>NC_056742.1:104413895-104761395 GCF_019279795.1 Protopterus annectens
TTAAATGTACTTAATAAATAATAAAAGAACATGAAGATACTAAATATCTGTTTACAATAAACACAAAAGTTTCATTCATAGTATTAAAAATAACACAAATGGAAAGGTTCACACAGATGAAAAAAACAGTACTTAACTAATCACTCCATATTTTCCTGACTGATCTAAAGAATTACTATTCCCTGGTTACTTACTTACTTACTAAAGCAAGGCAAGATGAAGTGGCTGAGTTGTCTTCCCTCTTTGTCAGGTTTCAAAAACAGACTGCCCTGAGAGGTAAGTGACACATCTCACTGATATCTAAATATCATTTCAGTGCTGGTTATAGAATGACATCACATCTGGTCATCTGACTCTGGTTCCCACACTACCCCCCTGACTAGAAACTGAGCCAGAATCTAGCACATATGTTTTATAATACATACACATAGAGCTTTGCTAAGATGCGTTACAGCATATGGAAGCTACAAAACCATTTCAACACTTCCATCCTTCCAGGGTAACAATTAGTTCACTACTAAGGACAATACAGCAGGATTCCCAGCCCTTGTTTTCACAGATATTTTGTCTCTGGCTGCAATCAGAACTGTAAGATAAAATCTTTATGGCCTAAACTAGGTAATTTAATTTCAGACTATTTTTCAAAGTTAGCTGGACTGAGATTAACCTCTTCTCTTCCACTATCCTCTGTTACAATATATTAATTTCAACAGTTATAATACAGTCTGACATACAGGTATATTTTTTCTGTACAGCAGGACCCACTGTTGGTACATTTTTAACACAAAAAGCTTTACAAATACATTTTCAACACAAACACCTGCACAAATCAGTGTGATATACAAATGACATATAATTCTTTACACAACTCCTGCTAGCTATGTTGGCATATATTACACATCCATTGCCCTACTTCTCTGGCATAGCTGGCAATACCTCACATCATCACAAGTTGTATCATAAAATGAATAATTTTGTTGATTAACATTGTTTTGAAATATTATGAAATATATGCATAACTTGCTTAGATTATGCAATAACATAAACCAGACGTATGCTACTCCTTTTGTCATAAATCATTGGAAAGTTCCCAAAGAAGGAATGATTGTCCCACTGATATCTTGGGATCTGTTTTGTGCACTTACAGCTATATAACTCCTTTTTTACCATGACATTAGTAATTTTTAGCAAATAAAAATGCAACATTTCTTTCATAAATCAACAGTATACATTCAGCATTTACATAAGTCCACTGATTACCAAAAAGCTTTCATATTTTGCATTTTTTTGCAACTGCAATCACTTATTAAATATTGCAAATCCTATTAAGTGTGCTTTCAGTACATGATTTTGAATGCAATAATTCAGAAAGCAAGTGGCATCATGGCTTAGAAAACCTCAGGAAGCAAGTTTTTTTTAACCACCTGTTGCACAGGATAGATCAAGTTAATAGGATCACTAAATCATTGAGGAAGCTGTGTGGTATGATGTTAGGGATTAGTGGATTCGACTCATTTAATTTATTAATTTGTGAATTTAGTGATTTTTTCCTCTACTTTATGCTTATACTGCACTACTCCATCTTGCAGATCTGCAGCTCAGTACACATTGTATTTCTAGCTTCTTGTTGGTCATCCCATCCACTTTATCAACAAACATTCATGCCATACATCTCCAGTACATTTTACATCAATATCATGCTGCTACCATAAGAAATTGTGAGATTCTGATCATTACATTCAATGACATTTTTTGCCTAAATGTATTTTGTAATTTACTTCTTAATTGTTTTTTCATCACACTGTTTTCATGACTTCTTCTTAAAATTATTCTGAATTTTTCATTTTTTTTTTTTGCTTTCTGTAATTCCTTCATGTCCTTACTTTCATTGCATGCATACAATCTGTTTTTCTGTTCTAGGTATATTAAACACTGTAACGTCTGTCTTGAACAGGTGCATAGTCTCACCAGCTGCTATAATTTAATATGTGATGGCCAGGTATTGTCCATTTGATTTCAACATTGCTGTTATTATTATTTGATGCGATGAAAGAAGCAGTATGAGGTTTGGCTTGAAGCACTGATACTTGTTAAAATAAAAAATTCAATTGACCTTAAGGCCATGCGGTAAATGAGCACTGCTGTCTTCGATAACAGTCAACACTTGCCACATCCAGATAAGGCAAATAAGCTCCACACTGGCCAGCTACAGAACACGTCTGTAATCAGTGGACCTTCTAATTGAAAAATGAGTGGAATTATTTACACACACACACACACACACACACACACACACACACACACACACACACACACATACACACACAGTATTTTTAGTATGATGATAATGGTGTCTTATATGCTCCATTTCCCTTCTTCCCAAACTTTAAGGTACAATACCACCAGTTAATCAAAAGTAACAAAACAAAAAAGGCCTTATTGTTTATACTTAAAATAAGTCAAACTTTAAATATTCAAACAGCAGCAACTAGTTGACCCTTCCAAGGATGTACATCCCACAGTTTGGTAGAGATGTAAAATGCATAAACCCCTAAACTAACAAAAAATTCAACCACAAGTAGTCAGAGTTAAGTAATAAAATTATTTATTGACATTTGTTTACCGAAAAAGTCTGATTGGATAATTTTATCCATTTTCAGCAGAAGCCCAAGGAGAAAAGCTCAACAATTATAAGAAGAGAAGATACAAATACACAAGTGAAAACTGATATCACATTACAAAATACTGTAAATACATAGATTAATACAAATATTAATAAGCATATGACGTAGAAAAATACTCATATAGCATAAGTAAAATAAGATAAATACAATATTATGTAACAATGAAATGTACTGACATATTGCAAGTTTAATAGTCACTCATACAGCAAATGTTAGATTGGAACATTCATATAGTGGATAATGAAGAGGAGATGAAAGAAGAGTGAGAAATAAGTAGCTTTAAGAGGTGATAAGTAGAGTAGATATGGGAGATGAGAAATAAAGAGTAAAAGCAAGATTACAAGCAAGGGAGATAACAGTAAGTATATGAGACATAAAACAAGAAAAAGGAGAGATTGAGTGTGTATAAGTATTATAGGAGTAGCAGCTGAAATTATGAAATTATTAGCCAAGATAACAGCATGTGTAAAGCCAAGTGTCTGAGAGGAATTATTTTAATTTGCTCTATAAATAAATGAATACTGTGTATTGCTCTGACTGGTACAGGGATTGTATTCCATACTTTTGCACCACAGTGTGAGTACAGACTTTGACTGCAAGTTTTTTAAGGCTTATAGATATTGAGTAGATTTTTATCAAAAGATTGACGGTGATGATTTTGGAGGTAGTGAAGTGGTGGAGAACTTTACTTATAGCTTAGCAGGAAGTTGGATTACATATAATTTTATGTGTTAAGAGAATTTGGGTGTTATTTAGCTGGTGGGATAATTCTAGCCAGTTTAGAATTTTTAGAGCACAAAAGTGAAATGTTCTATAACTTGTATTAGCACAAATCTAGCTACCTTGTTGTAGCACTGTTCTAGGTTAGATTTCTGGATGGCCTAAAGGCTACTTTAGATTGGAGACCACATGATGGAGATGACTAAGTATGCAGTAGCAAGAGTGTAGTAAGGAACCTTTTGGCTGTATGTAGCATTCCTTGTTTATTGCATTTTTTTTATATTGCTCTATATGTAGAGGTGAATTTCAGATTGTCATCTATTGCAGCACCCAGTACTTTTGTATGTGGTACTACGTCTTGTTTATGGATGTGATTTTAACGTTGTGTCACTCATGGGTAAGTGATTTGGGGAAAAATACAAGTAGTTTGGTTTTGTTTGGATTATGAAGGAGTTGGTAATTACAGAGCTAGGTTTCATCAAAGGCACCTTGTGCAATATTTTCAAAATTTTCTAGATTGCCAGAGAGAAGCCTCTAAAGGAGGAAATGTCACATACTATACAAAGGATGATTGTTGTATAAAAGTTTGAAGATTGTTTAGAAAGATATTAAATACAACAGGACCCAGGACAGAACCTTGTGGGACACCTGCACTGATAAGCAGAAAGGGTTGAATTCCATTTGACTGTTTCTTAGTGCTCTGACAAGTAATTATTAAACCATTGAATAGTTAGTTGTGAGATACCCCTTATGGGTAGGCTTTTGCTAAGTCTAGGAATAAGGAAGATACAAGTTTACCTCTATTACTGGCTTTATTTATGTTATATATAAAAGTTAGGGGGCAGTTGTTGTGTAATGGGCAGGTCTAAAACCAATATTGAGTATTGGTTAGTAATTGTTTCTTTAAGAGATATTGGAGTAGTTATTTATAGACACATTTTTCCAATAATTTTAAGTGGGAGAATAAGATAGCAATGGGGTCTGAAATTAGACATCTCAATAGAATTGCCATCTTAATGGAGCAGGATGATAAAATCTTTTTTCCAGATTGTAGGAATAAATGATTCCTGTACTGACCTGTTTATAAGATGAAGACTGGATACAGAATGGCATTAGCAGCAATTTTTAGTTATTCTCCAGGAAGGTTATCAAAAGAAGGTGAGCAGGGTTTAAGATTTGATTTTTTTATGAAAGATGTAGCAAATGGCTCTAGTGTGATGGTGGTGGTATTAGTGGATAGGGTAGATGTGAGTCAGGGAAGTCAGGAAAGGATTCATTGGTGTGGGCATTTATGCTGTCAATGAAGTATGAGTTAAATCTGGTGGCAGTTTCTAAGGGGGATTTCAAGTATTAGGGACATTATTAGTTCCTGGGTATAAAATTTGTTTGATAGATGATCAGCATTTTTTGGGGTTATATATATGTCTTTTTGTAAATCAGAAATAAGTTGTTTCTTACTAAGGCTGACTTGCTTTTTGGTAAATTTATGAAGTTATTTAAAGCACTGTATGTATTGTGGAGTTTTAAGTTTCTGTCAGTCTATCCATGCCTTGTCTCTATAAGAGCTCAACTTTGATTGGTTCTGGCTCTGGTGGCATAGAGGAATAAACCCCTATCTACAGTCCAATCAACCCAAGTTTGATTATTGGCTTGGGCGACTGATGGAATATCAGGGAGGGCCTGACATGCACTTCCTGGGTGGGAGGGCATTCATATCTGATGCTCCCTTAGAGGAGGTATGGTTCAAAGAGGGGAGTTGCCCACAAACATAAGCAGTGAGCATGGGAGGCAGGACAGGGAAGTGGGTAGTGTATTTTGGTGATAAAAAAGGATGGAATCAGAGATGGCTGAATCTCCAGGATGCCATTAGGATCTACAGTGATAATGAAGCAGGTCCAGGGTATAAGGGTTAGAATATAAGCTAGTAGACACAGAATGGATGCTGAGCACTGGAGTCCAGGCCAGTAAAATTATGTCTCAAGGGGGGGGGGGCAGGAAAAAAAATCCAAGGAGCAAAGCTACATTTTATTCTCTTTCATCATAATGGTGCAAGGGTGTTTAGCATGCTTAAAAAATTGTATCGAGCCATTCTACTCTCTTATCTAGTGGCGAGGCTTTTTAGAATTGTCAAGTTAAATGAGTTTCATGCAGCTAAAAATGATTCAGGTTTAAATTTTGAAAGATTATGAGTATTTTTTTATAGTTGTTTGTTGTTTGGCATGGTGATTAATAGACATGATTGCATATGTAGGACAGTGATCACTAAGGAATTCAAGAAAGGTTCCTGATGTGGTGTAACTGCAAGGACCAGAGACCAAAATCCAGTCAAAAATGGAATTAGTTTCCTGGGATTTGTTATAGTAAGTAGGAGAAATAATAAGCTGTTGGAAGCCATGAAGGTTTATGCTAGAAGAAGTTTGGTTAAAACGTTAACACACTTTTTCAGCATGTTAAGAGTAGTTCTGGACATAACTTTAGGTTTATGGTATTGCAGGTCATATATGTTAACACTGGGGGGTGGTGATTTAGTGAATCACACAGAATTTAGTGAGACGAAATGGATTATAGAGCTAGCAGCTCATAAAGCCCTGGTCTGAATGATGTCATGCCATTAAAACCAGCCCTAAAAAGGAGAGTGCAATATTAGAATGTGATTAGTTACTACTTGTTTAAATTTGATTTTGTTTGAGATGTGATTTTATCTGAAGAAGGGCTTAGACCTGAAAATGCTCATATATTTGTGATTTTAACCTGTGCTTTTATTAAAAGTGTAATTCAGCCTGGTGGTCTGACTGCTCTTTATATGTTTTGCCATTTGGATTATTGTTGGGCAGTGGACCTTTAGTGAAGGACTTTATTTTATTTGCTTCCTATACCTGTGTTTTGGAGTCTAGATACACATGGCTGAGCAGTGTAATAAGGATATAGAACTTGAATATCGTCCTGAAAGAAGACAGAATTTCTCAGCTATGGAGAGGATGAGAAGGAGTGCTACTTCGACCTACAATCCCTTGTTGACCTTGCATGTAGGAGTTTTAGCAGAAAGAGCAACAGGCATTGACTCTAATGTAAGCAATGAGACAGAGTTTTCTGAATTATTAAATACACTGCAGAACTATTTAATGAAATTAAAACATCTGCAATGGTAGAAGTTTCTCCTAGAAGCATGTTTAGAGCACAGCATTTTTCTGAGAGGACTATGTGTGCTCTGCATGCCTACGCAAGGTGAGACTTATCCATAACTGCTAGAACAATGGCAACATATTAACCTCAAAACAAGTTTTTCATATATGAGGTTATTGATAGAATTTTTCTCCCCACATGAAAGCAAGCTAGTGCAGGATATATAAATTTTACAGACAAAAATAGAGACCGTATATACTGAAGAGCACCACAAAGAGAAACTAGAAGCCATTTTTGTGCCATTGCTGCATATGATGTTAAGCTGCAACAAATTAAAATAAAAAACATGGTTAGGGATTACAGAGACTTTGTTACAGGCCATATTTTTACTTGGCCACGAGAAACGGAATGAGCACTAGAAACAGAGAAAATAACTAATATGTCCTTTCCTTTCCTTAAAATTCAAACAGAAGGTTCAATTATTGCTACTACTAATAGTAAAGGTTCAGCCATTCCTCAGAGAGAAAGTCAAATGGTTACTGTGGTAACTTAACCTAAACGTAGTATGTCTAAGATCCCATTACCCACTCAGAATATTGGACGAGAATCACTGGATGCAGCACATGCATCTATTGAACAAGTCAACATGGTGGATGAGCAGGAGAGGCTTGAAGTATGGCAGAAAGTCTTTTTATCAACCAATAAATCTTTTCCACAACTACCAGTGCCAGTGAAAAAGAAGGTGGATCAGAAATCAAACCATTCCTACAACAGGGAATTGAAGAAATGGAAGACTTTGATATGACTGGTGACTGTCACAATATTGTTTATAATATATCTGATATTGCACTCTCTGATGAACAAATGTACATTTTAAATAAGGGCTTGACTTTTATCCCAAGTGTGGAATCTGTATATAATGAAGTGGTTATGGATTTAATGCTATTAGGCAGAAATGTTTCCTTAAGGCAAATGTTTGGCATAAATACTAATAGACAACAGGATATTTTAAGGCAACCAAGCACTTTTGTACTCTCAATGCACCCCATTGTTGACACATTTTTGAAAGTTTGTGAGGAAGAACTCAAGGTATTTTTAAATAGTGAGTGAAGAACTAGGTATTATAATTTAACCATGCCACAGAGGAAGGCATTAGATTCTTTAATACATAATGATAGAATAATTAGACCTGCTGATAAGGGTTGGGCCATGGTTTTGATGAACCATGATGTTTATAAGGAAAAAATCTTGACACTGCTACAGGATACATCTACTTTCTTGCAGATATCTCCCCTAAGTGCGTAGACAACAATTAGCATGGTAAGAAATTAATTAATGTCCCTGAAATGTGATGGTATATTAAGTGAAGATTTATTAAAATTTTTCTTGATAGAACATCCAGTTATTCCAGTGTTCAAGGCACTCCCCAAGGTGCATAAAGATCTAAAGAACCCCCTGATGAGACAGATTGTCTCAGGGACGGGTTGGATTACAGACAATTTATCTATATGGATGGAATGCACTTTAAAATGGATCTTACAGATTTTTCCCATGGTTTTAAAAGATATGGGCCATTTTTTAACTAGTTTGCATAACATTTTGTGTGCAAATGGTAATCAAGAATATTTATTAATGACACTAGATATCAATAATGTATTTACTGCAATTAGTAATGACTATGGAATATGAGCAATTGAATTTATATTGACTAATAAGGTGCTATTTGAGGCCAATAAGAGAAAACTTGCCTGTGATATATTCAAACTGATTTTGGAAAATAATATATTCTTATGCTATGACAATTATTATAGGCAGAGACAGGGTATTTCGATGGGCACTCTGTGTACCAATTCTTATGCAAACCTTGTATTATCCTATTGGGAAGAGGTAGTGATTTTTGATAAAATGCATGCTTGGAAAGAACAATTATGTCACTACATAAAATTTGTGGATGACATCTTTTTTTGTGGATGGGTACCCTAAGTGATTTAGAACAGTTTGTGATGTATTTAGAATCCAGTACTAACTTTTTGAGATTTACTATGTGCTATTCAATTGATAGCATAGATTTTTTAGATATGTGCTTAAGTTAAGATAGCGATGGTAATTGCACTACATCATTGTATAAGAAAAGTTGTTGGAAGAACAGTATTTTGGCTTATGATAGCATGCATCTGAGACATACTTTTGATAACATAATTAAAGGGCAGGTGAATAGGATTTCTCGTCTTTGCAACAAAGATGTACAATTTGAGAGGGGTATTAAGGACTTAGGAATTAAATTGGGAAAGAGAAGCTATAGGAGAACTAAGGTTGAAGGAATCATAAATAGTAGCAGATGTCATAGAAGAGATAAAGCTAGACCATGGTTTTCAGCAAGGATGCCCTTTGAGGCCAATACCTCCTGTACAGATAATACAAATAGGGGTGATTAAAATGTCCACCTGATGTTTACATACAGCAATGATGCAAGAGGCATATGTGAGATCAACAGACATAATTGGAAGATTCTGCTGACTGATGATAGGATAGGTAATATAGTGAGAGGAAATCCTTCATTTGGGTTTAGAAGGAGCAAAAATTTGAAGAATTTATTCTGCCAGAAGCATAGGACTATTAGAGAAATATAACTCAACGAAAAGGAACTTTTAGGTGTAGGCAATGTAAAGCTTGTCAATATATTATGGAACATAATCAGTTTATACATCCATTAGCAGGTAAAAAATATTATCTGAATAGATATGCGGATTGTAAACCACGAAATGTAATATATCTAGCCATGTGCCAATGCTGCACTTTATTCTATGCAGGAAAAACAAACTGTATGTTAAAGGAAAGAATTTTGAAGCATCTTTCAGCCATTAGGCTACAAAATACACATAACACACTTTTTCAGCATGTTAAGAATAGTTCTGGACATAACTTTAGGTTTATGGTATTGCAGGTCGTACATATTAACACTAGGGGAGCTGATTTAGTGAATCGCACAAAATTTAATGAGATTATGTCAAATTACTACTTGTTTAAATTTGATTTTATCATGTCAGTTGCCCTGCTCGATAGAGGTCCAGAGAAGTAAATACTCTGGGAAGAAATAGCCAGGGAATTGTTATGGCTAGGCTTATATAGGCCCTAAGGGCTGATAGCCTAGTACCAACCTATGAACCTATGAAATGGATTATAGAGCTAGCAGCCCATAAAGCCCCTGGTGTGAATGATGTCATACCATTAAAACCGGCCCTAAAAAGGAGGAGAGTGCAATGTTAGAATGTGATTGGTTACTACTTGTTTAAATTTGATTTTATTTGAGATGTGATTTTACTGAAGAAGGGCTTAGACCCAAAAGCACTCATATATTTATGATTTTAACCTGTGCTTTTATTAAAAGTGTAATTCAGCCTGGTGGTCTGACTGCTCTTTATATGTTTTGCCATTTGGATTATTGTTGGGTAGTAGGCCTTTAGTGAAGGACTTTATTTTATTTGCTAAACATATGTAGGACAGTGATCACTAAGAGATTCAAGAAAAGTTCCTGATGTGGTGTAATTGCAAGGACCAGTGACCAAGATCCAGCCAAGAATGGGGTTAGTGTCCTGGGATTTGTTATAGGAAGTAGGAGAAATAATAAGCTGTTGGAAGCCATGAAGGTTGATGCTTGAAGAAGATTGGTTAAAAGTGAAAGTACTCCAGTTGATATTGACATCACTTAGAGTGACTGTTTCATTGGTAATATTGTCTGAGATCCAGTAAAGAATGTCTTCAAGGGGGGATACATTGTTTCCAGGGAAAATATATTGAATAACTGTATAAAGGAATTTGTGGTCATTTCATTTTATGTAGGAGATACGTAGCTCTGCATTACTGAATCTGGGTACAGTTTTTGTAAAAGGAGAAATGTTAGGGTAGAGGATAGCTATCTCCCAACTTTTTTATTTAACCTTTCAGTTCTAATGATGCTCTATCCTGGGGAAGAATTGCTGAGTCTTTTATATGAGGCGTTATCCACATCTCAGTAAGGGCAACAATATCTGGTGTATAATGAGAAATCCAGACATGCAGTTCAATGATTTTATTACAAATGCTTTTTTTTGTTTTAATTTATGGAGATAAAGATTAGTTGTTTGGTATTATTAGAGGTGACCAGAGGTGAAGTGGGTGGGAGAGGAGTAGAGATATATGGAAGGTATGGGTTAGGGTGTATATTACCACATAGTTAAATTGTTGAAGAATGTTGGAGAAAGTGAAGTGTTTTTATTAAGCTTAGTTTTATTTTTAAATATTTTTTGCTTTGTTTTGCAATGGTAGTGAGGATAGGTAATGATTTTGTATTTAAAGTAAAGAATAGGTGCTAAATAGATGTGGAACAATTTCTGTTGAAGTATTTTGTATAGAATGGTTTAAATGAAGGCTTACGGTAGATGAGGAAATTTTGAGTGTAAGAACAATTTGGTAGTCTGCTTTGAGAGCAGTTAAGCTTGTGAAGAACATATTTACTTGTGATGAAGTGGTGGGCCAAAGAAGTTAAAAAGCTGAGATGGAGATCCAATAAAGTTATAAAGTTAGGACAAAGATATGTAGGAGTTAATGTAGTGTTAGGAATAGTTAAGAGTGATAAGGGTGCTATGCTTATTAGATAGGAAGTGCGACAGACAGACCTGAGAATCAAAGATATGAATTTGCAGTACTAAATATGAATAAGAATAAGATGTAAGAAAAAAAGGAGAGAATTTGGTCAGGAGTAAAAGTTAATTTGATGAAGTAAGGCTGTGCACAGGAGCTGATAGGTTGCTATGGGGATTTTAGATAGGAACGGGAGGAAGTACAGTAGTGCAAAGGAAGGATGTGTGGATATTTACTGAGCGATCATTGAGTAACTGAGTGGCAAACAGAATCTCAGAAATACTCTGCTGGATGCTGTATTAACAGAGTAGACACTGAGTGTCTATGTGGGGAAGAGAATATTTATAGTATTGTGCTGGATGATATGGGGTGAGTGATTGCTTAGATATTGTCCTGATATGTTGTGTCTTTACAGAGGTTTATGAAGTCACAAAAAAATGGGTAGAGAGCAATGGGAATACATGTGTATATCTGGGTGGTGGCTGGGGTCTTGAGGGTTGGAAGGGAGAGAAGTGGGCCCCCAGCATTAGTGGAAGAAAATAAGTCTGGGCCTTCTGAAACCCAGTGATTCTACATATCTGGTCCAACAAAGGTAAACAAATGGTCTGAGGCAGAGTTTTGTTACGGCTGGTTAAAGACGGAAACTAAATGTGATGACTAACTTTGCAGAATGGAAGCAGTACAACTGAAATGATGTGTTGTTTGATGCTCAAGCATGCTTAAACATGAAAGCAGTCCACGCAGTGGGGGGGGATACTGCAGTAAAAACACAGGTATGCTCTCACATGCAGGCCTGGCAGTGGCAATCTTCTTAATACTTGAACTTTGTGAATTAGTTTACAAAAACAACAGCATCTACAATAACTAAAGTATTTGCTGCAGTAAAGAAGCAGAGAGGGGTACATTTTAGGTGGCTGTGAATGCTATTGTGTATAACTTATCCCTTGATAGTTGGAGTATAACACTTTAAATCAACTTCTCTTCTGTACTTGATTTTTTCCTATTTAGTAATATTATGGATGGAACCTATTACAAGAAAAACAAAAAAAGATGTATTTTTTATTATACTATCCTAACTACGAATCCCAGTTCCAAACACTTTTTCCAACCCTGTTTAGTGAGGAGAAAAAAAGACCAGCAAATTAAAGGAGGTGAGCATAAATAAGAATACTGATAGTGAGTATATTGACCACATGGAAAAAGCAAACAGTGTATGAAGTAGGACATAGGAGTGTTAGTGTGGGGAGAGATGATAGAATTTACATAAAATACATGGATATGTTTTAGCATACTCCATAGTAAATATTTAGACACTAAAATGCCTGCACAAGAAACTGAAAACAAAACATTTAAAAAATGAAGATGTCAGGGAAATATTTGTAAAATATAAACTCTAAAGTATATGCTTATAGATAAAGACATGTTATACCCTCAGTTTTTTGGGCCTTTCTGACCAAAATATATTTTCAAAATCTGTGCAGTCAGAATAGATTGAGCTTTGGCTTCCAGGGAATCTTTCAGCCAGAAAAAAAAAAACAGAATTTCTATAGCTTATGCACTGTTGTTTCTTTTTTGAATTAACAGTCAATTTATTACTTTATAAGTCCTTAAACAGAATTTCTTGAGGTTGAATTGGCATTTTAGGAGATGGCTTTCCTTTTAACACACATTTGCTTACTTCTTGGGTGGGGGAGTCTCAACAACCTACTGTCCAAGTAAGGCATTATTCGGTGACCTTGCCAGAGTCTTTAATCAGTAGAATTTGCAATGGTACAAGCTATCAAGAAGTAAGCCTTAGTATCATTTCCAAACTACAATACATTTCCATATTGGCAAAGACAATCATACCCTGTTTTACTCATGTGTTTACTTTACATGTTACACTTTAGTTAAACAGGCCAAGTACAATGCATTCATTCACTTTTATCATGATTCATTACAGCTATACGATAACTTTTTATGCATCTTTTTTTGAAAGGATAGTAATATTTTTCAAGGTTATAACGGTTTCTCTTATATATCCCCCCTCCTCAAGTGAGATATTATTGAACGAAACTCAATAAATGAAGCATGAGCTAAGATATACTTCACTTCATGATCCCACATATTATTTTAGAAAGTCCCTCAGCATTTCTGCCTTAACACTTTGACATTGCTCACCATCATTTTGGTTCTTTATATGTCTTTTTTAATGCCTGGGCAGTTGAGGTTTTGCTGAAGGATCTTTTTGCATGTTTTATGCAAATATGGTCTGAAAAAGAATTATTTTGGGCTAAAAGGTACTATTTGTGTTTGGAAGGCAAATCATAAACTTTAATTAGGTTCTGAAATCAGGGATAATCGATTGTCCTTTTTAGTTACATTATGAAATTAGGAAATAATATCCAGCAGTGTTCTGAATTTACCCAAAATGGCATCACCCACTCAGACCCAGTAAAAGTAGTAAATATAGTAGCTGACTGATTTAATGCAAAGTTTACCCCTACGGCAACTATGTTGATTACACATATTCCCAAGTCCCTTAAATCTCCTAACACCACAAAGGTTATGTATACTAACACCAAACGTCCCACTGATATTGGGCCTGATAATAGCAAGATTGCCTAATTAATAGTGAATATGTCACTCTGAAAGCCTTCCTTAACTTGCTTAACTTTAACTTAGCTATAGGATTTGTCCTTGAAATATGGTAAACAGTAGTGATGATGCCTCTATACAAGAATAGCCCTAGTATGGATCCAGGAAACAATAGACCCTTAACTTCACTAGTCTGATTTACAATGCCATGGAAAAAAATTCACAGGACCTCCTAACCTACTATATTAAAAACCTTATCAGGTTAGACCAACATCAATTGTTTTTTCAAAGGGAGATGTTTGTTATTCAGTTTAGTTAACTACTTTGAGAAGTTCAGTCAGGCTATAGACAGAGTCCATTCTATTTACAGTTTATTTGGATCTGGCCAAAGTATTCGGCATTACAACCCCCTATGGCACTGTTAATAAGCTAAGTTAAATAAAAGTAGATTCATACACAATGAGGAGGATAGTCAAAAATCCTAAAGAGAATCCACGTTGTTAAGGCGATGCACGAAGTTAAGATGACAGGTGCCTCCTTGGAAAGTATGAATACAGCTTGTAGTGTACTCCAGAGCTCAGAAATAGAACCTCTGCTCTTGGCAGCTACTTCTCTGATCTTCAGACCAGGAATCAAGCACATTGGTTAGCTAAGTTTGCAGGCAAATAAAAGCTGGGTGTTATTGTTAAATCTCCCACTAATAACCATTCATTATAGCAGGAACTGACTTCTTAAATAAGTAGTGTATTGAAGATGGGCTAAAATTAAATGTGAACAAGTGTAATATTGTCACAACTCTCTCTGTTATATCTCTCTTTGCCTGAGACTCCCCATCTCCCATGATCATGGAATGAATTGGATGACAGAGTGCACGTCAAGGAACAATTGGCCTCTGTCCTGCAGGGAGGCAGGGTTACAAAAAAAAAGAAAGGAAAAGCAAGGCCCTTTCTAGCAATGCACAGTATAACCAATATCTCACTCCACAAGGATAATGTAGTCGGGGATAGTGAAACCTTCCTTTGACAACCATGTGGCAACAGCAGCTAGAAAATACTTCTGTTTAGCACAACTAATAACTAATTCCCCTTGTATGCAACTCTAAGTAGACCAATTATTGAGTACAACATCCCCTTCTAGATATATTAAGCAACAGGAAAGGCCTCAGAGGCTCTTAACCAAGAATATCGCCAGCCTAAATTCTCTGAGCTACTGTGAAAGGCTAGAAGCACTACTCTTGTACTATGTTTCTTACACGTTGTTTTGGAATGATCCATGCTTTGTGATTTTCATCATTTGGGACCCCAGTCTCCTTCTCCTTAATCTCTTGCATTTTCATAAGTCAAATAGCTTCAGGAATGCAATAAGGGACTTACATTTCCACCAACACATAAATAATATGTAACAAAGAAACACATTTACTACCCAATGCATCCTTCTCCTTTGGAGCAGACTTCCACTGCAAGGTAAACAGAGTGACACCTTAGCATCATTCAGATTACATCTGGATGATTTTTTGGGTACTCATAATTGTACTTCAGGACTAATCTGCTCTGCCCTTCTTGAGAAGGGCAGTCAGTATTGGCAATGCATAGTGTTGAGAATTTGAGAATCAATTGTCTTATTCATATAATCCTATGGTCCTATGGCTGGAACTGCTTGATGTCAGGCCCTTGGGACTTCTCACTGTAGCCCCTATTAAGGGCTCAACTTTTTATATAACAGACTCTTTTCAGCTAAGTAGATACTCTCTTTGCCACTTAAAATTAGGAACTGCCTTAGCTGTCTCCCTCACATTTTGTAAAATACAGTGAGAGAGTTGTAATTTTGTAACTGTCTCTCTCTTTGTAACCATCCTTAAATTCTCCATCTAACAGAAAGACAGTACTTTTCAACAATTGTATCACTGCTGTAGCTCACTGTTAATAATTTCTTCCCCTGAAATAACAGCTTCCAGAAGACATTTGGTACTTTCTAACAGCTGCAGCTTTGGATTAGGCTATTTATACCACTTATCTCTTTTTTAAGTGATCCCATTCAACCTATATTTGGGGCATTTATGGTTAAAATGTCCAGAATGACAGGATCCCTCTGTCTGATATCTCTCTCTCTTTTTCACTCTGGTCTAATTTCAGTTATACCTCCAGTTGTTTCAGGGAACTATGTTATCAAACCATCATCTAATAAAATACCTGCTGGCATATCATCAAACACTGTTACCTGCTTGTCTCTCAGTCTTGTTTCCAAGTCTAAATGAACTCTGATGAATGGCTCCTAAAAAGGCATTCTTGCCATGGTAATAGCAAGATTGGACTGCCCAGGCAGATATTGTTTCTGTATAGCAACTACAGCCTTAATAATGTTGTAGCCATATTAAGAATAGTTCTGTACCATTTGCCAGGATAGGTATAGGCCCTATTGATAACTGTAGCATATGTAGTTTCAAGACAACCTATCTACTGGGTTGCTATTTTTACTAGCCCCATTCACTTTCTTCTTTCCTAAACCCATCATCCTGGACATTTGAACCAGAAATACCTCATATGATTGAAGTGGAGTGCTTTTACTTTAAGACTTTGTCATATGCTTAAGTCAGTGTTTCCCACTTTTGATGCAAAACCTGCTGTGAAGGGCTATGCTGCTCACCAGAGGTTTTCTTATACATACGTGTAGCACAGGGTATCATCGTTATATGCAATTGCAATATGGTGGCTAGCTAGAGGTCACCCTTTTCCCCATGTTTTCATGTTCATTTTCCCTACGTCATCAGCAGTATTACAATCCCAGTCTGATAACCATTTTCATATTTTCTCATGTAAAGTGCTGAGTGCTTGCTTCTTTATCAAAAAGGCACTTTGCATTTCAAAAGTAATTCCTTGAAATTCACTTGCACACCTGTGAAAGTATATACTTATTTACTTTTATAGTATAATCACTCACACTGTCATTTACCTCTCTACTATGCTTTCAGTTTTTTTTGCTATATATTTCATAAGTCAGTTTATAACACTTAAATACACAGTATTTAACTTTATCTGAATTCAAACAATCCGCCACTGACATTTTGAGCACAACATGCATATTATCATCTCCATGAAAATAAAAGATATCATCATTGTCTAATCAAAACTATCAACGTCATCCCTGTCTTAGCAATGAAGAAAAAAACATTAATACATTTAGCATCTAGGATTTAGCTTTCCCTAGAATCAATAAAAAGCTAGCATCTCCCTCTTGTGCTAGTCCTGCTTTTCTCTTTCTTCAGCTTCTGCATTACTCTATTTAATCTTTTTCTCTCTGGTCGAACTGCAGTTGCACCTCAGTTTGTTTCATTTGGTCAGCTGTTTTAAGACATTTTACCTACACATCTAGCTCTAATATTTTCATCTCAGTCCGAATTTTAAGTGCATAGGCAGATGTGCTACACTGCTTTGTTGCATGCTCTGTACCTACAATCACTTCTGGTTTTTCCAGTTTCAGTGGACTGCATTTCAGATTCACACAAGACTGTTATTATGTCCTCATTGTACATAGCGACTTATGAAATTTTTTAGTTTTGTACTCTTTAGTAAATTGTGGCACTTCCTTTTATTGTTTTTCATTAACAATGACTGAAAAATGAAATAATTGTAGTATAATATATACTGTTATATATTTGCCTTGTGGCTACAAGATTAGATATATATTTATGGTGACAAACAACTTTTTTATATACACAACTCCAATTTACAAGATCCAACCACAGCTTAGCAATTAATATGTGATGAAGCTCTAGCTTTCAGGACCTCTTGATATGTGACAACAGAAATTATAAGCTTTCACTTCAACACTTCTGTTATTAATATTTAGCATGCAGTGGGACTAGTAGTAGGGAGTTTGACTCCCACCACTGGTACCCATTAAAACAGAAAGGCCGATTAGCTATAGAGGTATATATTAAATGTGCACTGCTCATTTGCAGAACAGCCAACCGCCTCCATACTACACAACGCAGTTACATGTCAGAGTTATAATCACTGGCTTTGTGAGACAAAACCCACCTCACATTGAGCCCAGTGTCTTTCAGTTCAATTTTACCTAAAATACTTAAAACATGATTAGAATTATTAGAATTATGTTTGTATACTGAAAAGCACACACACACACACACACACACACACACACACACACACACACACACACACACACACACACACACACACACACACACACACACACACTAGCACTTATCAACTGGGGGTGAATCTCCAACACCAACTCCTTCCTTCCCAAGCTTTAAGTGAGTTTGGCACCAGTTAATCAAAGCTACCCAAATAAGAACACACTGTACTGTTACCCTTAAAACATGCAATCCATTAAATATTCAAATGGTCACAATTAGTCCCGAGCACTCACCATTTGAAAGATGGACATAACACACTTTGATACACAAGTAAATTCCATTAACCCCAAAGCAAACAAAAATAATACAAAAATACAAATATCAGCCACGAGCATTCAAAGCTGAATCATACATTTTTTTATTTCCTTTAAATACATATACATATAAGGTTTTCCTTCCTAAATAAATATGCAGACAGAAAATGCTTGCACATTAAATTGAAACTAAAGCACTCAAAAAAATAACAGATACACAGAAAAAAATCTAACACCGAAATCTGTAAAAAAATATATTTTTCTTTCAAGGTGTACTGTACCTTACTGTTTCTGCCTTTTCCGTCTGAATTAGAACCCCAGAATTTGTATAGACAATATATTTTGAGTTCTGAATCATAACAATTAAAATAGAACTTCAGTAGCTTCTATACTGATGTTAATTTTTTTAATTAATGGTTGGTTCTTTGAATTTTAAGTCCTCAAGCAGGATTTGCTGTAGCATTAGTTTGAATTGCAGAACATGCCTGTCCTTGTTTCCAAACTTCAATACTTCTGAGGGGTATGATCCTTTAAATGTTATACTTTTGCTAAAAGGGATGTATAGTGCATTTTTTCACCTTTACTTTGATCAGTACATCTTTAGTACAACTTATTATGTATTTTTCTTTGACAGAACAATATCATTTTCTAGAATATTACAGTTATTCTTATACCTTCTTTCAAACTTCTAGATACACCGCTATCTATCATTTGCTGGGGCTTGCCATTTCATATTGTCAGTGTTATAGTAACAAATATAGATAATAAGTAACTTCTTGTGCAACAACACTGCCCAGTGATATTAGTCTCTCACAGAAACTTGGTGCCATGATGATAATGAAGGGCAAACTCAAAGTCAAAGTAAACTTTATTGTCATACAGATCAACCCAGAAGACAAAGTGTGTATTACTGCATGACATTTCGATACTCAGGCTCATATTATATGAATGACAGTTTACTGAAGGAAGATAGATTAAATTAATAAAAATTTTGAAATGAAATCAAATAAAAATAAAAATAAAAAGGATACAAAAATGTAATTAAAGTAAAGCAATTTGAAAGCTCTATTTACATCAGAAATACAACAAATACAACAGCAGGAATAGACTTAGTAGAAATACAAGCATATGCAAAAAAAGGCTATAATAAATAAGAGGCATGAATACACTCCTCTGAAACAGCTGTCACATAGAACAGAGATAAATGCACAGAGGGATGGTACTTTTAAATCTAGGGTGAAGACTAAAAAGGGAGGAAGACTGCATTATTTTGTTGGCTGAAGGTTGTAGAAGAGAAGATAATGTTTTCAGCTGCTAGGGCAATGATTTGAAGACTATACACCTATCTATTTCATGATATTTCATATCTGACTATGTAGCAGCACTATATAATGCTTTTACTTCTTTGTTTTTAAGTTTGTTTGTTTTCTTACTATGTTTTTCTTTGTTATATTTATCAAGTGAGGAAGTCCAAAGTAGGTAAGTCAATTTTCAGTGGAATCCCAGGGATCACATCTCCAAAAAACACGTAGACACAGTGAATGTAAAAAATCTAAGCAAATAAAACCGGTATAAAAACAACTCAAATATAGGCTAAACTAATGCAATGGTAGGGAATACATTGAAATAAGGCTCCATCTTGTCAGAGTGTACAACTTAACTAGTACTAGTAAAGTTAGGATGCAAATTAAGACAGTAATGACAGACAGATAAAATGCAATGTAATGGTCAAACATAAGATAATTTCACAATAAGTCAGATTTATGAATAGGTTATTCATGCATAACCATATACAAAGCCTGAATAATAAAGCTAGCCATGGATAAACACGCATTACAAACACTCACACTTAATTTCTTGCAATTATACAATGCTGTTATAAAAATGCATTATGTTTTCTAAATAGTACCTTTGTATGATGAAAGTTTATTTATCTTCCTTCTGTACTGAGTCTTTTGAGGATGCCTCAGTAGTTTGTGTGCATAGAGTCATGACACTAAGGCACTGATTGATTGCTAAAATAATGAGAGGTACCAATACCTAAATTATCCTAATGATGCCCTGAGCGGTACCAATACAGAAATTATCGTAATGATGCCCTGAGTGGTATCAATACCAAAATTATCCTAATGATGCCCTGAGCTGTACCCAATACCAAAATTATCCTAATGATGCTCTGAGTGGTACCAATACAGAAATGATCCTAATAATGCACTGAATGGTACCAATACAGAAATTATCCTAATGATGCCCTGAGCGGTGCCCAATACAGAAATTATCCTAATGATGCCCTGAGCAGTACCAATACAGAAATTATGCCTCTCATCTGTATAAGTCTGGTATTTCTATGTACATGATGATGTTCTTTTACTGTAATCTAATAAATATGTCCTACCATAGAGCCAGCAAAAATAGAAACCGTCTTCTATCAACATAAGCAATTATAGCAACCATCTTCTATCAACATGCAATCTGGTTGTTCTGTTTTGTCCAGATAATTTATCAGATTGATTATGGTAGAGATACTACTGCAATGCAATGTGGCTTTCCCTTGCAGTGGAATTCTTGCACATGTGTAATGGTCATTGTTGTTTTTAATTTTATTAATGGATGACACACTCTTTTATATTAGGATTTCACATGGCATTCCTTTTATGTGATATAAGTTCACACGCTCATAAGTGTTTACTAGGCTAATGACCACAAGAGCCTTTTTAAGCCTAGCCATGCATCCCAAATCTCTGCCAATTTCTGGTACCCTTGATAAGTATAAGCAGGGGTGTGGGAAAGGAAACATTTACAGATAGGGGTCTGGGAGAAGAGCCATTTACAGGTTGCATGTGTCCATTAGAGACATAAGTGCCAAACCAGGGATGAATTCCTGTTCCCCATCCGCTTGTCCAAGTTACACTTGAGTTGGGCTAGGGAGGATATCCAGGATACATAAGAATAGAATGAGTCCCACTTTTAGGCCAGTCATGAGGGCACCAGGACCCAAACCTTACCGGTTAGCCATGTGTGTGTGTGTGTGTGTGTGTGTGTGTGTGTGTGTGTGTGTGTGTGTGTGTGTGTGTGTGTGTGTGTGTGTGTAGATGGCATATTAAACAGCATTATGACGACAGTGCCACATCAAAGAGTACTTGTACATTAGCATTTATATCACATTATAGAAAGATGAAAATACCAAACGCTATTTCATCAGCCCCAAAACATCTAAACATGAAAATACTGAACATTCAGAACAGCAATTTTTTTCCCCATGGAAAAAATTTGCTGCTCCAAAACACATACACACAACACAAGCACATCAAACAAACAGCAACCACACACATACACTTAAATTCCTACATCTAATGCTGCACTAAACTAAACATACACTACTATCTACCCACTTACCTTAACCCAAACCCTAACCCTAAGGTCCGTCACTATCGCACACTCACCTAACCTCCGCCCTAACCCTAACTCACTTAAACCGCCCCTAACCCTAAAGTCTGTCACTATTGCACAAACGCCTAATCTGCACCCTAACCCTAACTCACTTAACCCGCCCCTAACCCTAATGTACAAACAATCACACACTTACCTGAATCCAACCCGTAACTTTCCACCACAGCGCTAAGAATAGCGAAGCCAAAGAAACGGCCAACCAAATCTTTCCTGAGGAAAGAATTCACTGTTCTGAGGCTTCACTATTCTTAGCGTTCACTGAATAGTGTTCGATATCAGAACATTTGAAGTTTTAATACTTCGATGTTCTGAGATAGACTCATACGTTATACAATATCACAGCTTGATAGTCACACTTTTGCTGAATGGATTTACAGGCGTTGGATATACTTGTATAACCAAAGATATTGGGATGAAGTATATTAGGAAATATTAAGTGAGAATTTTGAGTAATAGACCAAAACATTGAAGACTACAATATTGAATTGCTGGAAATGCCCCCATGTAGAACCCATGTTAGCACTCATTCTTATGTTTACACACTGGTATTGGGATTTAGTATTTAAGATTTTTAGACATTTTGGTTTCAGCACTGTGGTCTTTCGATATTATGGTCTCAGGATTGTGGGTTTCAGGACTGTGACAGGAAACCATTTAGATGTCTATATCTGGCTATACATATATATCTATATCTATATCTATATCTATATATATATAGATATTGTCAGAGAGATGAAGAAAGTACACAGGAGTATAAGGAGATGAGGTGCATGGCAAAGAGAAAGGTGGTGAAGCGAAGGATAAGGCATATGAAGAGTTGTATGAAAGGTTGGACACTAAGGAGGGAGAAAAGGACCAGTACTGATTGGCTAGACAGAGGGACTGAGCTAGGAAAGATGTGCAGCAGGTAAAGGTGATAAAGGATAATGAGGGAAATGTACTCACAAGTGAGGAGAGTGTGTTGAGGAGATGGAAAGAGTACTTTGAGGGGTTGATGAATGAAGAGAATGAGAGGGAGAGAAGGTTGGATGATGTAGGGACAGTGAATCATGAAGTACAATGGATTAGCAAGGAGGAAGTAAGGATAGCTATGAAGAGGATGAAGAATGGAAAGGCTGTTGGCCCAGATGACATACCTGTGGAAGCATGGAGGTGTTTAGGTGAAATGGCAGTGGAGTTTTTAACCAGATTGTTTAATGAAATCTTGGAAAGTGAGAGGATGCCTTAGGAATGGAGAAAAAGTGTTTTGTTACCAATTTTTTAAGAATAAGGGTGATGTGCAGAGCTGTAGTAACTATAGTGGGATTAAATTGATCAGTCACAGCATTAAGTTATGGGAAAGACTAGTGGAAGCTAGGTTAAGAAGGGATGTGATGATTAATGATCAGCAGTATGGTTTCATGCAAGGAAAGAGCACTACAGATGCGATGTTTGCTCTGAGAGTGTTGATGGAAAAGTACAGAGAATGTCAGAAGGAGTTGCATTGTGTTTTTGTAGACTTAGAGAATGCATATGACAGGGTGCCTAGAGAGGAGTTGTGGTATTGTATGAGGAAGTCAGGAGTGTCAGAGAAGTATGTAAGAGTGGTACAGGATATGTACGAGGGTAGTGTGACAATGGTGAGGTCTGCTGTGGGAGTGACAGATGCGTTTAAGGTGGAGGTGGGCTTACATCAAGGATCAGCTTTGAGCCCTTTCTTATTTGCAGTGGTGACGGACAGGTTGACAGACAAGATCAGACAGGAGACCTGTAGACTATGATGTTTGCAGATGACATTGTGATCTGTAGTGAGAGTAGGGAATGGGTGGAAGAGACCATGGAGAGATGGAGAGATGCTCTAGAGAGAAGAGGAATGAAGGTCAGCAGGACTAAGACAGAAAATATAGGTGTGAATGAGAGGGAGGATAGAGGAATGGTGAGGATGCAAGGAGTAGAGGTGGTGAAGGTGGATGAGTTTAAATACTTGGGGTCAATAGTTCAGAGTAACGGTGAGTGTGTAAGAGAGGTGAAGAAGAGAGTACAGGCAGGATGGAGTGGGTAGAGAAGAGTGTCAGGAGTGATTTGTGACAGACGAGTACCTGTAAGAGTGAAAGGGAAAGTCTACAAGAGGGTAGTGAGACCAGCTATGTTGAAGGGGGGACCCATATATATATATATATATATATATATATATATATATATATATATATATATATATATATCTACTTCAGTAGATCGAAATACCATAACAATGAAATTTAGAAACCAAAGACAAAAGACCACAAATGAACATCAATGAAAGTTAATAATGCTGAAACTTAAAAATCAAAACACCTGATACACATGTCTGGAAGCACTTGGAGATTGAGCTGAAATAAGAAAGCAACCTCTACATTTAAACACATCACTAAAAAAATATACACCTTTTTCAATGTTTTTGCAGGGAGGCAAGCCATGATGCACAACCCACATCCCCCTGCAAATTATATATACCAACTCTTAGATCGCACTATAGTGGGTGGCCATGGTGGTGCAGTGGTTAGCATTGTCACCTCACAGCAAGAGGTTCTCCGGTTTGATCCTTTGCTGAAGTGCCTTCTGTGCGGAGTCTGCATGTCCTCCCTGTGGCCGCGTCGGTTTCCTCCAGGTGCTCCGGTTTCCTCCCACATCCCAAAGACATGCTGTAGGTGGATTGGACACTCCAAATTGGCCATAGGTGTGAGTGTGTGCGTGTGTGCCTTCTGTCAAAGGTTGGGCACCAGGCTGGCAACTTGACACTGTAAAACTCCACTGCCAATCATGAGCGGACAGGTGATCCCTGTGGCGACCCCTAAACGGGAAAAGCTGAAAGAAGAAGATCGCACTACATTGGGGAAAACAGTAATATTCTGATCCTCACTGTACCACGATTTCCATTCACAATCATTAAAATGGAAAATGTTTCCCTTACACGATATGTTTAAATGAAGATGTTATTCTAACTGCAGCATGATCTCCATTCAAAACTTCTGAGTGCTTCCAGACATGCATGTGATGTCCCCTCTCTGGGCCAGCAGTCAAGGAGCCTAAATCCTCTCCACTAACACAGGAGAGGGATGTTCACTTGAAACAGAAATGGATGCATCCAGTATTCCCAGATGCAGCTCTCTTCATCAAACCCAATTTCCCTAAAGGCACACACTCATTCTAGGGGCTGATTTATGTCTCTCCAGATCCCCAGTAAAACTCCCTATTGGCACAACTATAGAGTTGAGACCTCAGCTGAGTGTCCAGCCAAGTTCTCTACCACTCTGCTTGAGAAACCAGTTCTTTGTACCCCTCTTCCAAGCAGCTGCCACACACGCTCTTTGAAATTTGATTTACACACATGCACACACACACACACACACACACACACACACACACACACACACACACACACACACACACACACACACACACACACACACACACACACACACACACACACACACACACACACCTGGGAAAGGCTGTCACACATTTACTAGCTATGCCCCCTTCTATCTAGACTATAAGATAGTTACACCACAACCAAACACTCCCAATCCAGCTACTCTAAGGCTATTGCAAGAGTACCCAATGATAATGAATGAAATTAATGTTAATACAAATGTTAATGTTGACCAAACAGCAAGGCTTTCATGATATTCTCTAAAAGACCAGCCACAATGAAAAGTTTAAATATATTTAATAATAAATAATAAAAAAACATAAAATACTAAATATCTATTTATGATAAACACCAAAGTTTCACTCACAGGAAATATTGAAATAACACAGACGACTAGAACCACACAGATACAGAAAAACAGTATTTAACTAATCTCACTATATTTTCCCAACTGATCTAAAGAATTACTATTCTCTATTCACTTACTAAAGCAAGGCAAGATGAAGTAGGTGAGTTATCTTTCTTTGTCAGGTTCCAAAAAACAGACTGCAATGAGACTTCAGTCTCATCTATATTAAACATCATTTTAGTCCAAGATTACAGAATGACAACACATACATTTGGTCATCTGACTTCTGGTTCCCATGCTACCCTCACTGCTAGAAACTGCTAGGATTTAGCACATACAGTGGATATAAAAAGTGTACACACCCCTGTTAAAATGCCAGGTTTTTGTGATATAACAAATTATGTTTTTGCTGTAATTAAATCAAAAGGTGCTTCAACAAAGTATTAGTTTAAGGGTTTGCACACATGGCATCCAGCTTATTGTATGTTTTTTATTTTTTTATATTTTTCCCCTAACATATTTGCGTGTTTTTTAATTGAATTGTACAGGTTATAGGTCACATTAAAGGTGGGAAAAGTTTTGAAATGATTTATTGTGGTCTAATTTTTTATATCACAAAAAACTGGCATTTTAACAAGGGTGTGTACACTTTTTATATCCACTCTATGTGCCAATAATACACACACACACAGGGGTTGCTAAAATCTGTTGCAGCTTTTGGAGGTCATAAAACCATAAAACACATCCAGTCTTCCAGAGTAGCAATTAATTCACCCCAAAGACAATACAGAAACATTCCTAGTACAGATGTGTTGTATCTATCTGCACTGAAAACTGTACAATCTTCATGGCCTAAATTGAGTAATTTAATTTCTTACAATTTTTCAAGGTTAGCATTTCAACAGTTACAAAAATACATGTATATTTCTTTTTATGTCCAGCATGGCACACTGTTGGTACATTTTTAACACAAGCAGCTTTACAAATACATTTTTCAACACAAGCATCTGTATAAATCAGTTTGACATGTTTGTATGTCAGTTTGATATACAAATGACATGTAATTCTTTACAAAATTCCAGCTAGCTTTGCTGGCATATGTTAAACATCTACTGCCCTACTTCTCCCAGCATAGCTGGCGATACCTCACATCATCACAGTGCACATTAGGCGTTTCGATTTTTACAGGTTTTGACATCTTTAACTTTTGTTGATATTCATTTGTAGTCTTTTTGTTTTGGGTTTTTAAATTTCAGTATTATGATATTTTGATCTACTGAAACCAGACAATCCATCCTAAATTTCTGCATATCCTAAAAAAACAAACAGTGATGTAAGCTGTGCTTTTTATACTCATTTTATACAAACAGCTACATGTTTATAAACAGCCTCTACTCATTATTCCTGTATAGGCATATCATTCCACTATGGAGACTTCAACATCTTCTCACATATATTTACAAAATAAAAGAAAAACAACTAAAATCTATTTAATTTGGTCCTGATAATGTCCCAGCAGGCTTTCTGTGTATGGCTACTGACTTAATAAACTACTTTCAAGTAAGTATTCTCATTAACAGATCCCTTTATTAAAGTAGTGTGCCCAGACAATGGAAAGCATGTTATATAATACCTATTGACAAAAGTGGATCCTCTGATCTATTCAGCTTTTGATCAATTGCTATTTTATCACCATTATGAAAGATTCTTGAAAAATACATACATTAACAACTACTTGGTTATTTAACACTGAACAGTCGGCTCTGTATAAGTCAATATAGTTTTGTAACTAAAGTACTGAATCTACCTTGCATTTTGTTTTCTGGACTGTATCAGAAAACACAAATAGAGGGACAATATGAGGAATCACTATTGTAATATATGTCCAAAGCCTTTAACACAGACTCCAGCAAAGTTCTAACTTAAAGATTAAGCAACCTAAGTATGAGAAAGACACAGTCACATGGTTAAAAACAACACAAGCCAAATAACACAATGTCCAAAATGGCCAGGCATTCTTTTGGGACGTTTATTGTCTAAAATATTTATCCATTTAAGGACCTGTATTGCTTAACATTTTTATACCAATATTTACAAAACAGTATGAAAGCTACTGTGATACAATATGCCTATGAAACTACTCTAGATTGTAATGCCACCTCATTAGAAGAACTTCAAAATTTCACACAATTACTCCATGACTTCAGCATTAACTAACTAATATCTTCTTAATGCCAAATAATAATAATACTAACAAATACAATAATTTACTTCAGTCCTGATACTTCCCCATAAAAATAACTCAGTGATATTCTTATGCTAATCCGTCAATCAAAACTACTACAATTAATCATCAATAATAACTTTCAGTTTAACAAGCACATAGATCACATTACAAGCAAACTAATCAAAAGGTTAGGATAATAAATAAATCTGACCTAAATCTATCAGAACATGATATACCAACTGCCTATGGCCTACTACTTTCTTCCCTGTCATATACATCTTCTTTATTAACCAATCATCATAAAACAGTTAAACAAAAGTATTATAAGAATATTGTCAGGTTTATTGAAAATTTACCTCACAGAATATACCACTGCTAACATCCAGGATATTATTGAAAACATATTAATACTTTCTGAACTTAAAGTAGCACATTCTTTTCTGGTTAAATTTAACAGATACCTATTGTCCAAGAAAATACAATACACCCACATCTATAAGAACCTCCAACCACAATTAAATAGTCTCCATAAAAAACTATCCAACCACTATGAAGACAGACTCTTCACAGTATCAGTTACACACAAGTGGAAAAATACTCCCTCAAAGTCAGAAAAGAAGCAAATGCAGAAATTCACAACTAATCAAAACAACTTAACACAAACTGAGGTCTGTCATGGCACAATGCACTACTCAAATGTGTTACTTACACCAACCCATATAATCACACTTTACATGAATACAGCTACTGGGAGAACAGCATGTCGCCACATTAAACACTGTTGACCTTGTTGTTTCTTTCTTCCCTACTTATTACTGCCTTTCATTCTCTCATACACTGTTTCCACTCTAATAGGTTCATAGGTTGTTACTAAGCTGATGGCTACCCAGGCCTTTATAAGCCTAGCCATGTATCCCAACCCAATTTGTCCCTGAGCACTTTGGGCATCTTTTAGGAGGGAGGGCTATGCTAGTAAGGAAGTAGCTAAGGGATTTGTGGGGGGTATATGTTAAATGGAGAATATTTTGCTTAACTGGAGAATATTTTAATTACTGGCAGCCTCTGTCAATCAGCAACATGGGAACCAGACCAGGGTAAAGTTGCAATTTCCCATCCAGAGGTCAAGGTTTCATTTGACTAGGGTCAGGAATGAGCCTGCTTTACAATGATAGGAAGCCTATTCCATAACATGATGATTCTTTGATTCACACATCTGTCCCTCCAGCATGTTCAATTTATGTCACAGATGAAGTCACATCCTTGGATCTAGTGTTTCTAGTGCTATTTTTTTCCTGTAGATTTCCAAAACATCCATCAGGGCTGGATCTGAGGATGCCTTATAAGCCAGGTGTAGGTTGTCTCTCAGCAACCTGTAGGATACTGAGTATAGAAATGTAGTCTTTGGTTGATCCAGGTAGGACAGGATATTCATGCCCTGGATTCTCTTGGTGAGAAACCTTAGAATATAAAGACCTTAGAGAGAAATTAAAGTTAGATACATGTCATCACCCTGGTCTTATTGACCATATAAATATTAAATGTACCTGTAAGTTAAGGCCATTGAAATAAACAGTTGCATTTGCACTATATATATATATATATATATATATATATATATATATATATATATATATATATATATATATATATATATATATGTATATATATATATATATATATATATATATATATATATATATATATATATTGAGGAAAAAAGTGAATTCACACATTCGAACTGTAGCAAACAGATTAATTAAGCCCCTTGCAGTTAGTAACACACTGGGCTACTTAACAACATAATTTAAGAAGCCACAATATCACCCATAGCTTCTTAAATTAATAGTGGTACTACACTCCTGCCCCATCTGTAACAGCCAATCATGCCCTCCTAACAGCTTACACCCAGGTCAGCTGCCCCCTTCAATCTGCCCTAGTTATGACTCTAATTTAATGTATGCATGTTATGTTTTCTATTATCACTTATATTCAAAATGTATAATAAATATCTTAGTGTGATATTCATTTGCAGGATATAGTGAAGGGCAAGTTGTTTTAACTAAAAAGTAGGAGGGAAACCATGCATTGATTACCATTATTTAATATGCTGTTTTCCTATCACATGAAAAAGACCTAAATGCTGTTTAATAAATCTAATAATTTGCTTTATTATAAAGTCTGGTAGCGATGAAAGTTCTTAGCCATGAAAAATATAATTTGTTCCTAATCTGCTTTCTTGCTTGTGTTTTTCTTTGTTTTTCAATCAGTGTTTTCTATTCTAAATGTCTCCTGTTGAATAATAAATTAAGTAAAAAACAGCATGGCATGGCCTGACTATTAAAAGACTATCAGCATTTTACATATTATTATGTTCTTCCACAATGATGTCTGATGAAAGGAGAGGAAGACTTTTAGTGTGCATGTTGGAAAAAAAAGTCTGCAGAAGATTTACCTTAGTATGAAACACAGAGAGGGTAACATACAACACCAATGCTGATTCATTCTTTGGGAATGTTTATAAGATGATTGTGCACATATCGGAGTTCTCACTGTAGTTTATGCTAGATAAGAATTAGTGATAGACATTCTGGTGTGCAGAACAGAATATATACACATTGTATTAGAATTTAGGATAACTGGTGATCATTGGTTATCAGTGATTACTCCTAGCCTGATGACAAGAAGCAAATCTAGCAATTCTGATATATCCTTGTTTAAGTTTATGGAAAAGGAGAGTCTACAAATTAGTGAAAATATGCATAAAGTGCAGAAGAGACTGAAAAAAATAGAAAGACTACAAGTTCATTTTAAGGAGGTTTTGACACTTTAGAGTTTACCCATTTTCTAATTAGTTTTACTGACCACATTATCACATTACTCAATTGAGACAATATTAAGTCTCTGATAAAAGAATATGCTCCAACCACGGTTTAAATCTTCTCTATTCAGAGCCAGTAAAATATCCAAAAAATGAATGAGATAGAAAACTCACTTTATTTAAAACATGAAACAAAGTTTTCAGGAATAACCCTTCCTCAGTGTTACTTAATACATTTTAAATTAAAAACATTCACTTTATATAACAAGGACAGACAGAACACCACATGACACAGCCAGCCTATAGGATAATACATAAATCAAGAATCAATTACATTATTAAAGCTATAACTCTATATTTAAAACATAATAACACATCTATTAAATTAATATTCAAAGATTATCATAAAACTCAATATAAACACAATTCATAAAGCAACCAACATACATCTTATAATATAAATAATATAAATAAAAACGTAGTTAATGATATTGCTTTTACTTAAATTCCAGCATTGGCTTAATGGTAACCATATTATTTAATCCAGGTTTTTTATCAGCATTCAACCTGATAATCCATTTATATTTAGCAATGTCTAGTTTGTTAATTGTAGCACCTAGTCTTAAGCCTTTATCTATTGTTTGCAGAACTTTAAATTTAAAATTATGTTTTTCATTCTCATCTTTCCTGTGTTGTGTTAGAGCATTAGTAAGGATATGCCTTCTCATTTCTGATTTGTGTTTTATAATTCTTTCCTTTAAAGACCGTGAGCATTTACCAACATAAAACCAGAACATTGTATACAGGTAGCTAGATACACAACTAAGGTAGTTTTACATGTTGCCTGACAGCATATATCAAACTTTATTTTACTTTTTGGATGTATAAATGTTTTCTCACTACAAATATCTGTGCATCAGCTACAAGCATAGCAAGGTACAGTACCCATTTTATTCATAGTTATTGGTGTTAAATTCATTTCAAAATCTTTATAACACAACCTTCTCTTTAAATTATACATATTCCTATGTGCAAATCATGGGAAAGTGCTCAAAAGTTTATTTAATTCAGGTTGAGCCATAAGAATACGCCAATTCTTTTCAATTATTTTCTTGATGTATTTAAATAAATTATTATATGTCATAACATACCTTAAAACATTGTGTGACATATTGTTCTCATTAATTTGATGTACAACAATGCTACCGCTGCACCATTTTATTTGGTTACAGTATTTATCATTAAATAGGTTTCATCAATCATACCTAGACTTTCTACTTTGAATATTTTATAACTTGGCATTAATGTTTTTATTATATGAAATCTTCCTTTATTCTATACACTTACAATTACTTAAAATTGTATTTGCTCCCATTAACAATTGTTTTGAATAAGCTGCTTCTATTATATCAGTTTCAAATCTATTTCCTTTATGTATTACAAATTTCATCTGTTCATTCAATTCTAACAACAAAAGTGGATATATAAATTAATTTTAGATCTCCTATTAACTCATACTGGAGCTCAGACATGTTACTGTCATTAATCACTTTGTTATGAAGGTTAATCTGTTTGAACTTATATGTTCACTCAGATTAGAAGTGCATGTCACTTCATGTTGGTTATTATTTTCAATAAACTCTTTATTAATATGGTTACTCTTACTTATTTTTTATTCAGTATTTAAATCTTCATTTTATTGGCCTATCTCTAATAGAACTTTATACAATTTGTTAGGGAGAACTAAACTAACTGTTTCACACACATTTTTCTAGATAAAGTTACACTCTATATTATCCAGTCAATACCAAACATGAAAACTTCAATTAACTCACAAGAAAGTCATACTTGATGGATTTAACCTTGCTATCCTTAAATGTTAATGGATTAAACAATCCAAGGAAAAGATCCAATTTCCTTAGATACTTGAAACTAAATAAAATTCAGGTTGTATTTATTCAAGAATCCCATCTAAAATCAGATGAACTTTAATTGGAATCCATTGAAATATATAAATCTATCTTGCTCATCGTACAAGAAAAAAACAAGAGGAGTTTTAATACTTTGGAGGAAAAAGTCATCATCATTCCCCAAATTATAAGTATGAACACAAAGAAGATCGTATTTCAATTGTAGTAATCAGATTTAATAATAGAATATGGACACTTGTTAACACCTATCGGTTTCCTGGTATAGGGATAGGAACTGTTAGGAAACATTTAGAACTAATTAACAAAGTTTATAAGGGTATTTTGATTCTAGGGGGAGACTTCAACTGTACTTTAGACATTTCTGAAACCTCAAATAAAAAGCACTTCCATCTTACTTCTCTAGGAAAAGCTCTAAGAAATTGGTGTGAGAACCTAAATCTAATTGACACCTACAGTTATAAAGACCCCAACTCACTATCCTTTTCTCATAGTGATTATAGATTTGGCACCCAAACCAGAACTGATAAACTTTGTATCTCAAGATTTAAGTATGAAAATAATTAACTTTTCTGTAATCCCTTGCCCCTTTTCGGATCATAATTCACTTGTTTTAAAACTGGAAATTGATTTTAAAAGGTTGGTCTTCACAACAAGGATACCAGCATACATCACCAAACTACCACAATTCAAGCCATGATTAGATCACAAAATTCAAAACTTTCTTGACATTAACCAATCAAATAATATATGCTTGACAATTCTCTGGGGTACACTAAAAGCTTACTTATTTGGTAAAATTCTAGCTTGGTTTAAAAATAAGACTAAGAATGGGAATCAGAACTTCATAATATTCAAAATAAGTTTATAATTATCAATAAAGATAATTCACAACATCCAAAAACAAAAAAGAAAACAATTACAGACTTAAATAACAAATACAATGAAATATTAACTCATAAAACACATTTGGCATTAGAAAAACTAAAAATCAACTCTCACTCAATGTTGCCCAAACATCTACATAATCTTTCAACGAGAGTCAAAAGACAAGCCTCAGATAACAATATTACAAAAATCATTCATGAAGGTAGAAATAATAAAATGGTATCAGACATTAGTGATATTCTTGAAGCCTTTTAATATCATTATCCTGACCACCAACTCAATAATTCAGCACAATTTCAACATATAGATGTAGATAAAAGTTTACTTAAAATAAATAAAATTCCTGATAAACTAAAATCTGAGATCTTAAAACAAAATTTCTCTTAAATAAGTAGTTGATAAAATTAAAGAAAGCAAAAATAATAAAGCCCTTGGGATAGATGGAATTATAATGGAACTAATATAAGTTATTCCCTCTCTCAGCCATCTCGGTTTTCCACAAAGCCTTAAATGTAATTCAAACCGATAATTTAATTCCTCCCTCTTAGAAATATTCCCTAATCACTCCTATTTTAAAAGAAAATTAAAGATCCAAAACAATGTAGTTCCTATAGACCAATTTCCTTGCTAAATAATGACTGCAAGATATTTGTATCCATTCTTGTAAATAGAATTAAAAAATCCTTAACCCATATTCTAAATTCTGATCAGTCTGGTTTTATTTACAATAGGCACACTTACAATAATATTTTAAGAATACTGTCCCTTATCGACTATTTAAATGGGGACAGTCGAGAAGCTCTTCTAATAGCCCTCGATACTGAAAAAGCTTTTGATACGCCAAAATGGGATTATCTCTTCAAAGCTTTAGAAATCTTTGATTTTCCATCTCATTTCATTACTTTTTTTAAAAAATCTATATAAAAAATATTTAGTATTCAAAACTAGGCCCTTCTACTTCAGAACCCATTAAAATACTCAAAGGTACAAAGCAAGGCTGTCCTTTGTCGCCCATTTTATTTGCTCTTGCAATAGAATTATTTGCTATTACATTATGCCAAAACACAAAAATTAAAGGTATAGACATTTATGATCAATTTAATTCCAAAATCATGCTCTTTGCGGACGATATACTTTTAACTCTCAGTGTCTCACAAGAATCTCTTAGAGTTAGATCTTCAGACTAAAAGGTTCTCTGATAGCTCAGGTTTATGTATAAGTGAATCTTAAATATAATTATATGCATTTAAATAAAAAACAAAATTATTTCATAACTCCAGTGCATTTAATAGGAAAACGGGTCTCTTCTATAAATTTTCTAGGAATTATTATTGATGACAATATTAATACTCTATCTACAAACTATAAAAAATATCTTAAATACCATAAAACTACTCACTGACAAATGGAATAAATTATTCTTAAAGTTTGAGGATAGAATTCAATTAATAAATATGGTATTATTACCAAAAATAAACTATATAGCTCAAGCCATTCCAATGCTACCTAATAAAAAACTATTACAAAACCTAAATAAAATTCTTTTAAATTTTCTCCTGTTCCCTAAACTAAACAGGATAGCCTATGCTCACCATATTAGACCTTGGGAAATGGGAGGAATTAATTTTCCAGACTTGGAGACATATATTAAGGCTTCTGTAGTCAAAATAGTTTTAAACTGGATAGACCCAAAAATTTCATCAGCTTGGAAATCCCTTCATATTTCTATTTTTTTAAATGAGAATAAACTCACAAAAATACTCTTTCAAATGATCAAATAAATATATTTTGGAAAATATTATGTCTTAATCTACAATTTAACTTTTCGAAACCCACCAACTCAGTCTTCATAAACTACATCTACAACTCATTTAGATCTTTCATAAACTCAAACTTAGACATTAGATTATGGTGGGAACTCTTAATTCCTTTCAAAACAACTAAAAACCTTCCCAACAAATTACATGAAAACATTATAAATAATTGGGAACTAAAAAATTTTACTTGTTGGCAAGATTGTATTAGGAACTAATCAGTCTTAAACATACAACAAATAATAAACACCTTTGATATTCTAAATTCAGATCAGCTTATACTTCAAAGCATTTTATTTCATGCTCAAGCATTATACAGAATAATCAATAATTTCTCCTTTAGTTCTGAACCAAAATTTAATTTCCATTATCCAAGAAATGGTTTATAATAATCCGTAATTGGTCTAATTTAACCTCCTTGCTCTATAAAAACTTAATAATTTACAAAGTTAATCCAAAACAAAACTTCTGGAACTTTATTACTAAAGGTCATCAGATTAACCTCTCCTCTGAAAACAAAATTAATTTATTGTATTCTATTAATATAACTTCCAATCTACAAGCTTGGAAGATTTTTTCATGGAAATTCTTACACAGGGCGTTTTATACCCCCCAATAGGATAGCTAAAATGGACTCTTCTAAACAATTGTTTTGTTGGAGATGTTCTCAGAATTGTAATGCTGATTGGATTCATATATATTTTGAGTGTATCAAAATTAAAAAATTCTGGGAGGAGACTGGAAATGTCCTTCAAGCTATTTTTTCAGATTCATTCATACTAACTAAATGCATGATTTTTCTGAATGTAACTGAAACAAATGTTATGAGCAAAAAGAATTTGTATCTACTATTGACTATACTAGCAATTGCTAGAAAATGTATTACAAGAAAATGGAAAACTTCATCTGAACCTAACTTTCAAGAATTTATGACTCTACTATTAGAAACAATGCATATGGAAACAAAGGTAAAAGAAACAAGAATCTTCCCTAATAAATGGATCAACAATCCTTGGAAAAAAGTTTTTTCTCTCATTGAGACTTTAAAGATATCTACATCTTCTTAGTACTTGGAGAAATTACGATGATTTTTTTTGGTAATATGTAACTACCTCTCTCTAACTCTTAAGTTATTCCCATTTTTTTCATATAGGCCATATGTACATATTGTATATAGTTTGTCTTTGTTTCATTTGTATTCTAGTAGAAATTATGTTTTCTCTTTTTGAAAATCAATAATATATTTGGAAAAAAAAAGAATTAGCAGCACCAGTCACTGAAAAGAGTACCCAAAGCATTGGCTTTGTCCTAGTTGAATGGAAAACTGCTACTGTTTATCCCTTGTAACAAGGGTGGTGCTTCAAAGACCCCCAGAAGCTATAGACCTGTTATCTTGACTGGCCTTCACTGCAAGGCCATGGAGTGAATCATTATGGACCTTAATAAAGATATAGATAATCTCCAAACACTTGACCCTACTCTGTTTGGATTTGTCAAAGGGCGATCATGCCTGTTAAAACTTGGTGGACTTCTTTGAGACAGTCACCAGAGCCCTAGATTAAGCGAAAACTGTGCATACAGCCTACCTGGACTTAGCCAAGGCTTTTGACACTATTACCCTATCAGGCATTATTGAAAAACTGACCCAGCTGGGTATCCATGCTTATATTGTTAGGTGGGTCACTAACTGGCTCACCAATAGAACCCATTCAGTCAAAATAAGGGAACCCTCCTCCAACTGCAGAGCCATAACCAGTGGTATTCCACAGGGATCAGTCCTGGGACCACTACTCTTTGGAATCTATTTCTTTGAAGTACAAGCAAAAACTAAAGGTCTGTGGCTGACTAAGTTTGCTGACTACTGCAAACTGGGAGCGGTCATAGAATCCCCAAATGATGTCAACATCCTACAAGAGGGTCTTATGCAAACAAATGATTGATGCCAAAATTACGGCCTTTAACTCAATGTAAAAAAATGTATTGTAATCCTTTTGGTAAGAGAGATGTTCCCGCTAACTACCACATAAGTAGAAACACCCCAAGTATGCACTCAGTGGTGAGAGGCTTGGGCACACAGGTTGACAGCAACCTTACATTTGATCACCATGTCTCCACAGTGATAAGAAGAGCATTCTGTATTGCTCATCTCATAAGTAATGGCATTGCCTCCAGAAAAAAAGAAGTTATAACCCCCCTATACTCTTCCTTCATCAAGCCAATAATTGTGTACAGTGCCCCTTTTGGTTTGTAGCTTTCCAGGCACCTGCAGCAATTGGAGAGTTCACAAATGTTCCTCATAAGGAGAATTCAAGGTATTCAGCATTTGTCTTATGTGGATTGGCTGAAATCACTGTCACTTTAGTCTTTCATACAGACTATTCAGAGGTGATCTCTGCCTTGCATGCAAGACCATCTCTGGTTCTGCTTTATTGGAAATGCTGCCTATCCATAAGTCCAGTGGTTCACTGGTTATTTGCTCTAAAGACCTTAACCTGGTATGTGACATGAATAGAACTTGATGGAGGTACATGCTTGTCTCCCAGAGGTTACTGCACCTGTGGAACAGATTCCCAATTCATGTCAAGCCTAGCACCTTTTTAGCCCTCTTCAAGTGCAATCCGGACTATTGGATGGGTAACTGTAAATTCACCCTGAGGTTTTCCACTTGTCTGTCTCTCTCTCTCTCTCTCTCTCTCTTGGACAGGGGCAATAAGTGCTGATCGTGGAAACAAGGGCAGAACTTGGCTAGGCTTGTAAAGATCCTAGGGCCATTAGCCTATGATCCTATGATCCTATGATCATCACTAAAAAATGGACGTGCATAATTACTTCTATTATTCAGTATATCATCCTTTATTTCATTAACTTGTGTCATCCTATAACCTCTGTTGTAAAATTCATTGCACATTAATTCCATTTGCTGCTCACATTTGCAAAGATCTGTATTAAGCCTACTGATACGCAATAGCTGACTTTTAACTATTCTATGAAATACGTGGCTAGCATGCATACTATTTGCATGTGTATACCTATTGACTTGTACTTTCTTCTGAAAGACTGAAGTTTCTAACATATTGTCATGATTTTTATATATGTCGACATCCAAAAAAGACATTTTAGTATTAGCTGAACACATAGTAAATTTTAAAAATTCAGTGGTGTTGTTCAGATAAGTGACAACATTTACTAACTGCTCTTGTGTTCCTTCCCATAGGAGAAAACAGTCATCTACAAAGCGTTGATAAAATAATATATCGTGGTAGCGTTGTTGCCTCACAGTTAGACGTTGTCCATTCGATTCTCAGTTAGAGCGTCTTCTGTGTGTCAACATGCGTGAATGGGCATTCCTTCATTGAAGGTTGTGCGTTAGGCCCAGCAAGCCAGCACGTGAAAATTTACTGCCAATCATTAGCGGACTGGAGTTCTGCTGTGGTGACCCCTTACCAGGAAAAGCTGAAAGACACGAACAATGTAAATTTATATCACCATATATATAGTTTTTTTCCCATTGACTTAAAACTATATTGGCATATGTATTAGCCATGGGTGTACCCATGGCTACAGCGGAAATCTGTAAATAATATTGTCTATTAAATACGAAAACATTCTTCTCCAAAATTATTTCCAACACACTACACAAACCTTCAATATCTCTCCCTTTACTGTTAGTATTTTCACACAGGAAACTACAGACAGCATCAACTCCATAGTTATTGGGTATAACTGTAAACAAAGATGCTATGTCCATAATCACCATTAAATACTCCTGTTCTTTATTTGTGGCATTCCACTGATATAACTTCCTTAAAAAATCCCCTGTGTCCTTTATATAACTGGAACATAAAGTCAAATATTTACTAAGTCTTTCTTGACTATAAATAGACAGAAGCTCTGTTGACCAACCTCGCCCTGATACAATAGGCCTCATCGGTGGCAATGTGAGAGAACTTAGGAATATCATAAACAACCGGAATAACCGGAGTTGGAACAGAAATATACTTTAAATATTTCTAAACTAATATCACCTTGTCCTTGTAGATCATATACAAACATGTTCACATCACTAATAATCTTCCTGACATCAGCTAAAGTAATCTCCTTGAACGTTTGTTTGTCGTCCAAAAAATTATACATTAGTTCAAGATAATTCATTTTTTTCAAAAATTCACTTGCCTTTATCTGCTTGCTTAATTATGATGTTTTTGTTTTCAAGTAATGACTTATAAGCCTCATTCTCATTATACGTTATATTATATAAATGTGCTTTTAATTTATGCTTAGACACATCATCATATAACTGTCTTAGTTCATCCTCACAAACAGAACAAAAAGCGTTTAATACAGGAAAATTGTTAGGAATAAACACACTTTTTTTCTTCAACTTCTCTTGAACGCCATTATGCATATCTTTAAAAAACATTTTCAGACTGACATTTCACACAAATATCTTTAAATCAGTCAGGGCTTCAACTATGGTATCATTACTGCTTACAATGAATTGTAAGCCTTTATCTAGAAGCCTCTCCATATCAGCAGTCAAATTAAGAGAAGACAAGTTCACAACTGATGAATTCAGCTTACCGGTCACTTTCGCACCTGTTTGCTGCTCGGCAGAGGACTGCTGTTTTTCCTTTTGCCCACATTGAAGTTGAAACGTTGTTGGGAGCGACCTCTCGATTGAGGCCGACTCATTGTATCTAAATAGGTTACAGACAGCAGATGTGCAGATATAAAGATCTTTGGTCAATACTGAAATGTTTGGATTTATACTTGTGAATTGCATTAATTTAGTTTTGTGGGCAGCCATGGTGGTGCAGCAGTTAGTGTTGCTGTCTCACAGCAAGAGGTTCTTCAGTTCGATCCTCAGCTAGGGTGCCTTCTGTGTGGAGTCTGCATGTCCTCCCTGTGGTTGTGTGGGTTTCCTCCGGGTACTCTGGTTTCCTCCCACATCCCAAAGACATGCTGTAAGTGTATTGGACACTCTAAATTGGCCATAGTCATGTGTGTGTGCCTTCTGTGGAAGGTTGGGTGCTGGTCTGGCAACTTGATACCGTAAAACTTCACTGCCAATCATGAGTGGACAGGTGATCTGCTGTGGTGACCCCTAAATGGGAAAAAGCCAAAAGAAGAATTGCATTACATTAGTTTTACTGGCATTGAGATGGAAAATGACAGATTAACTGCAAAGGGTAGCTACATTTCCACCTCTACTCTAGAGGAATAATAAAGTTTGTTTTGCAGACTGTGGTTGTAAAATCTTTTCATGGTGTCTGATACCATAAACTGCAGAACTGGATGTTATTTTTAACATTTGTAGGTTCCTTGCCATATTGCCTTTGTGGATCTAGAATGTATCACTTCTAAATAAAGAGTACAGAAGATTTTGGATAACTTCATGTCTCAGGATAGTCAGTACTGGCTGATTCTTAATTGAACTGTCAGAATATAAACCAAGGATGACCCCCAAGAAACATCACAGGCAATTTGTGAGTGATGTAAGTGAGATTTATCAAGGGGCTGTGATACTTTTACAGTGGAATATAATGTTCACTCTATTAAGGTAGTCAGGATGGAAATAATGCACTGGTGTCTTGTCTGGACTTCTAGGGGTTTCAATATTTCATTCAATATCTTTTGGCACTTCCTAAATAGGCTTAATGTACTTTCTCTAACATACATTGTCTAAATTTAATATGGGCAACATCTCTGTTAAACCAGATCATCAGTCCTTCGGAATTATAATTTTCAAGACAACTAGTATTGTAAACTTGACTGAGGAACATTGTCTTCATTGTATTATCTATCCATTCAGACAAAATCATTTATTTGCCAGCTGCAATTCTAAATCATAGTCACTTAGCAAACAAAAACACTGATAGATTCACAGCTGCAAGCACTGAATTAGAATGACCTTCAACAAGCTCACTCCAAGATGTCATGGCTGTACTTTGCAGTCATGTATCACTGTACTCTGCACTTTATTGATGAATCTTACTTTTATAAATATGCAAATCATTGGCTGAGATTTAGAAAACTCAGATGCATTACAGTAAGTGATTTGTTTGATGAACGACCACACAGAGGGCATATATGATTCAGTGACACACATATCATGAGTGCTATGTGCTGAGCAGTGCAGCTGGTCATGGTATATGATAATACCAACAAAGTCAAATTGTAATGAGCAACATTATTAAAAGGAGTTGCACTGTGTATGCAAATGAGTCAAATGAATATGGTGAAGTGATTCAGAATGGTATAAAGGGCACAGCATACAGCTCTAACACTATTGTTAACAAACATCACTAAATCTCCATGTTCATGCTCAAACCATGATATAATGTTAGAGGTTGCCTTAGCACTAGCAAATGTATATATATATATATATATATATATATATATATATATATATATATATATATATATATAAATATATGGGTCTACTGTGTAAAAGACTGAAAATCCACTTGTTCAAATTCTCGGTTACGCAAAAGTGCACTTCCACGAAGTACGGTTCAATGAACCGTTAAGGAACACAGGTGCCGAAGCACACTACAGTGGGGAGAGGGAATTTATGTGTTTCCCCACTGTAGTGTGATCTCGGAATTAGTATATTTAAGTGGGGGGTGTGGGGGGTGCAGGGTGGCTCCCCTGCAAAAACAATGTTTCTCTGTTCTTTATCGGTTAATTGAACCAATGTTCGCAGAAGTGCACTTTCGCTTAAGTGCACTTTCTCGTAACCATGGGTCTACTGTTTATTTTCGAAAAAGTGAGTTTTCGATTATATACAGTAGACCCATATATACATATATATATATATATACATATATATATATAAGAAAATTTTATTGCTGCAACAAGCCATGGTGGTGCAATTCATTACCCCTAGAAGAGCTATATTATTTGACTGCTCTTAACATTCCATGGATTTCACAACATCAACATTGTGGACTGGTACTGTGTGGATAGGGGCATCATGCATGACCTGTGGACATGTGTTGGCCTCATCTGCCAGCCAGTGGGAATCACAGTGTACCTATCTCAATGAATATCAAGGCATATGAGGTATTACATATACTAGCTAAAGGGACTTTTCAGTAACCAACTGGGGGTACAGTGAGGGTACCTTAGGTATCTGCCTTATGAATACATCAATTTCTTGATTCCATTCAGCAGCATGTGGATGAACATCTGTGGTTTGCATATCACAGAGAATAGAGATACTACTATTTGGGACTTCAAGAAGTAGTTCATTTCCCAGAGATACTTGGTGAAATATACTGCACCCACACTGAAATAAAGGCCTCACCTGGGAAACTGGGAAGAAGGTATGTGAACTACAAAGAGTATTATTCCATTAACTGCAATATGGTATGTAGCACACAAGGTAGCATCTAAAATATGTCAGCAGGTCATCCAGGCAGCTATTGCGACTCCCACATATAGAACATGTGCAAACTGTACCAACAGCATGGGAAAAGAGATTTCTCATAGGGGCATCTTAATAGTTGTGCCAGATATGCCCTGGAACCTTGGCTAACAACTATCAGAAATATGCAGAATAAAGCAAACCATGGATACAATTATGTCCTATCACAAAGTTCATTGTGGAGGATGTCTTTGGGTTGAAGGCAGTTTCTCTGTCTAGATTCATCCAATGGTGCCTGCAGTATGATCCTTCCCAAAGTGGAAAATTATTTTCCATACATGCAGTGTTACAGTAGATCATACTTAGTTGGAAGTTGCAACAGGTATGGGGAGGGGCAGTTGTATGAGGAGCAGCCTCTAGCATACCAGACAGTGAAGTTTAAGTCACATGAGGAGTCAGTGGAGGACGCACTAGCAGGGGACAAACATGCTAGATAGAGGTGAGTGCACTGGCAGTGGCTTGCACATAGCTTTGTTCCACTGTAAAGCAAATATACTACACAAAACTGATTCATGCAAACCTAATATCTGTCTGTGTTTAACCATGCATAACCTGGCCATACTGTGCTTCAGATATAGTCAACCCAAGTATCTATATACAATGGACAGGGCACAGTTAAAATCATTTGCACACTTGAGGCAGGGAGCTCAGGTGGATATGTCTTTCACAGGAAAATGTGTGAATGCTGAAGACAATGAAAACTAAGACTGCACTTGTATGTAGGCTGGTGTGGGGGCATTAATGCAAAAGCTATGCGAAGGATGAGTGTCACAGGATGTCTTCAAGCAAAAGGCACTGTGGGTGGTGTGAGAGGGTGTGTGTCTGCTGGGACACAGCCCCTGCAGTAGCTGTAGCACTGTGGGATGATCTACTGGGACAGATCAAGGACATGCAAGGTAATGAGCTGTAATCTCTTGCATATATCAGTCCATGAGAGCTGCCTCTCCTAGAAGCTGTAATGGACATACAATGGCCTTGGCTAGCTGTAAGTGTTATCAGCGGCTGGATTGACAGCCTTTACTAGAAGTGCCTTGCTGTGACTGTTATGACCACAGGACATCCTCTGCAGGCCATAGTCACCTCCACAACAGATGTAGCCATGGAAGTGTTAGCAGTGTATGACCATGATCTAGGCCAATCATGGCCACAATAGCCATCTTTTGTGGAGGTAGTGGTGGAACAGCTTTGTGGATGGTGCATGACACATGGCAGGAGAGCATGAGAGGAGATGGCACATGCTAATATGTGATTCAGTCTGTCAAAAATGTCACACATATGGGACATGACCTTCCAGAGGTCATCTCACATCCAGATGGCACAGAAGGATAGATTGATAGGAGATGAGCTATCACTTGAGGTGTATCTGATGGAGGAGATACTGGCCTCTGTCAGCAGCAGTGGTACTTTTTCATGGTCCCACAGTATGGTGCCGGACATTACTGAAATTGCTGTGGTGGTACTAACCTGTGACTCCATGATGACCCTACACATATATTGAACTGCAGTCACTGACACTGCAACTTCAGGGGGAGAGCTGTAACCATGTTTCCAATGAACACCAGTACCCACATCCTGTGTGCACAATTGGTGGAAGATTCTGACAAGTATCACACTCCCCTGACTGCTTGTGTTCATAATAACCTGCCCTCCCTGTGTAATGTGTGTCTCCTGGGGGTTCAGTGGCAGAGAGGCACTGTCTGTAGTCTGTTTAGGGATCCAGTGATCACAATCCCTGCGTCCAACACACACACGCACACACACACACACACACACACACACACACACACACACACACACACACACACACACACACACACACACACACACACAGTACTCACTGACTATGCCAGCTCATCCCTGCCATCATTATGAGATACTGAAGATTCTCTGACATCAGTTTGTAGCAGTTCACAGTGGTGGTACCACCCAGAGAATCACCTTTAAACACAGCAAAGCACAATACACTGTGCAAGTATAATTCAGCATCAGAAAAATACCATACATTCAGATGAAGTAATAGTACTGTTTGTAAACAAAACATTTAAGTACTGTACCTCTTGCAGATGCCTATGCAGGTTGAATTCCTGATGTGCCTGTATAACCCAAAGCATACAGATTTACTAAGTTGGCTAGTGATTACTGGAACAAGAGAAATTTTATGTCATCTCCAGTGGATGTTCTTGGCAGAGCATGAAGCTGTTCTCCAATGTCCAGCACCATACTGTGGGACCATGAAAAAGTACCACTGCTGCTGACAGAGGCCAGTATCTCCTCCATCAGATACACCTCAAGTGATAGCTCCTCTCCTATCAATCTATCCTTCTGTGCCATCTGTATAGCTCTTTTCACTGAGGCACATGTAATGTCAGTGACCACAGAGGGGACAATTTCATAGGTATGGTTCTGGCCACTTAGAGATTTAATGTCCACCACAAGATCTTTCCAAGGCTGGACTCAGTAGGCTAGTTCAGCAGCATCTTGTTGAAACAGCCATCAGCCACCATGGAGATGGAGGACCTGGGGTTCAATGGGTTTTGCAGTTATACATTTTTCTGCTTTTCTAAACTAAGTATAGTTATCTTCCACACAGTCTCGGCACATTCTTTCTATATGTTATGAAAAAATGATACATTACAAAGAAAATTAGTGTAATAAGAAGAGTTTGCCACACAGAAAGTCTTTCACTATTGAATTTATATACAAGACATGGTGGGGGAATATTCATTAAGGTTAGCACAAAGTTTTGTTGTTGTTGTTGTTGTTTGTCTTTTGTCTTTTCCCGGTAAGGGGTCGCCACAGCGGAACTCCGGTCCGCTAATGATTGGCAGTAGATTTTTACGAAACGCTGAGGTGCCAGCTCGATGCCCAACCTTCAATGAAGGCGTGCCTATTTATGCACGCATGTCTTTCGAATGCTACCCAACTGTGGGGAGGACATGCAGACTCCACACAGAAGGCACTCCCAAGCCAAGCCGAGAATCGAACAGGAGAACCTCTTGCTGTGAGGTAACAATACTACCGCCGTACCACCGCAGATTAAGGTTGGCACAAAGTGTATACTATGCATACACTTTGTGAAATCTTTTTGAGTGAATAGTTAGCAGAAGCATTGTGTTAAGGCTTTTATTGAATTCAGGAAAGATATTTCAAAGTCTACACATAGTGTACACCTCATGTTAACCTTTATGAATCCCCCAGAAGACTTTTTTAGTAGTACATACCACTGATATATAAGTACACTACTAATGATGTGCTTGCTGGTACATCCTATAATGCAATAAATATCAGATTGATTGTGGAAATACATAACTTCATTAGACACCTGAAAAAAAGATAACCTGTAATTCTGTATGCAGTGTTATGGAATCATTTCCATTTATTGGTGAGACAGGCTACTAATACAAGAAACTTTAAGATTTCATATAATATATTGACAGGGAACATGGTATATTATCTTGAATTCTCATGAATGCAGACTCAGTGATGACATTTTAAAGTCACAAAACTGCTAATACAACACATTATGACCCTGTAAACAAATCAACTTTACTTATAAACACATTGCTTATAACGTTATACTTAAAGTTACAGAAGTGGTAACATTATTTGTACTACTTGCTCCATCAGATTTAAATATTTAAAAAATAGGCATTTGACATTTACCTTAAACTTATATACCCGAGAAAAATTATTATCTTGACCACATTTGGTAAATTATCCATTAAGAGATAAACATGTTTTTGGTATACTGATAACTGCAGCTAGAAAAAAGGAACCCTTGTTCAATAATCCAGTACTGTCTTGTAGCTAGCAAGAGGATTAAGACTGAATTGCTACAAAGCTTCTTTCTGTAGTCCATGATTTGATTTTCTCAACCTCCATTTACCCACTGTGTAACTCTGAGCAAATCCATTAATCAGACAGTGCTTAAGGATTGAATCTGAAAAAGATTTCTGTGGATCAGAGTGCTATGTCTTGATATTGAAATACAAATAAATGAATAAATAAAGTGCCCTATAACAGAGCCCAGATTTGACTTTTGCTTATGTGATTTACATGCAGAATAGTTAAAACAAGTTCAATAAGGACCAGATGCAGTCATTACTTAGAGATAATGTTGCTGAACATAAAGGATTATGAGTGGGTCACTGATCATAACCTTATTATTATTATGTGCTCTAAACAAGGATGCCAAGAAAGTTATCTCAAAGTGAATCCTGGCATCCATGTTGAGAGCACATAATAAAGGGTTATAATTGCAGACCTTTGTAATTATGTATAGTGTATGGAGCTTTATTTGCTACATGTACTACTAGTTACAGGGAAAAAAAGCACTGAGCATTTTGACGGCTGTCAGAAAGACAGTCTAAAAAATATATCTTATGTTTACATTCACCTTAAACTGCTTCTTAACTGTGGAGATTTTCACAGGATGTTCAGATTTTTGCTTCATATATTTGGTCTTTTCCTCATAAATTCTGTGGTTTTCTGATAAATCACCAAGTACTGAAGTCAATAAATAATGACGTGTATTTGAGTTTCAGACTTTGAATCCTGTAGAAAATGCAGCTTAACACAAATCCTGTTATCTATCAACTTTCTGAGTTTATAAGTCAGGGGCACATTACCAGTGCAGACAGAAGGCAGAAACAAATCTGTTTTTATTCTGCTGCTGCCATTTAATGATCAGTACTGGCAAGATTGACTGTCTAGCATGGGATCCAACCTTACCAATTTGAGCAGGAGGTTCTTATCATTTCTAAAGGTTAGGTCTGGCACTGTAGTAATGCTTAACTGATTTGTTCCTGCACTATAAAGTATTTAAAGGAAAGTTCATTGGTGAACTTCTTGTTCATTATGGACCTCAGTTACAGTGATCTCCTTTGTACTAATGATATATCCTGATTTGTTTCAACAGGCAGGTGGACAACTGAACTCATTTTTCTCTAATGTCTAGAATCTACTAGTCAAGAAATGTGTTGCTTAAATACATGTTGGTAGGAACCAGTAAGCATAAAGTCCCCATTTCCAAGATGACACAGGAGCACCAGTCTGATTAAACGACTTGATTAAAATCAGATAAAATTCACAAGGAGTTTGTGAGAATAAACTCAAGTCAACAGACTACAGTTCATTGTAGCTTGATCCCACAACCTAACAAACCCTAATATTAACTTGTAAAGTATACAGTGTTATCCATCAACTGGCATAACTTTAAATTTCATGGAAAAATGTATATATCTTAGCATTGGTTTGCTTATTTTATTATATTCACTGTTATCCTTTTTGATTTTTTGATTTATTGGGACAACATAATGTGAGTTTTCATCTTATTTTCCTTTTCTTCATTTTTAGTAGCAAATATGTTTGCTCTTCTGACAGATGATCAGCATCTGCTCCTGGTGTCATTACTTACTCTCCAGACTGTCTATGTCTCTGACGCACTCTTTATTCTTTTACCTGTTCTACTATTTGGGGCCAAAAGGAGAGTGAGATATTTCACTGCAGTGTCATTCTGCTGCTGTGGAGATTTCTTTGTGTTTGTATTCCCTACCACTAATCCTCCCATCATGTATGCGGCATGCGGTGACATCTGCCATAGATTCTTGAATACATCTGCAGGAGTATTCTTGAAAATTTTGGGTGAGTGTTAAAAATCTGTCTGGTCTTCACTGAGGTTTGCATCCCAAACTCAAGCACCTTTCATTCCCATTGGTCTAGGTAAACTTTCCAGACTGTAATTCTTCCCTATTCCCAAGCTGACGCTCCTGGAGACAGGACCACTAAATGAACCCAGGTCTCTTGGCATCCAGTTGGGTTTTGCCCCTCTCTGCTATGAAGATGGTTACAATAATAGGATTGTTCATTTAGTTTCAGTGGTAGTTATTAAGCATGTGGTTCAAGTGGCTATCAAGCAGACTAGTCTGGTTCATCAATCGCCCCTTAACATTGCCAAGTTAAGCAACTTAATCAGAGTCACACAGTAATCAAATGGAGGTTGAGATGAGGCAGTCAAATTTTGGACTGCAGGAAGCAAGCTATGAACAATTCGTAGCCTCAGTCCTCTGCCCTAACTGCTAGTACTTGACTAGGTACTTTATAACATACAAGATGTATTTGGTCGTTTCATATAGTTTGAAGCCAGTAGAATACACAAGAGTATTTTTATTACTGTGTTGTTTAAATACATGCCAAACATTTTTGTTAAAATAGATTATCCACAGGCATAGGTACTTGATGGGATTAATGAAATTACTACGTTTGTTAACTTGAGAAAATGCATTATACTGAATATCATTCTTTTCCAAATACAAAGTCATTGTCAGTGCATGCTTGTTGCATATTTCCTGGCATACTTGTGTTATTTAATTAATATAATTATTCATGTCTGAAAAGAGCACAGTTATAGAAATATTCAGTTTTGATAAATACAGTTATACTACATGAAAAGGTCTTGTTAACATTCATTTTAAGAAAAACGTTATTATTTTTTTTCTTTTCTTTTCCTAAAAATGTGTGGTTAAAAAGATCTAAGAGAGTACATAAACAGTTAAAAATTAAAACTGCATTGGACTTTATTGCTCTTGGCTCATATTACTTGTAAACATCTCTGAAAGCTAGGGCAATGAAAATCTGTCTTGATAAGCCTTAACTGACCAAAAGCAAATAGTATAATTTACAAAAACACTTCAGCTGCTCTTTTTTCATAAAAGCTAACCTACTAAGAGAATTTTAGGCATTTTCCATTATAGAACATACTGTCAGTTTGTGCTAAGTGTTTGAGCATTACTCATATACACAAACTTTCTTTCCTATACAAACAGCAAGAGAACAAATTAAAGTGGGACCAGCAACACAATGGTCTTTTGTTATTGATTAAAAAAAGATATATATATATATATATATATATATATATATATATATATATATATATATATATATATTCCACATTGATCAGTATTGACTAAGTAAATATCAAGTACACAAAGTCTTTTATAGGTGTACAAATACTTAAAATTCCTCTAAGCATGATTTTCAACCAAGCAGGCTCTCTAACTATATTACATAACAATAGTCCAAAATAAGAAACTCATACCAAGTTCCTTTATTTAACTAGCATGAACTAAATACTACAAGGTTTGAGTAATAGTTTCAGTTATAATAAAGGCTAGACAGGGCATGGTTTATACACAGATCTATACACCTCTACACAGGCATACATATATGCATGTATGTACACATGCATGCACATGTGTACATGCACACACACACAGACACATATGCATACACATTTACAGAGCCTTTTAAATGAAAAGTGCAAGGTTACACTGCAGTGTTAGCTTGGAATGAGGATCATCAGTGGTGTACAAATGATAATGTCAGTGTTTCCAGTCACTATTGTGAAAAAACGCTCAGTTAACTATTATCATCCAACTTATTCATTCAGCATTTATGGTTTGATAAGACTGAGACTGAATTTTAAGAGGTTACCATGAACACATAACCTTCAGTGAAGAAATAATAAGCTAGTTTAATAAATATTATTTGAAAGGTACTATATGTAATGAAAGGTACATAAAATAACTGTTTAAATAAAAAGTCTAGGTATTCACACACACACACACACACACACGCACACACATACACATCAGAGGTAAATAAATTGTTTACTGGTTTAATTTTTTAATGCTATAAGAAGCTGCCAGCTATAACATTCATACACTTGCACATCTTTGTAATACTATTGGTCAAAATATAGGGAAAATGGTGATTTCTGACAGAGAGAAAGCATGTCCTTTTCTTTACTGACTTATTATCTCTTATTGTTTTTAGCTGGTAATTGGGGTATTCAACAAATGCATCACTACTGAAATATGTAACCACAGATGCATTTATTCTACTTGTAGTAAAAAAAAAAAAATCTAGTCCTGGTTATAAATGCAGTCTGCATACAAATAGTAGTTTAACAACTGATTTTCAAATCCACATTTTTGAGCCTAGAACATAGAATGGTTAGATATTAGCACTGTCAGAACCAACATGCCTTAAAATAGCATCTTTGACTTTAAAGCAACATTTTGTTTTCCAGGGAAATTTGCCATTTATTTTCCTCTGACCTTCAGCAACTGCTAAATTCCGTCTATATCTAACTGCACAGATAACACTAACTCTGCTAACTACAAATATGTTAATATATTTGTAACTATATATTTTGCTCATTATGTGTCATTTGTGTATATTCATGTGCTATTTTTCTTCTACTCAATGCAATTTTCAATGCATATAATTACATTTACAAATAAATTATATAAATTATTTACTCTATTTTTCAGTTACTCGCTTATATCCTTGAGCATTTAACGTATTTGTTTAGTTAGAATTGTTGACTAGTTAAGTGAGCTTGTCAAGTGACCCTTTTCAGACATTACCTGGTCTCCTGAGAGCAAGTTGTATCCATAAAGATACTAGCTTAATTAAATACATCAATAAGGATGCAAAGTTCAGAGAGCACAAGAGCTGTTAATACAGAATAATACAACGTGTTCTACCACATGTACACATAAGGTATACATTTATACACGTAGATTGTTAGCTATTGTTTTGCAAATACAGTCTGAAAGAATTGTACATTCATAAGTGTAACAATTCAGCAAATAGTGTGGCTTAGTAGAGGCAGTGGCGATACTCTTTATAACAATTGAGTTTGAGTGGTAAGTAATTAGTCATTATTTCTAAAGCCATTGCACATGGCCTCCTGTTTTCAGCAGTTTCACAGTGCTAGTTTGAAGTGTGGTAGTACTGGCCTCCTGTTTTCAGCAGTTTCACAGTGCTAGTTTGAAGTGTGGTAGTACTGGCCTCCTGTTTTCAGCAGTTTTGCAGTGCTTGTTTGAAGTGTGGTAGTACTGGCCTCCTGTTTTCAGCAGTTTTGCAGTGCTAGTTTGAAGTGTGGTAGTACTGGCCTCCTGTTTTCAGCAGTTTTGCAGTGCTAGTTTGAAGTGTGGTGGTACTGGCCTCCTGTTTTCAGCAGTTTTGTAGTGCTAGTTTGAAGTGTGGTAGTACTGGCCTCCTGTTTTCAGCAGTTTCGCAGTGCTAGTTTGAAGTGTGGTAGTAGTGACAATGATGAGACTGTGATTGGAAGCTGACTCCACATGGCTCCACTTGACAGGACCTAGTCAAGGGAATGCTTTTTCTCCTATTGAAGTTTCAAATTGTGGACATGAGTGAGGGTGGCAGAGTTTTCCAAAGAACTTCTCAAGGACTAGCAATGTTTGTTAGTGGTAGTTTTCTCTTAAGAGGAGGACAGTCACTGTTAACTATCTTCAATAGATGAGAAGTGAGCAGGAAAGTATTGCTTTCTGTGATAGGGAGTCCTTTTAAATCTTGAATGAAGTTACAATGGTGGGTGTTGGAGTCAGTTAGTAATGCAAATAGGAAAGCTGCATTTTCCACTGTTTGCATTATTCGTATGTTATGTGCTCACTGCATGGTAAGCAGAGGCAAACCACATTCAGTTTCAGGGACAAGTACGTTTTTGGCAATGGCTGATCTTGCTGTGGGGAAAAGAAGGTGAGAATTTTTTAACATAGCTTGATTTGACGCATTACTTGGAAAGTTATCGGTATGGATTGTGAGTATTAATGATAAATTTAGTGTCATGTCTAGATATTTATATTCAAAGACATTTGGTATAATGCAAATCACCGATTGAAAACATTGTAAGTTAGCTAGCTTTTGTGGTGTTGCAAAGAGCATGACATTAGTTTTAGAGGTACTTAACAATAATTTATCATTGGAAGATCATTGACTAAAATCTATTCTGTACATTTCTTTGCAGAGAGATGGAAGATTTCCTGGCTTCAAAACATAGACTATCATCAGTGTAAAGCACTTTGTGCAAAGATGGTAGATCATTTGTGAGACCATTTATGACTAGAACAGAATGGAGCCCAGTACTAACTCTTCACCATTTTTCAATGTTCCTTTAGCAATGTATTGGTGATTTTGTAGCCAACTAATTCTGTTAGCTCCCGTGTTAAATCTTTTCAGTTTGTTTAATAAAAAGATTATGATTCGCTGTTTCCAAGGTAGGGGACATGCCCACAAGTATATCTCCTGGAATAAGTCCGACAATTCATATCACAATAGATAGAATCAGTGTTATTACCACAGCTGTGCTGCTGAATGCATTTCTGAAACCATGCTACTGGTCACTGAGTAAGCCATAGATGTCAATGTGTTTGAATATTTACTTGTAGACACAATTTTAAAATGATTTTGCTAATGGGCTCATAGTGGAACTTGGTCTATAGTGTTTTAGGTGAGCAGGTGAGTGTAATTTGGGAAGTGGGATAGTGATGACATGTTTGAGGGATACAGGTACAATACCTATTGTTAGGGAGAGATTGAAGACAATTGTTAGTGTTTTTGTATTTTTTTCTGCTGATCTATGTAGAAAAGTATGATCAGAACATTAATTCTGAAACAGAGCAGTTTAATATTATTTTCAGTTTCACTACTGTAAATTTCAATAAAGTAGAATGTTGCTGCATATTCTACTAGTGGCTGGAGGTTCTCAGAGTCATTCTTAGAATTCTCCTTTGATGTGGAATGAAATTGGAAGTTATAATTTAAATTGAGGCGACAGGAAATGTTTTGATATCCTTAATGCGAAGGAAAATTAGGGCTGAGGTACTTGAAGTTATAGGTGAGTAGCTTGTTATATTTCCTTTTAAGTGTTTTATATCTTTCCAGAATAGCTTGTGTTTACTAGCAGTGCCCAATTGCTTTTCCCTGACATTGTAGGCCTTTTCTGTGCAGGTGGGAATTCTAGTTTCCAATTTACATTTCTGAAAGGTTTGGTGATTGTTTTTACATGTACAGTTTTGCTTCTAGGCTTTCCATGCTTTATATTGTTAAGCTATTTGTAATGTTATTATTTAACCAAGGGCATAAGTGCCCCCTCAGCCTTCATCTTATACTAGGGAAGGTGCTATTCTTGAATGGTGGATAAGGTGAAAATAAAGAAATTCAGGGTTTTGTTGGGATCAGCCATATTAAATAAACACTCCCATCCTATGAATTCCAAAATAGTATTACGATGGTTAAATATGTGTTCTGGCAATGATCTACTGACCATTATTTGTGGTGAAAGTTGTGATGTCTTACAGGTACAGTAGGAAATGACAGGGGAGTGATCACTGATGCTGCTGGACTGGATTAAAATCCTGATACATTGTTGCTTGAGATTAGTGATTATTAAATCAAGCATGGAGGCATTATTTGTTTATGAGTTAGGTCTAGTTGGAATTTTAAGCAGTTGATCCAGATGGTATCTCCCAGCAATTTAGAAGACTGTTCAGTGCAATCTCGGGGTTGGTATAAATTGAAGTATCCTGCTATTATTGCATTCCTTCGGGAGCCTTAAGGAAACATTTCTTAAGATGGTGTTTAGAACGAGACCTGGTGTTAAAGAGGGAAGAATATAGATAAATGTTATAGTAAGGTGAATATGGTTAGAAAGTGTTAATTGACATAGTGCTCAGTTGGGTGCTTTATCAATGATTGGGCTGTTAATGGTTGTGCTCCTAACCTCCAGTAAAGTGTTCAGTTTTATTTGAAGTAAGGCTCTACCACCACCTCTATGGAGAGATCTGTGATCCAAAATCAATATGTAGGGGATATATTTGGATGGGCAAAGGTTGTCTTTTGACCAAGTTTCTGGCATCACCACAAAATGTAGTTGATCTACAGCCAATCGTGTTTCCAGACTTTTATTGATGCTAGAGATATTTACGCAGGCCATTTTTAGGTCCTTGTCTCTATGACTAACATTAGAACGTAAAAAGAATTGTGCTGTAATTTGTTGAGGTCCATGATTAGAGTGTCTATCCCCAGATTTTATCAGCCTTAGGAGTGAATGGTACAGTTTTGCTAATAGTTCTTCTAATTAAGGGATGCTTCATACTGATGTATTGTATGAGATAAACAGAAGAATATTTAGGAATGTTGTGGTGCAGTGGTAGCGTTGTTGCCTCACAGCACGAGGTTCTCCCGCTCGATTCTCGGCTGGAGTGTGGGGAGTGCCTTCTGCATGGAGTCTCATGTCCTCCCCGCGGTTGGGTGGGCATTCAAAAGACATGCATAAATGGGCGTGCCTTTGTTGAAGGTTGAACATCGAGCTGACACCTCGGCGTTCGTGAAAATCTGGCGACCCCTAACCGGGAAAAACCGAAAGACAACAACAACAACACAGTGAAAGTGAAGGTAAATATAAGTCTGCAATTTAGGATATTGTCCAAAAGAGTTACAATATAAGTGTAAATTATGTCTTAGAAGATTAAGAGGAGATAAGTTACTTTATTGGAGGTGTACGAATATAAGCATCCTCTGAGGAGTGGTACATTTCTGCCCATTTGAACCATCCCAGTAAACAAATGTCAATAAGTAAATAAACAATACAGAAGATATTGACTCATGTTCAGGAAGACTTTGTCCTGCACCAAGTGAAATATTTCTGTTTATGTCTTATAGGTTTATAGGTATGTACTAGACTAACTGCCCTTGCAGGCCATGTTAAGTCCAGCCAATTTCCCTTTTTCTACTCAAAATAACCTAGCCCATTTGGTGGAAAATTGACTTTAGCCATCTCATAGTCGATAATTATATATTATTCCTAGTGAGAATAACTGGGATCATACGATACAGAAGGTAATTTGAGGTGTTGCGTGCATAGGATAAAGAATTTAGGAGCTGCCTCTGTCCACTAGTAGTACAGGGCACAATCCTGGGATAAATTTTCTGTTTCCCATCCATATATTTAAGTTGCACTTGAATATGGACAGGGATGAACTTTGTTTTATGTGGGAGGACTGTCTGTTCCACAGCAGTGGCATCTTCTGCAAGATATACCTGTACCTCCAAACCATTCTGTTGATGTTGCAGAAGAGATTTAGATCTTTAGACTGAGTATTTCTAATGGCATTTGACTTACTGATGTGCAGTAAACTCATCAGTAATGGGTTGGAGGATGCTTTGTATGGCAGACACAGGTCACCTGTTAGCAGGCTGAGGACAATGAGTACAGTTTAGGCCTTGTATCTTTTAGTAAGGTATTTCTGTGAGTGTTCCATTTGTTGCATATATCTGGACAGATACATGCCAAAGGGGGCATTATATTCAGATGCTGACTGAGTAAAGGGGGGTAGATCCAAGATCTAGACACTATCCTTTTGTTTATAGGCTGTGCAGTATAGAAGGACTTTCTTACAACAACAAACACATGTTGGTTAAAAGTCAGGTACCTGTCCACATAAGTTCCCAAATCCCTAACAACAATATTTACACCTTAGCAATTACAAAACCATATAGATATTTCATCCTACAAGCAGAACTACTCCCAGAGGACCAGTTCCATATCTATTTCCTCCTAAAGTCATATGTTTTCAGTAGACAGATTTTGATTAGAACATCCTGTCAAAAGAAAATATACTCATCCTGTCAAAAGAAAATATACTATGTATACTATATCCTATGGTGTCCTGTAAAGTCATGTCTGTGACAGTTTTAGGCATCATACAAAATACAAATCCCTCAGAATGCAGAGGACAACACAGAAAGAGAAGTTTGAAACTCTCAGCTAATGCTCAGCCCCCCCCCCCCAAAGAACATCGGTGGCATAACATTACATATGCCATTCATTTCAACAGCATCAAGAGAACTGAGCTCAGTAGACACTAGGTGGGGGTGAGACAATGACAAGTACAATGCACCACATGGTAACACTGCCTGCCATACAATTACATATTACTCTGGGTGATAAGGGAATTTGTTTACATTACACACAGGGCACCTGACATTGTAGCCTGTGCCCTTAATAGGTGCATAACTGGTGTATAACTGGCTTTTGATTTCTGATTCTTCACTTTATTTCCTCTATTCCTTTCATTCTGTTTGCTGTTTTAGACTTCTGTATGTTAGAGAGACATTACTTTCACTCTTTTTGGCTCCCCAAAGCTAACCATCATCTATCACATGCCCCAGCAAGGATCAAGTGTCATGCTACATCTGACAGTAAGCCTCACCTCCTCAGGATAGGCACACCTATCCTCCCCACCAGTGCAGTTAGCTGCAAATCAAACTGGACAACAGGTGCAAGTTATGTAGCCAGACTTTTGAGGGAAGGATATATAGTCATCTAGCTTCTTCAGGAGAAAGCATGTCCTTCTTCATAATATATGTATTCTGTGGGTGTTAGAATGCTATCAAGTTTCCTGAAGCATGTAACAGTACACTGAAGAGCTACTGTAATTTATTCCTCTGGAACGCTATTATAATAGGCATGCATTATTAGCACTGAACCTTTAACTATGCTGAGGATTTTTATTTTATTCTGGAAAAATATTTTAGCTTAATTACTAATTTTATGACATCATCCTCTGAATTATTTGGGAATCTAAGATCTGTGTCTGCATTCAACCTCAAACCACCTTAACCTCATTCTATACTGCCTAGAAACTAACCAAAAAAGGGAGATGTTGCTGTGTGCTGCTATAGTATATCTAAATGTTTTTAGGAACAGATTCCCTGCCTTCCATACCTCTCAACTGTCCAGATTTTCACCTCATATTTTTGACCTATTCCTCTTAAAATTTGTGTTTTTCTGCCAAATTACTGGGATGATCTGAGGACTGAAGTTATAATGATATATATTTAAGTTTCGGACTTCAAATCTTTCAGAAAATGTATGTTAACACAAACCCTGCTAATCCAGCAACTTTCTAAGTTTATAACAGCAATATTTAAAATTTGTCCCTATTTTTGGGCCTTTGTCCCCCCCCCCTATTTTGTCAGGTTTTGTCCTGATTTCTTGCACTAACAGGTTGAGAGGTATGTTTCCTTCCACTTATGTCTCCTCTGTCAGCATCTCCGGTGTCAGCATCAATGAGTGCCAGAAGAGTTTTGATGATTTTGTTACCATTTTTGAATAGTAAATATTTTTCTATATTTGATTTGCCACCAAGGTGACCATTAAAGCCCTCCATTACAATAAACAGCATGGCATTCATTCCACGTAAGCAGTAACATAGTCACAGTCTTGTTCAAGAGCAACCAGCAGTAGTTGTCATCCAGGAAAGCATTAAGGTTGCTTGACCTCAAATGGCCATCAGACAGTGAGCTTTCCTTGCAGCCTACTGCCCATTGAGGCACTCACCAGTCTTCTGCTACAGACTGCCCTGACAGGCAGGCAGAGATCCCACAGAAAACAACCAATATCACTACTGGACCCTCTTCCTATTTCCCACTAAATGCCTAACCAATCCTCTGGCACAGCCCCTCCTTCAATCTGTCTAAGGTCCTTTGAGGGAGTCTTCATTAATGTGGACAGCTAGGTATTTTTCTTATGTCGTAACCTTGCAGGTGGATGACATGAACATCCACATCATTGCGCGAGAAATTTTCCCCATGGGAATGCATGCTACAACTCCTGCATTATTGAAGGGTGGCATCAGGAACCTAGCCTCCCTGAGCTAATCCTAATCCTTGCCTGTTGCAGGTGAAGAAATTAAGCAACCTGAGGCATGTTTTAGCCTAATACCCCACACCTCAGCTTTACGCCTTCCATCACAAATGATAGGCATGCAGTGGGCCTCTGTTGCCGATCTCACATCCTCAATCTTTCTGTATTTTACTACTATGCACAAATATATTTGCATGGTGGTAACTCTCCAGCCATCCTCTATCTTTCTGTATTTTACTACTATGCACGAATATATTTGCATGGTGGTAACTCTCCAGCCAAAGCCACCACTCTTACCTCCTTGAATGGGTGAAGCATTGATAATTACTCACTCTTGTCCCTCCTGCCCAGCACATCCTGTGCACAAGCATCTACCTGAACTCCAATCATCTTGGTAGTAGTAATGATTTTGTCTCTTTATGCCACACATCATGGCAATGTGGGATAGTATATTTATTTGGGAAAATAATAAATACAGTCAATAGATAGAAACGGATCCATTTCTTGGCCTGGGCCAACTAACTTACTGACAGTTGCTGGATATCTTTATCAATTAACAAGGTTTTATGACTATTGTAGAAATGCTCAGTTATAGATTTGCACACTCTCCATGTACCTAGTAACTCTGAAGGGCTTCTAGTCCATTAGAACACCTGACTCCCTTGTTGCATTACCACGTCCTGACGTCCAGTACACAGAGACTTTTACTCACCTTAAATTTTGGTACTTCAAACTCATGTAAATTTTCTACAATGTGCAGAAGGAATTTATAATACCGTACTAGAATAGGACACAGGCCATCTTAATATAGGCAAAGAGAGCGATGATTTGAAAACCAGTACTTTGCTCTAGATATATTGTCTCTTAGTTGAATTGTAGTGGTGTAGTGAGAATTCTGAAGAGTAGAGAAGAGAGGGCAGTCATTACTTCTTTTAGTACCTTCCTTAAAAATCAGTCTTGTGGAGCTATCAGCACCTATTTTTTATGGATGTGCTTGATTCTTCATACAATGATCTAATTGCCTTCACCTTCCTGTTATGCAGGAAGAACCTCTGTAAGGCACAAAACAGTTAGGACCAAGAGACTCTGTTGAATGCTTTGCTTGTATCTGTGCTCACTGCTATTGCATGTATATGACTAGTGGCAGCTTTTTACATCATTCATTGCATTATCCTTATATTGTATCTTCCAGTCATAAACCCTTTCTGCTCAGGCTGGGGCAAGGCATGGGGTATTATTTTCAGTCTCTCATCTGATAAGGAAATGTAAATTTAATACTCCATGTTTACAATGTTAGTTAAAAACTGCCCATCTACATTGGATACTTGTCTGTTTTATATATCAGCAAAGTTTGTACTGGCCTTTGAAAACAGCGATGGAGGATCGTCATGCATGCAATGTTTATTGTGTGGGTCAAGCAGCCTTTCAAGCACATTAAGGTAGATATCTATACAATTCTGTTGCTTAGTTTTAGCTCCTGGGTGTTATTCTCATTGAGAGAGATGTTGCTGAAGAAAAAAGCAATTACTTCCTAAAAAGATTAAAATTAGAGCCCATTGCATCTACCTGAGCCACTGCTGCAACTTCCAGCATCTCTTCTACCGTATAGTACAGTTCTCCTGTATCAGTATTGGTCAGGCAAATTTGGCAAGTTACCTGTTGCTTGCATACACCACCCTTTTCCTTTACTGACCAATGCCAGGAGCATTTTTAATGCCCCTGAATAACACCCAATTTGCAGTTTTTTTCTGTGGCTTTTGCTTTGTTGTAATATAAGATCTATTGTGCTCTAATTAGACACATGGTTTTAATTACAAATGCATCCCTTGGGTATATAGTATGGCTTTCCTTAATCAGGGGAGCTAATACACTAATTTATTAGGTTGCTGATATAATTACAAGTATTTTGGATTGCTCTGGTTAGGCTACTCAACAGTCTCTTTTATCTTTTACCTACTATATATTATGAACCTAACTTTGAGTTTCTTAGTTTTGTCAGTTTTACAAGATGCACCTGCATATTGCTGACCTTGCACACTAATAAAGCCCTCATAATATTTGTATTCATTTGCACATTTCCTATATTTTGTTAGGGTAGATGACCTTCTACAGTATTAGCATAGCATTTGCATTTCACTTGTACTGAGTTCATGTTTCAGTCTTTCTGTAGACTTTTTCAAAACTGGGGATCTACTCTTTTAACTTTTCCTTGAGTTCAGACAGAGAGGTTAAGACCGCAGGCAACCTACAGTTAAGTAGATGAGTTTGGCTGTCTATGCCAGCTAGATGACAGCACAAATCTCCATGGTCTGATTGTGGGAGATGTCTATTGCTGGTGCTACCCCATTCCCAACCAGGGTGCGTACAGTTTATTTTATTTATTTATTTATAGTTAGACTGAAATCCCTTCTGGCCGCTGAGCTTTGTGTAAAGAGCACTCAGGTAGGCACTGAGGCACTTCTGATTTCCAGTATACCAATCACTTCACTAATTGATTACCCTTAATTATTGACTGAATTCAGTGTCCTGTTCCCAATTCCACTGACTGACTGAGGTAAAATTAAAATTTGTAGTATGGATTGTTTCTTGGAAAAAATTCATTTTTCCAGTTATACCTCTTAGTTACTCTACTGCAACACATGGTTGTAGGAAAATGGAAAAAAAAAGTCAATCTTATATTACCTCACAGTCCCTAGATTTCAGGGAGTCCCCCATCCTTTCTCCGATAGTCTGTCCATAATTCTGAGTTTTTGGTGGAGACTTCTAGTCAGGATTGCTACCCATTTTTGACTGTAAGTGGAGAATGATTAGGTCCCTCTTAGTGTATCCAGGCCTAGACAGTTTCTTAATCTTGGATTTTACTGAAAACACATATGTTTGTTAATAAGCTATCTTCTGATTAAATTGTATCACAATTACTAAGTATTACAAACTCACACTCCATCCCTGCATGATGCATTTGCAGGCAAGATTACATTGTATTACAATTGTCACCATATTTAGTACAGAAAATTGTTGATCACCAAGAAGAGTAGGACATAGAATGGCTGTGGACCTGCAATCAAAGACCATGTAACAGCATTTTTTTTAATCCAATTGTGGTGTGTATGATCAGAAATGAACAGAGATACTTCATAGACGAAGGAAGGGCAGGGGGGTAGTCTGACCACCTCAACTGACTGCATATGTAACTGTAAGTTAACTCCTCTGATGAGCAGGACACTGTCAACTTAGGCTGCAAACAGAATGGAAAAGTAAGAAATAAGAGCATGGTAAAAAAGGAAGGCAATAAGTCGAGCTTATAACGCTATTATTGACCGAACTGGTGAAACAGTGTATGTATGTCACTAAATCATGGGCTGCTCACACATGACACAGAAAAAAGTATAGTATTACACTTTAAGAGCACAGTGGAAATGCTAGAATGGTGATTACAGACATAATTAGAAAAAAATTGATTGGCTTCCCATTAACCAGCAATTTGATAAAACAGAATACTCCTGCTTTTGTTTTCTTTTTTTGATTGCTCCCTTTTCCATTTTGCTCATCTTCTTATAGTCATCGATAAGCAAAGAAGCTGCCAGTACCCTAGATAGGAGGACCAAAGGAACAGGTAACTACAACAGATAGAAGTAAACAAAGGCAACATCATGCAAACAATAGTATAGAGAGTAGAAAACAAATATGAAAGAAGAGTTAGCATCCCAGAAATAATAAAATATGGTAAGTAGATACTAGATGTCAGAGAAGGAAGGCATCTCGATGTCTTATTACGCATCTGGTTAACATCTCTATTTCGGAGTCATTACTCTTATATTCCTCTTTCTCTTTCTCTTTTTCCTGAATACTGGGTTATTCCAAAACACTGAACTTAACTCAATCTATTTAGAGAAATTTTAAACCTATGCTTAAGTTCATTCAAAGTTATATTTTACATACCAGTGATTTCTTACAACAGTTATATTTATGGTATGTGAAATTTGATGTCCATAGACAATTTTCTTTGGTTACTTTGGATGTTAATTTCTTATTCACTGTTATTCTTAATTATTATGGTATACAAGCTGTTAGGGAATTTTTATGTGTTAAAAGTTTGAGAACTTCTAGACAGACTGAAACTATATGTATACTACTGGATATAGTACTAGCAATGTTTTTATGTTTGGTAATGACATATATTTATAATGAAAGGGTGTTGCAGTGGCAAATTCTGCAGCTAATACTTATGCTTGTATTACTTTGTCCCAGTGGGAGAAACAGTATGTGTATAATGGTTCCTATGCCTCTTTTATTATGTTTCATAGTTTTGTGGAAATATCTTTTTAATTTGGTCAGGTAATGAATTAGAATATGAATCTTTTGTAGAATATTTACATGAAAATAGTACATTTTTGAGATTTAAACCAATTTTTTCAGTGATAGAAACAAAGTTATGTCTTACCATAATATTCCATCTATGTTGTTGATCTTTCATTCATCACTGATGGCGTATGGTTCTGAGCCCTTAGAACCGAGTTAGCCTAATACCAAGCTCGCATCAGCCAACAACTCTCGAACTAAGCTTCTACCCACAATGCCCTTCTCCCTGTTACCTCAGATTGAGTTTTTCCATGTTATATAAGTAAAACAGAGGCCATTTCTATGCAAATGCCCTAAGACACCACTTGGACCCAAAGCATCCCCCAGGAGCCTTTGGTAGGGAAAGGAGGGTGGGAGGTGATGAATGAAAGAAGATCAACAACACAGATGGAACATTATGGTAAGACATAACTTCTTTATCTGATGTTGTTAATCTTCTTTCCATTCATCACTGATAGGACAGAATCCCCAGCTACCTTGAGATCCTTGGGTGGCCCTTATGGAAGAACGTTCCTGAAAACCATTATGCCGAAGGCCGCTCTCCCTCTGGAGACCACATCCAATTTATAATGATTGATAAAAGTGTGGGGTTTTGCCCAAGTGGCTGCTGCGCAAATGTCATTCATAGAAGCCCTGGAATGGAAGGCTATGGAAGTTGCCATTGATCTAGTGGAATGGGCTTTAATATTCTATGGCATAGGTTCTTTTGCAGATGAATAGGTAAAACATATGTAGTCCCTTAGCCATTTTGATAAAGTAACCTTGGAGACAGAATTTCCCATTCTAGGTCCTGAAAAGGAAATGAAAAGTTGGTCAGTCATACGTATTGTTTTGGTCCTGTCTAAATAAAATCTCAATTGCCTGTGCACATCCAAGGAATGTAGGCAGTATACTCCTTTATTAGAAAAGTTTGGGAAAAATACTGGTAGATCATTAGAATGATTGATGGAAAAGTCAGAAACAACTTTGGGGAGAAAAGATGGATTCGTCTGGAGTGATACTCTGTCCTTGTGGAAGATTAGGTAGAGTCTTTTGGTGCACAATGCCTGCAACTCTGAAATTCATCTGGCTGATGTGATGGCTACCAAGAAGAGAGATTTCCATGGCAGGAATTTGAGGTCACATTTTGCTGCAGGTTCAAAGGGGGGTTTGAGTCAAAGACTGGTGAACTAATGTGAGATTCCATGGCTCTATAAGCTGTCTAATTGGAGGTTATCCCACTCCACAAAGGGGGAGCCATGACAAACCCCGGGAACTACTGCCCTATTAGCCTGAAAAGCCTGGTCTGCAAGGCCATGGAACGTATCATCGTGGAACCTGACAGACTTCTTTGAAGTAGTCACCAGAGCCATAGATGAGGGTAAGGTGGTTCGCACAGCCTATCTAGATCTTGCCAAGGCATTCAACACCATCTCCCACTAGGGAATTATAGATAAACTCACTAAACTAGGTATAAATCCCTATGTCACAAGATGGGATGCCAACTGGCTTACTGACAGAACACACGCTGTGAAAGTAACAGACTCCAAATCAGACTTCAGACTAGTGACAAGTGGAGTACCACATTCAGTCCTTGGTCCTCTCCTGTTTGGTATCTACTTCTCTTAAGTACAGGCTAACACAGAAGGTCTTTTGCTAATTAAGTTCGCAGATGACTGCAAACTAGGAGCCATAATCAAAACTCCTAACGATGTGGACATCCTACAAAAGGGCCTCACTGAGACAGATGCCTGGTGTCAAAGCCATGGCCTTAAGCTCAATGGCAAAAAGTACATTATCATCCCCTTTGGTAAAAACTCTGTACCCATGAACTACCATATAGGTGGTAGTCTACTTAACACTGAAAGTGTGATAAGAGACCTTGGGACACAGGTGGACAGTAGTCTCTCCTTTGATAATCACATTGCCACAGTGGTCAAGAAATCTTTCTATGTGGCATACCTCATCACAAAACGTTTCTCATCCAGAAAAAAAGAGGTCATTGTCCCCCTCTACTCATCACTCATTAGACCCATTATAGAGTACAATTCCTCTTTTGGTATGAACCTCACAAGATGTCTACAACAACTGGAAAGGCCACAGAAATACCTCACAAAGAGGATTAATGGCCTCAAACAGATGCCCTATGCAGACCGTCTCAAAAAGCTCCAGCTTTACTCAGTCACATATCGCCTACTCAGAGGCAGTCTCTGCCTAACATACAAAGCTATGTCAAACCCAGAGCTGTTGGACATGCTCACTTAAAGAAATCCCAATCCTTCCAAGCTACATGCTCTAGGGACATAAACCTTGTCACTACAATAAACAGAACATGCTGGAGGGATGGATTCATGTCCCAGAGACTTCCCGTACTCTGGAACAGACTACCTTTCTATGTCAAACAGAGCTTCTCATTAGCACTCTTCAAGAAAAATCTTGATGATTGGATGGGAAATAGGAAATTCACCCCGGGGATCACTGCTGTGGCTCTGCTTGACAGAGGCACAGGAAAATAATTTTCTTATAGGTTCATAGGTTCATAGGTAGGTACTAGGATATTGGCCCTAGGGCCTATATAAGCCTAGCCAAATGGTACCCTGGCTTTTGCCACCCAAGAAAATTATTTTCCTGTGCCCCTGTCAAGCAGAGCCACAGAAGTGATCCCTGGGGTGAATTTCCTATCTCCCGTCCAATCATCAAGATTTTTCATGAAGAGTGCTAATGAGGAGCTTTGTTTGATATAGATAGGTAGTTTGTTCCAGAGTATGGGAAGTCTCTGAGACAGGAATCTGTCCCTCCAGCATGTTCTGTTTATTGTGTTGACAAGGTTTAGGTCCCTAGAGCATGCAGCTCAGAGGGATTGGGATTTCTTTACGTGGAGCATGTCCAACAGCTCTGGGTTTGACATAGCTTTGTATGTTAGGTGGAGATCACCTCTGAATAGGCGATATGCGGCAGAGTAAAGCTGGAGTTTTTTGAGACGGTCTGCATAGGGCATATGCTTGAGGCCAGTAATCCTCTTTGTGAGGTATTTCTGTGGCCTTTCCAGTTGTAGCTGCCTTGTGAGATACATACCAAAAGAGGTGTTGTACTCTATAATGGGTCTAATGAGTGATGAGTAGAGGGGAACAATGACCTCTTTTTTCCTGGATGAGAAACCTTGGGTGGTGAAAGCCAGGGTACTTTTTTGGCTAGGCTTGTATAGGCCCTAGGGCCAATAGCCTAGTACCTACCTATGAATCTATAATGTGAGAAACTCCTTTGAGAAAAGTTTTACATAAATGCAGTGATATGAGAGGAGTACCATCCAGCCCAGTATGGTGATTAGAAATCACCGCCAGATGTACTCATATGTTAGAGGCTGTGGCTCCATCTTCAAAAAAACTTAGACAGATATTGTAAGACCGCTGTGACTGGAGCTGAATATGGATCTAGAATCTTTTCCTTTGACCAAATAGAAAACCTTTTCCATCTGTCCTGATATAGTCTTCTGGTGGATGGTTTATGAGAGGCCAGAATAATGTCATGAACAGGTGAGGTGAGCTCATCCTGCCTGGCAACTAACGGAAGTGGAGAAACCAAGCTGTCGGCTTGAGACTGGACAGATTTGGGTGACAACCTTTGGGAGTGAGAAATCAGGTCTGGAAGAGGGTCCAGAATCCATGGTGGATATAACAGATGAGGCCAAAGGAAGGGGAACAAAACTTGTTGAGGCCAAAAGGGGGCTATGAGGATCACTTTGCATTTCAACCGAATAGCTTTCTTTATTGAGGAATCAGAGGAATGGGGGGATAGGCATAAAGAAGTTCAGTGGGCCAATCGTGAATCAGAGCATCCCTTGGGGACTCCCCCTTTGGGGAAAATAGGGCAAAATAGATGCTGCATTTGCTGTTGGATGGGGAGGCGAAAAGGTTGCAGCAAGGCTGGCCCAAACGGCTGAAAATTTTTGCCGCTACTTCAGGATTGAGAGACCACTTGTGGGGCAAGAGAATGCATCTGCTCAACTTGTCTGCAATCACATTGGAGTTCCCCGGGATATGCATTGCTATCAGAAAGAGGTTGGAAGATATCACCCACCAAATTCTCATGGCTTCTCGACACAGGGGGTAAGACTTGGTTCCTCCTTGCTTTTTGATATACCAGACTACTGACATATTGTCTGACAGAATTGCAATCATTCCAGAAGGAAGAACCATTTGAAATGCTTGCAATGTTAACATCACTGCTCTCAGTTCTAGAAAATTGATATGCAGGTTGGCCTCCAAAGTGGACCATGCGCCTCGGACTGTCTTTCCCTGGAAATGGTCCCCCCACCCTATCAGGGAAGAATCCATGGTCACAATGGCCTTTGGCTGAGGGGACTGGAATGGGTGGCTCCAAAGTTCTGTGTCTGGCCTCATCCACCAAAGAAGGTCCTGCTTGCAGGAGTTGGTTATCTGTATCTGAACACATAGAGGGTGATGGTTCAGGAACCACTAAGAGAGAAGAAGCCACTGGAGAGTTCGCATGTGCAGTTTCGCATGAGTCACTATTGGCATGGAAGCTGCCATGGATCCTAGGACCTGAAGAACCTCTCTCACTTAGACTTTGTTTTGACAGAGTATCACCCAAAGCTGAAGCCTCAATCTTTGGAGTCTGTGAGCTGGGAGTGACACTGGACAGGATCAAGTGTCGAAGACTGCTCTAATGAATTCTATCTGCTGGGCCAGAGTAAGGTTGGATTTCTCCTAGTGCACAGTAATCCCCAAAATTTCTGCCAGAGAAAGGGTGTATTGCAGGGCTGTTACCAGAAGATCCTTCGTGGGGGGGGGGCAGTAAGGAGCCAATCGTCTAAGTATGGAAACACCCGGAACTCTTGCAGTCTCTAGTGAGTTGTAACCACTGCCATGCACTGTAGAGAGACCAAACAGCAGGGTATGAAACTGGTAATGATTGGTGCCTAGCCGGAAGCAAAGTAGACTCCTGGAGTGCTTGTTCATTTTGATGTGGCAATACACGTCCCAAAGATCTATCAAGTGCATCCAATTGCCTTCCCTTAGGAAAGGAAGAATGGACTGAACCATGACCATCTGAAATTTGGTTTGGGCAACAGACTTGTTCAAACTGCTGAGATCCAGAATGGGTTTCCAGTCCCCCATCTTTTTCGGCACCAAAAAGAATCTTGAGTAAAATCCGGATCCACATTGGTCTGGTGGTACTAGTTGGATGACTCTTTTTTGATTTAGCTTCTTCCCTCTGACTGGGTGGAATGTCGGGAAGTTTTGTTGGAAGTTTTGGATAAGTAATGAGGGGAATGGTGTAACCTCTGCTAATGATATTCTGCACCCAACAATCTGTAATAATAGAGTGCCAGGCAGCTTGGTGCAGAGAGAAATGACCCCCAACTGCTTCCACAGGAAAGCAATAGGGCTGCTCTTCAGGAGTGCTGGTAAGGCTGTCCAGAGAAGGAGTCTCTGGGTCCTTGGTTACGTGGAACCCCTCTGCCTTGATAGGGGCATCTTCCAGAATTGTTACCCCTTCTGCCCCTGGGGGTATCATCACCACATGTGGCACAGAAAGGGCCCTGAGATTTTTTTGTGCTACAGCTTCCCACTCCTGGAGAAGGAACATTGGGGGTTGGAAAAATGTAGACCTATGACAGACAGGGTCTTACCATCCTGCTCAGACCTGGCCAGAGTGTCCTTTACCTTGGAGCCAAGCAGGGAAGATGCTTCCATGGGGAGCATTCAGAAAGAAAGAATTGAAGGGATCTGCAAGGTCACAGATGCACATCCAGGCATGACATCTCATAACTATGCCTGAAACCGCAGCTCTAGCCACCCCTTCGGTTGCATGTGAAAGCAACCTCATGGATGAGATGGAGATCAATTCCAGGGTTGCGAGCTGTGAGGCAACTTTGTCCCTTACCTTGTCAGACAACTGTCCTGTGAGGGTTCCAGACAGCTCAGAGATAAAGTCACTTTGGAGCCTCGTAAAATGTGCAAAGTAGTTCAGGGACCATATTGGAAAGGTCACTGATGCAAAGACTCGCTTCCCCAATCTGTCCATGGCCTGAGACTATCTGTCGGGTGGGTGGACAGTAGGACTCTCTTCAGCTAGATCCTTTTTTGTGGCCACCGCCACCACCATAGCATTGACTAGTAAACCTCTGGACCAATGTGGGTTATACTCAGGTGGAGAAAGTATCTTGTTGGGTCTCCAAGGGATCACCTCAACAGAATAAAGGTTCTTCCAGGAATGCTGTACCATGAACTGAACTAGCTCATCTGAAGGTGGGGTCACCCAAGAGGTAGATGGCTGGGCATGGAAAGCCTGCAGGAACACGGACTCCTCGGAAGAAGGATTAGCAGGCTTCCATTCACCCCTCTGTTTCAGCATTTCAAGGATGTCTCTAAAGGTGACATCTTCAGAGGGTGACTGTTGGGACCCTTCACTATCATCAAAATCCATGTCCTCTGTTAGAGACTCCTCAGGGGAGTCTACATGCTTCCTCTTGCATGACCTCTTCTGTGGGGGGGTCCTCAGTGGGGGGCTTCTGAGGAGGACTTGGAAGAGTGGGTACCCTGTACAGGGGTTCTTGTGGCTTCCCTGCCCAGTATCCTGGGGAGGTGGCCTGTGGCAGCTGTAGCTCAGGGGAGAAATCTGGGGTTATGACATCAGTGGAATGCTTCCAGACGCAAGCGCCCTCTCCATCACACAGAAAGCAGGTCCACCCAAAGAGGGATAGGAACCCAGAACTAAGAAGGACAACCTTGGAGCCAGGCTCACACCCCACTCCGCCGAACCTGCTCCCGAGGATGTTGCCTCAAGCAGGATCAGTGCAGACAAAGCTCCCGGCACCAAGGACAGAACCAAAGAGACACTCAGAACTGTGCCCTGAACTGAAGAACCTGCAGCCCAATCCCAAGGCTGAGGAAGGAATGGTTCAGCAGGAACTGAGGACCAAAGGGATGGTCCCGGATCCACAGTGAGGTCCACTAGAGGTGCAGAGATGGGGGGGTTCCATAAAGAATGTCGGAGCAGGAGGCTTTGGAATCAGAATGGTCAAAGGAAGAGAATAGGATAGTCTGTGGAGAAGTCAACCCAAGTACTGCAGGAGAATGGGCCCTGGAAGCATTGGTATCCCCCTGGCTGACAACAGCTGATTCACAAGATGCACCACATCAAGTTTTGAAAGGCTCCTGGTGGATCTAGTGGATACTCCCGATGGAGAGTCAGGTCGATCTAGAATTGTGGTATACACTTGGCCTATGGATGGAGAGTATCAGGTCCATGGTGTGGAATCTACCAGCATCGAAGTCTCAAGTTTGGAGACAGGAAGCTGTGGGGTCAAATCCATACTTGTTGGAACAGTAAAAGAGTTTGGTGCTGAAGGAGCACTCGGAGCTGATACAAGAGGTTCAATCATCATTGCAGAGATAAGCATTGAAGGCATCCACTGTGCTGAAGTGGCACCTGGTGCCGAAGTCATAGTAGGTGAGATGAGGTCTATAGTCAGTGCCAGAGACAGTATCAGAGCCAAAGCTGATGCCGATATAGAAACAGTCATAGTACCTGGAGCAGATGAGGTTGGTACCAACGAGGCAGATGTATGGTCCAAAGAAAGTTTTTGCACTTTACATTTCACAGACTTACCCTGGTCACCCAAGGGTGAAGAGGGAACTGAATGGGACCTTTTCTTATCCTTCCTAGGAGGGGTTGATACCTCCATCGCAGAAAGGGCCTCTGAAAAGGGTGACTTAAGTAGGCCCTTCAGTATTAACTTATTCTTGCACTCGTTCGGAGTGCGCTGGCTGAAAATTTGACAAATCACACAGTGGAGTTGCACCGAAAGATGAGGGACCCTCAAGAAATAGGCACAATCATCATGAGAGTCACTATTTGGAAGTTTACCATTACAAGACGTACAATGTTTGAAGCCTGATGTACCCTTCTTATCAGACAGCATGAAAAAGTTAAACACAACAATCAAAATCTTCAGAGGAAAAAGTAAATTCTACTCTCTCTAAGTCTAAACTTATCTAAATACACACAGTATATATCCAAAGAGTCAAAAACACACAACTAGACAGAAAAGGGAAGGAGAGAAGAAATACCAGCAATGATAGTCAAGGAATACCATAAGGGTAAAGAGAAAAGGCCATACCACCAATGGTACTTAAAAGATTACCAAACGGGTAGAAGTAGAAGTCAAAAAGATGTAAATCAAACTGTAAATATAAAGATTAATGGATGTAAGTCACAAACGACAAGAAAATAAACAAATCTTTCCACAAAATATCAAAAAGTTTCTACTTAGCTGAGAGCTCGGCTGAAACGCAACTTTATGGCTATGCGGCAAATGAGATCTGAGGTAACAAGAAGGGCATTGTGGGTAGAAACTTAGCTCAAGAGTTTTGGGCTGGCGCGAGCTTGGTATTAGGCTGACTCGGTTCCGAGCTGAACCCCATCAGTGATGAATGGAAAGAAGATTAACAACATTGGATATATCTTTTGTAGATATTTCTATTTTTGCCAGCTAGATGGCATTATATACACTAAGGTACATAAGAAAGATGTACAAAAGAATAGATATTTACATAGAACAAGTAAGCATCTTGAATATCTATATTGAATGGGGTGGTGCATGGTCAGTTTTTAATAGCTAGTAGACCAAATGAGGAAATTAATTTTGGTGAACAAGATGGAGAAATGAAGATGAAGTTTTTAGATAAAACTAAACTTGAAAATTTACAGATGAAAAGATCTAATGTTGAATCTGAGTAAGAGACTAAAGGGGCCATTGCTTTTCTAATTATATTCATAAGAAATCTAGGAGTAATGTAATGGGTATGAGATATTTTCTGAAATATAAAAGAAGATCAGACCAATTTATGGATATTATTAAAAATAACTGGTCTATTACTGACAGTTCCTGAGATTAAGAATGTAGTAGGTGATAGGCCATGATTTACATTTAAAAGAAATAAAAATCTGAAAGAATAGCTCTTTTATAAGGATATACCTAAAATGAAAGTAGTTCAGGTAATGACACATTATACTGTTCCATGCTCTAAGTGTCAGTTTTGGCATATAAAACAATGGATCATATATTTAAACATCTGATGATAGGGAAGGAGTACAGAATTGGATGTTTTGCTTCTTGTAACTCAGTAGACATTCCCCCGGATTCATGAAGCTCGGCGCAAGGCCGGTGTAAGGCTTGCGCCGGCCGTGCAGCATATAACTGGCGTAGCAGCACCACATGCATAGTAATGAGTGTGCACTGCAATCACAACCACGTGCATAGGGCACGTGCGAGAGTCCAGGGAGCCTAACTAGGTTGTGCTCGTAGGCGTGGCCAAGTCGGCAGGCGATGAGCAACCTAAAGTGCTGACTCTTACAGGCCGCCTGCAATAGTAACTGCACCTACCAGTGTCCGTGGATAATGAAACATATGCAAAGTATGCAACATAGTACCCGTCCACACAAAATGGAGAACCAAACATAAATGCACGAAGTACAAAATGTTCCCGTGCATGGAACAAAGGATACTTGGAATACTGTGTCCATCACATATTGCATTGTTAGCAGTCAGACCCAGTGGAGGTGTACTGCATCATGTCAGCGCGCCACAAATACACACGACTAGCCCCATGGGAATGGTCACCAGCAGTCCCACAGTGGCAGTGATAGTACACAGCTGGGCAGTCGTGGCCATATAACAACCATAAAGAAACTAGACATCCCAAACACACACAAACATGTGTATAGTAAAATGTGCTAGACACAGCGATGTAACCATCACATACACATAGGATGGCGTATGCCGAATCGGAATATCCAGAAGCAGAACCCATGCATGCAAATGTAATACACAACAACCCCTTCATAGCATGTAACCCGCACCCATGTCCGAATGTCCACCTAATCCAGCTAGCAGCCTTGTGCAGCTGCACACCTATACAGAGCGTGTATACCCCATATGTAGTAGGAAGTATTGTCCTAGGCAGTGACAAGCGTGCAAATATGTACCCCACATATGTCAATATCCCATCCCAGGTACTGAAACCCAAATGGCTGCACGTGAATGTGTCGGCAGAATGTGTACATCCCGCGTGTGGTTACTGACCTGTCGAAACCCCATAGGTGTTCACACGCCACGGTGTCCATAACTGTACACATCTGGACAAAGCAGTATGTGCAGCCACGGTACTGATGATTAGCTACGCAGACATGCCAAACACAATACACAGGGCGGAACAGCCGTCCACCAAGCAGGCCACCCCAGCAGGGTTGCCACATGCACAGATTGTCAAGGTGGGACATCACTCATAGATATGTGTGGATCTGTATGGTAAAACACCCACGGCCAATACAAAGGATAGAATAACACATATATGCCAGAATGAACGGTTATTGCATAGCATGTGAATAGCTTAAGCTATCCAATATAATAGTCATGTGTACCAGATACAAAATGCCGGTAACATGCAAGTAGTAATGAAGGTAAGAAATACACTACTGTGTTAATATCACAGGACATATGGCATGTGTCAAGTGTCCACGCAGGACACAAATGTCCATAATGGGGCCTCCCCTGCAAAGAGGAACAAGTGCCAACCCCACCCCCCACTGAAGTATCGGCAGTATAAATACAACCCAATGACACACCAACACCTCCGTCCAACCCATGACAGCAACAAAAGCTGGACAAAGACTAACACGATGCGTGCACAAATAGGGACACATGTAATCGGTGCTTTCACAACCTTCAACAGGCCACCGAATAATAGTATGTACATACGCATGAAATGCTGCGAAGGATGTGTGGTTGTCCCCAGTATCACAGAGGTACGTACACATATACACTGTAAACAACCGTCACATATGTCCACTGTAACACAGCATACCTGCAGGTAATACATAGTTCAGTCATGTGCTACATAAATATTCACGTATGAATGGTGACAGGGGATAGACAATTGTGAATGGGAACAACGCACAACATGGAATATGTATGATAACCGGCACCACCCACATCATTGTATGCCAACAGCATAAGCTATTGTCGGTTGTCCAAACACCCGTGTCTGTAAACACGGAATGAATATCATAGCAATAACCCACGCCTGGGTGTGGGTATTGCTGGGTATACCCACGGTGGGCGTGGTGCGGTCCCGGCGCCCGAGGACCAAACAAAGGCAACCGTGGGTAAATACAGCATTACCTACACCCAGAAGTGGGTTATTGCTATTATACCATGACATCATTTAAGAAAATAAACTATTAATTCCCTTACATAATGGCATAGTATAATGCCTGTCTGCTGCCCATCCGCAGATGTCTGGCATACGCGGCGGTGCTGATGTACTGCCCGAGATGTCCGTTGCTAATGTCAAAACTGTCTTGCTATGTTAAACCCAGTTAACATAGCAAAACACTACAAAAAAGCAATGGAGAGCTTGCTGTCCCCGTTGCTGTGTTTTACAACCTGTCTCGCTATGTTAAATGTGTGTAGCATAGCGAGACTGCCTCAAAGTAAGCAACGGACATCTCCGTGGCTTATTTAAAGCTGTCACGCTATGTTAAACCCATGTAACATAGCGAGACAGGTTTGAAATACCGAGGTATACTAATGGAAATAGGTCCGGGCGACCGGTCCATTTTCCATTACTATAACACGATTTACAACGGGGATGCTGGCCAATCAGCGTGCACGGTTTGGAATACTGGGGGGGTTATGGTATAATAAACATGGACAAACCGTGCCCATGTGCCTTGTCTGACATTCGTACACGGTCAGGGCAGTTCTGTACACTAGGCGGGCAAGACCAAACCCAGAGCACCGAAGGAACACCCTGACAATAAAAGACCTGTATGCATTGGGGCTATAAGCCTCTGTGATCTGAATATCCCTGCAGTTACGCCATATGCATCCTGGGTCAAGAGCATTAGGGAATAGGGAATGTGTAACATGTAGTACCACACTTTTCCCAGCAGGAGAATGGATGCCTGTGACGTAAGTGAGTGCGGGGGGGGGAGTATGTTAATGTAGCTATGTACCATGGCTATGCATATAAATGAGACTGAACACCAAATGTGTAGCGGTCACAGCAACCGGCCAACGTGAATGCAGTCCCGTTTCAATTACGACTATAGAACATATAAATGTGAACGTGTAATTAATGCGTCTGTGCCGCAAAGACAGTTACATATGTAAAGGGGAAAGTGTGTTCCGCATACATCCGTTAACCGGATCAAAGATATGTTACTGGAACTGTCACAACTAATACAGGCCACATAAGCACACAGACTCAGTAAACATATGTAACCCAGAATACGGATATGCATGTGCGCCTGCGTGTAACCCACACTAAGGAAATGCAAGTGCGCCTGTGCGTGTTTGATCCGCTCACAGCAGAGTAACTTAATGCTGATTCACCCACGTTTGTTATACATGTCTCAAAACTATCAGCCTCTGAAAGTATGGAACCGGACAATGCCATGCAAAGTACTGGTACAAATAGTGAGAAACACATGATATGTGCTAAGACAAACATAGAATTTGGATAGAATACCGGGTGTGTTAGTAGCAGGGATTGACGAAGGGTATGCATTTGTAACCTGTCCTACTTGTCAGAAGGTGCCACCGTAAGTCTCACATGAAATGCCAGCAAATTGCCAGATAGACACAGGTCAATGTAAAACACACCTAAGATAAAGGGTCAACCATCCGTACACTCTGCCAGTATCTGTACAGTGGAAAGGTATGGTATGGTTATAGATGTGTGTACACAGGTAATCCACAGACATTAACAAAGCAAGGTATGAAACGAGGAGTTTACATGTATATATGTACACACAACAGACCTATGTCCCGTATATATGACACATGGATATAAATATGCCAAGTAATAGATAATATGGGTAGTCAAACAGACATCCACGAATGGGGAACATACAGCAGCAGTCAAAATCACTGGCCAGAAAGTGACAGTCCAGCAAGTTCTACACTTTAAAAATGCACACTGGTGTCCATTGTAGGACTCCAAAGATTTATCCATTCAAAGCACCTGCTACGATCAACGCAAAAGAAGTGACAGCTGCAAATACGAATCAGCTATACATGCACTAAAAGCAGGTTCAAGGGTGATGACACATGTGTCCATGAAATGCAAGACATATGAACAGATATCCCTAGAGTGGGGAGTGCATATAAATGCGTCCACATACCAGTACCGCACACATTAACCATGTGTAATGTGTACCGTAGAGGGTTGCAGGCATGGGAACCTGGGTATGCAGAAATGGGCCTAGGTGTTGTTTGGCAGAGAATCCGTAGGCCCGCCCCGTGGGAGGGATGTGGGTATAGCACATGCCTTTATCCCCACTAATGGTGCAAAGCATCCACCGGATAATGCGGAAAGCTGGTTGGAAATATGTACAGCCCTATATCAGTGTCCTGTAGGTGATTCCCATGGATGGACATGCGTACGACCAAGATGGTACCCATAACTGGAAAACTGTCAGAATAATACAGCTGCAGTAAGGCATAGTACAGGAAATACAGATAGGGACTATATTATAAATACCCCAGACAAAGTCAGACCGTTGTGCGAATGCTGGCGTAGCCATGCATACGGATGTTATGAGTGTCACTAATCATGCAATGGAAATAGCGGTCACCATCACCTACCGCACAGTCCGTAATGCCTAGGCAGCAATCAGCTAGGAAGGCACATCACTATGTGAAAAGTAACAAGGGCAAAGGCCGAACGTCAGGGCGTGTACACATAATGACAATAGGTCAAGGGTATGAAGGAGCTAACCTGTCCAAAATACACTTACTGAACCGGTGATACTAGGCGGACAGGTGAGAAGAAAGACAGCAGGACAAATGTGCAAACATGTATAAGTCATACCCCGGAAAATGTGAATGACAATGTATGCCCCGCAAAGGTCAATGTGGAAGGTAATCAGACACAAAGATAAAGTGTCCCCCAGGGTGTCAGGACATGTCAACATAACAATTACCAGGCCCCCATAGTTGTACGTGAGCCCCGCCACTGACGGAAATCGCAAATACGACGCACACATATGGTACATGAAAGAACAATTAGTGTGGATAAGCAGATGTAGACCTGTGTGAGGAATACAACTGTCTGCGTGGGTGTGTCGTGCAAATACAAAGTAATGTCATGTGGTCTGTCATGCCGCCATACACTGTGTGTGTATTGTAGTCATACAGTAGGTATGTTGTATCAGACACATACTCTGAAACTGCACAGCTGTACGCAGACTGTGTAGAAGTATGCCTCATATGTTTGCTGTGTTCCACGTAACAGTAACAGTCCAGCACCCTCATGATAACTGACGACAGGAAACAACGACAAACATGCGATGAAGACACCAAATCAGACAGAAATGCCATACGCATGCATAACATATCACTGTGCCCACTATCAATGTTCCTAAGAGCAACATGTCATGACTGGCCCTGAGAGTCCCACTATCACATAAGGCCTTGTCCAGATATATGCTCCCTGAGGTGGAGTGTTATGAACAGACACAGATACATGTGTGTGGAAACATTATTATCCACTGCAAGAAGATGAAATGTGCTGCAGTAGGAGGGGCAGTACTGTCCGCAGGTATGTGCTGAAATGCTCATTAAACAGCAGTCTACATGAATAACCTATATTGGCGACACCTGCACAGATGATTATAGTGGGACATACACACGACCATGCACACAGCTCAGATAGACATACACACCATAAACAGGCAATGATACACAAAGTCTATGGCATGTACGAGTACAGTGACAGTACAGCAAGGATAGCTGTCTGCCAAGATATACAGCAGATGTCTGTAGGGCGTGTAACACCTCCCGGAACACGGACGTTGCATGGACAATGTTTGGATTTGCATCGTACCACATTGCTATGTGTAAGCTGTGCAAATATGCGATACATGGGACAGACAGCTGTCCATGCAAGAGCAGCGCTATGGGCATAAACTATGTATATATATATATATATATATATATATATATATATATATATATATATATATATATACATACATACAGAGAGATACAGACAGAGACATCTGGCAAGGCTGGTAGTGGAACCTACACATCACTACCCTATCACACCACAGCAGGACGCACATAGAGAACACGCTACGGAGGTCGCTAACTACAGCAGACACACAGGCAGTCCACTAGCTGCGTCTTAACATCCGCAAACACAGAGATGTCAGCAGGATATATGTGTGTTGCGAAGCGTCTAAAACCATAACCTACGAACCCATGCAGCTGGGAGCATAGACACACACACACACACACACACACACACACACACACACACACACACACACACACACACACACACACACACATCTGGCAGGTATGGGAATTGACCTTACACCTACCTACCCTATCGCACGACAGTATGACACAATTACAGAACGCGCTACTCGGAGTACTGAACACAGCACTGTCAGAGGCATACGTCTAGGTGGGTGACATCATCCGCAAAGGAATATACACTGATAGCAAATGTATGTGTTGTGAGGTGTCTAAAAGCATCACTGTCACCAGAGGCAGCTGGAAACACACACACAAACTTGGAAGGACCAGGAATTGAACCTACACCTACCTACATGAACACACTACAGCATGATGCATTTACAGAACGCGCTACCGAGATTACTGAGCACAGCACTGTCAGAGGCATACTTCTAGGTGGGTGACATCATCCGCAAAGGAATAGACGCTGATAGCAAATGTATGTGTTGTGAAGCGTCTAAAAGCATTACTGTCTCCAGAGGCAGCTGGAACACACACACACACACACACACACACACACACACTGGGAAGGGCCGGGAGTTGAACCTACACCTACCTACATGAACACACTACAGCATGATGCATTTACAGAACGCGCTACTAAGATTACTGAGCACAGCACTGTCAGAGGCATACTTCTAGGTGGGTGACATCATCCACAAAGGAATAGACGCTGATAGCAAATGTATGTGTCGTGAAGCGTCTAAAAGCATTACTGTCTCCAGAGGCATCTGGAACACACACACACCACACACACACATTGGGAAGGGCCGGGAGTTGAACCTACACCTACCTACATGAACACAGTACAGCATGATGCATTTACAGAATGCGCTACTGAGATTAATGAGCACAGCACTGTCAGAGGCATACTTCTAGGTGGGTGACATCATCCGCAAAGGAATAGACGCTGATAGCAAATGTATGTGTTGTGAAGCGTCTAAAAGCATTACTGTCTCCAGAGGCAGCTGCAAACACACACACACACACACACACACACACACACACACACACACACACACACGCACTGGGAAGGGCCGGGAGTTGAACCTACACCTACCTACATGAACACACTACAGCATGATGCATTTACAGAACGCGCTACCAAGATTACTGAGCACAGCACTGTCAGAGGCATACTTCTAGGTGGGTGACATCATCCGCAAAGGAATATACGCTGATAGCAAATGTATGTGTTGTGAAGCATCTAAAAGCATTACTGTCTCCAGAGGCAGCTGCAAACACACACACACACACACACACCACACACACATACACACACACACACACTGTCAGAGGCATACTTCTAGGTGGGTGATATCATCTGCAAAGGCAAGGATGCCGATAGGGAATGAATACAGAGTGAGCAGTCACACAGCATGTTACTATCCCAAGGTGGACGTACAGTAACACGGCAGTGCTGCACTCGGGAATACTAACTATCTACGGAGCACTACATCACGAAATGGATACGGGATGCACCACAGACAGTACACCCTTTGAGAGAGCAACCAGTGTGTATGATGTAGGCATCCATTGTGGCATAGCAACTACATATAATTTGCCTGGACGGCCACCATGGCTATGCAGGATGTCATTGGCCATGGCTACACGCCTAGTATCGGACGTCGGTGCCGAATGTACTGTGTGTCCATGCATGGCGTACTGGGCATGCTCACACACTTAGCAGTTGCAAAGTGCAAACATGCATACACATGGAGTGTAAGCATGAAAGGGCAGAGTGCGGAACGTACTGTGTGTCCACTTACACAACAGCAAACCAGGCATGCTCACACACTTAGCGGTTGCAAAGGGGAAACATACATGCACACGGGGTATACTCACAGAAGGGTGCTGTGTGCACTGTACTGTGTCCATCTACACAACTGCTTACTGGGCATGCTCACACACTTAGCATTTGCAAAGTGCAAACATGCATACACATGGAGTGTAATCATGAAAGGGCAGAGTGCGGAACGTACTGTGTGTCCACCTACACAACAGCAAACCGGGCATGCTCATACACTTAGCAGTTGCAAAGGGGAAACATACATGCACACAGGGTATACTCACAGAAGGGCGCAGTGTGCACTCTACTGTGTGTCCATCTACACAACTGCTTACTGGGCATGCTCACACACTTAGCATTTGCAAAGTGCAAACATGCATACACATGGAGTGTAATCATGAAAGGGCAGAGTGCGGAACGTACTGTGTGTCCACCTACACAACAGCAAACCGGGCATGCTCACACACTTAGCGGTTGCAAAGGGGAAACATACATGCACACGGGGTATACTCACAGAAGGGCGCAGTGTGCACTGTACTGTGTGTCCATCTACACAACTGCTTACTGGGCATGCTCACACACTTAGCATTTGCAAAGTGCAAACATGCATACACATGGAGTGTAATCATGAAAGGGCAGAGTGCAGAACGTACGGTGTGTCCACCTACACAACAGCAAACCAGGCATGCTCACACACTTAGCGGTTGCAAAGGGGAAACATACATGCACACGGGGTATACACACAGAAGGGCACAGTGTGCACTGTACTGTGTGTCCATCTACACAACTGCTTACTGGGCATGCTCACACACTTAGCATTTGCTACGCGCCATCCAGCATGCAGACGGAGTGTACACACTGCAGGTCACAGTAAGGTAAACCTGTCCACATGCACTGGGTGGTCACACATGCAGTTACTCGTACAGACACATATGACATCACAGGTGTCATGGGTGCAGGTCAAACATGTACATACTGCAGTGAACACTGTAGTTGCCATGCCAGCACCATGTCATCGGTGCAGCAGTAAGCCTCATGGTCCAACAACAGCATGTGACATATGTCCACAGGTCTGTATAGCAGTGTACACCAGTTGTGCAGAGTACACATGTACTAACAATGATCCAACATGTGTGATGTAGTCCACCCATATCAGTATACATGGACAGGTCGGCTCCACACATACCACGGCCCTGACACAGCTGTGACACATGACTGCTGCTGTACCAGAGTGAACCAACGTCCAGATATGTCATACATGTGAATGTCTGGATGTGTGCATGGACTGCACACATGACACATACAAAGTCTGTGATGTACCACAGGCATAACACTGGTGTACACGGTGGTACACACAGGAATGGAAGGTGGACCCATGTCTGTGGTATGCTCCCACTACAGGGTGTAGCGGTGTTGACTGGGACACATACCCTTGTATTGTTTGCCTGTGACAGCTGTGATACCATACCACAGTCCATGTTTTATGTATGTCAACACACATGTTAAAACATAGCAATGCATACACACATGGCAACAGGAGACACATGTGACACGTGTACTGTGCATGGAGCAGCCATGCATGAGCAGTGGCCGATGTCCATAACATAGTTGCAACACCCTACCACATGCGTACCCATCATAGGGCTGTTATATGGTGGCATAGAAACAGCACGCATGGAGGTATGTGTACATCCTGTGTTTAAACACCTGTCTACATGCATGTGTGCAGGTGGTGGCTCACAGGTGTGTCACACACCATCCTACCCTGCCATGTGCATACAGTATGCTATGTCGCTGTTACATGACAGTGCTGACATAATGCATACCCAGCGGTCAGGTGTCATCGACTGTATGTCACATGGCAACTGTAACACCTACCACCTCCCAAGTGCATATATCGGCACATCTGCCAGATACAGTGTTGGTACACATAATGCACTACATACCGCTGCATGCCTGCACATGTATCATATGGCGGGTGTAGTATTCCCAGAACTGACATGTGTGCATGGATGTGTGCCCATGTATGCCACATATCGGGGGGAATATGTCCCATGTGCTACATATCCCTGTACACCATAGTAGAGATCTGTACATACCTCTGTGTGGGGTGCATGGATTTGGATGGTGCAGTACATGCAACACGTTGTCTCTCTGTGGTCACCACAATGTGTGTGTGTCGACATGTTTGTATGTCTGCTGCTTGGTGTGAGGGTGTATGCAAATATACTGTTGTGAACGGACACTAACCACACAGGGTGACCAACCCGTACTGGTGCTGCATTGCACAACCCTGTCGATGCCATAGGTGTGAGCCATACTGGCCACCTGTGCAAGTCCGCCCCCTGTGACATGGTGTGTGGGTGCATAGTATTGTGAGGGTGCTGACCACACAGGCAGGTCAGCCCATCTGCACACTATGGGGTGTGCGACATAGTGGTGTACGCCCCGCGATTGCGACCATATTCCTGTACTGTTACAGGGTCCTACTGCTGCACAGCGTGCCCCACAGCTGACAGGTGACACCTGAAGTCAGTGGCCAGCGCTCTGTGTATGACACCTGCACCATGTTACCATACCTGTAGTGTGTCTTGCTATGTATGTGATGTCTCTGTCCACTGTAGCCTGTGGCACCGACAACATGCGTCAGATGCAGTATATGTGCGGACATGTGTGTCATGTAGGTGTCCAGGCAGGTTGCGGGTACATGTAGTATGCTGCTATTGCCAGATGTGCCTGTGGGTCATCCACAGCTACACGTGGGGGACTGATAACAGTGCTCCCTGTAGGCACATGCGAGTACACCATAGGAGGGATTCAGGTTATCAGAACCAACATGGTGCTACACATGTAACTGTCACACATACCGTGAACACATCACAATGCATGCTGCACCTGCACTACATGGTATGTCTGCTGCATGTTGACAGTACACAACCCACGTCACATACGCATCTGTCAGATTTCATACACAACCACTGCAACATACACATCCCACGCTATGCATACACAGGTATCCCATACACCTCTTGCTATCCTGTCCACCCTGTGCATCAGAATATATTTGCATAACCCTGCACCGATGGTGTGGATGACAGGGATGCGGCAGAGGCTTCATCATATGCACAGGGTGATATGTTTGCCAGGGGCATAGGCTGCACCAATGGATAACATCATGTGTGTGTGTAAGGGCCGGTGAGTTTATTGGGCATGTCTGTGCAGAATGCATGTGGATGTGGTGGAGCCCTACAGTTGTGTCTGCTGTGTGTGGGTATGTGTGTACACAGTTCAGCCATATGTGATGCCTACACGGGGTATAATTGACAGCCCCAGACTGTACAGTGCAGGCTGTACAGCTCACTGTGTCCGTCCATGGCCACGTGACCTGCGCCTGCCTGGGGTTGCACGGGCACTACCAGGTGGAGGTATAGAGTGGCTACTGTCCGATGACACATGTCCACTGGAACCGTGTCCACGATGGGACCGGCCAGGGCCACGTCCATGTGGCCTGCTGTGTCCTGGTGTGGACAGTGCAGCGCCAGCTGCACTGCTACTGCTACTGCACTATGTGAGTGGGCATGAGAGGTGGCACGCACACGTCGACCTACACTAGGTGGTGTTGCTGGCCTATGCCCACATGTCCTACGCCTCACCCCTACCAGGTGTTCCAGCACAGACAGCTCATGCTCGCGGATTGCCATGCCTCGGTCGAGGATTCCAACCATTTCACCTAATCGCCTATCCAGTGCATTAGCAATCTGCTGTTGAGCATTCGCCAATGACTGGATGTTGTCATTTAGGGTATGGATTGCAGCCCTCTGCAGCCTCTGCCCTTCTTGGTTCTGCCGTTCTGCACGTGCCTGTGCCGCCATTACAGTCTGGAACATGTGTCTGGTGATACCAGCTGCTGCGCCCTGTACTGCAGGTGCATGTCTGCCAGAGGTCCTCCTACGAGCAGCACCAGCCACATGCCTGTGTGGCACATCACCAGTCATTACACTGGCAACATGGTGTGTAGTCACACCTTCTGTAGCCACCACACATTCCTGTTCAATGCCAACAGACGCTGACTGTGCTTCCTCTATGGGCAATGGTGATGTGGTATGTGTTGGCATCAGTACCGTGTGCAGGGATGAGGGGGACATAGGTGGGATGGTAACCAATGGTGCAGATTCTGCCCCTGACAACCCTGCCTGTACCTCATGCATATGGTCATCACCGCTAGTATCTGTGGGGACACTAACATCAGATGGACCGCAGAAGGGTAACGCACCTACACCACCTGTGAATGCAAAGACATACTGTAAGGTGCATTACACACAGACACACACACACACAGACAGACACACACACACACAGACAGACACACACACAGACAGACACACACACAGACAGACACACACACAGACACACACACAGACACACCATGCATGTGATATTTCAGATGGCATGCAGCATTCCTGCACTACAGCACAGGGAATGCAGCTCAGACATTAATAGTGTTAGTATGCATACCACCCTGGGGTGCACACTACATCAAGCAGGTGTCATATCAGTAGGCATGCAGTACACACAATCATGGTAGTTTGCATGCATCACCGTGATACACCATGTGGCCACAAACAGGTTAACAGTACACATGGCTGACGTTACCTTGACATGTAATCCACTGACATGTGCAGTAACATGTGTACATGTGTGCCACAATGGTGTCCCGACACATGCACTGCATCATAATGGGCTTCACAGTGCAGTGTTGTGTGTACAGCCTACAGATAGAATGCATGTTTAGCAAATATGTATGTGCAGGTGTGGTTAGTGTAAGCCGTGTACATAGCTATACAGTGTGGAGTACAGGCACTGTGCCACTGCATGGCAACATGACGCATGTATGTTGCTGTGCAATGCATAACATGGATGCATTGCATTGCCATGACTGCAACACAGTCATGCTGTTGCACAGCACGTATATGGTAGACATCAGTGACACCTCCGGTGGCTGCAGACAGGCATTCCGGTTGTCCGGTGTAACACATCATATGTACAGGTGGTCCACTACGGCTATGATTGTACTATGTATGGACAATGTGCAATGGGGTCTATCCACATCAGACGTACTGTGTGGCAACATACCTGTGGCTATCACCCATGGCCATGTGTGCACGAGTCTTGGACAATTGTGTGTGATGGGCATCTTGTACACATGCCTGTGGTGTCCCATGCAGACAACAGTGTGGATGTTTGTTATGTCGGGTGTAGGTCATGTGATGGTGTGACAATATTGCAGACAGAACACCACAAGCTTGGGACATGTTGGGTGGTGTGTCACAATGTGTGCACACAATACAGGGGCATATGTCACATTGGTGACACCTGTGTGCTGCCCAGATCACTTCTCACTGTATGGTACTGTGTGCATACCACGAATGTTGTTCCAATGCATACTACATATGCATCCATTGTAGAACACCTCCACCATTGTATGCATAGCTGACCGTACATATCACATTGACAGGTACTGTGGTTGCATGCCGGTGTATAATAACGGTTGTATCTACTGCACACGGGTGGCATGTGTGTGTCTGGTGGTGCAACCTGTATAACGTGACTGGAACAAAACCCAGGTGTGCATGTTATACCTGGCCACATGGCAAATAGCTCTACACTGTAACATGCCTGATACTGACTACAGTCTCACCTGCGACGGACCCATGTCTGTGCGACACGCCAGAGGTACCTGTATAGGGGCGACACAACAGTATAAACATTATCCATGACTGTATGACAGCCACAGTTCGCACTGTGCATGTGACATCATGTACCTGTGTGATAGCATATGGTATGCACACGTCTGCATACACAACGTAGCATACTGTAGTATGCGGCTTGTGTGCCCATATACCTGGCATGTGTTGTTACTTTACATGATGTACAGTGACACCTGCAACTACAGTGGATATCATACTCATATGCAGGACTGACTTACCAGGTAACTCCAGGCTCATTGGTTGGGAGACACCCTCCTCCACGATGGCAGCTAGTGTTTCTGTATGCTGTTCCCTGGGTGTCCCCAGACTGGCCAGTAGCTCCTCTGTGTGTGTGTGAGTGGGGGCTGGGTTGGTGGCCCACCACCTTGTTCTCTGGCGATTGCAGTGGCACGCTGTTTCGCATGCCGTATAAGGTCCATGCAGTGTCAGCGTACCTGCTGGTAGGTGCGGTTGTTGCCACCCATGTCATTCACCCTCCTGTGTATATCCTGCCACAGGTCATCCTGCTGCTGCGCTTGCTGTGGCACATGGCTGAACAGCACGTCATAGTTGTCATGGAGCAATGGTATGATGGCTTCATCCTCCTGGCGGCTGAAGGCTGGGAGTCATGAATGTGGCATTATCTGTAAGACATAATGATGGTGACAGGTCACATTCACACTGATGTACTGGCATACCGCTGGACATACATTGCTATGACATGTATGACATCTGCACAGTAATCTCTGAGACGCATCATGACACTGACACAGCTGACTTGTTGCTGTCACACTTGTCACACCGTTATGCAGTGGATATCATATCATATCTCTGTGTCAACTCATCACACTGTACATACTCCATGTAGATGGTAACTTGCTGTGGACATGTGTACCTGCCTGCACCTGTGTTCTTACCAATCTGCACTTGGCCCGATGTGTCCACAGTACTACTGTTTACCTGGATGCTGTGTATATGTCACATAGCATCACAGACGCAGCCGTTATGGATGTCAGCAGCAGTATACACATGGACACCTGTACATGCATGTGTTTTGCCATATACATCTACTCAGCACTGTACGGGTGTTGCACATCCTGCCACGGCTCGCCTGTATTGCACATGTGATACACATGGGACAATGTCTAATCATATGACATTTGCAGGGATGGTCAAACATAGCATGTGCGCAAGACGCTTTACACGCTGTCACACAGCAATTGTGACACCACAAGGTGCATCAGTGCCACATTACTGATCCAGTCAGTTGATAGTGCATGTGCCATGTGGCCATCGCACCATGTATGACTGTGATGGCACGTGCAGCCTTGATGGACAGGGTTGCATGGTATGGCAGGGTATATCACATATATGGCACAGGGATGTGTCAAGCCTGTGGAATACCAGTATTGGGACGGTGGCTGTCCATTTCATATGTCATTTATATGGGTATATGGACATGTCACATGTCCATCATCATGGTGTGGACAATGTCCTTCTGCAAGGTAGGCAGCATGCAGCATGGTGGGGGTGTGTATGGTGCATGCTGGTATCGCACATCCATGCATAAACATTATCCCTGACAGGTGCTATGTGCTGTAATATTGTTCAGCACAGTGCTGTATATGCCCGCACGGTGATATCCCATGCACATGGATGGTACCCCGACCTGACATGGGTACCTCATATGTCTACATCCAGTGCCTGCTGTCACCACCATGTCGGCGGGTGCACCGCACAGCACCATCCCTTCCACAGTGACCATGGTGTTGAGCACAGCCTAGGTATTCATTTATGGGGACGGGGATGTTCACATAGCGGTGGCAATGCTGGTACCATCCATCAGACCATACACTTATGACACACACCTCACACACACAGCCCATTCAGTATGTTGTTCGCAACACTGACACAGCTATACTGCTAGGCCAGGTCCTTTCCCAGCCGTACATACACAGATGCATAACATTTCTCTCTGTGGCATGGGCTACAATGATGGTAGGGTTCAACACATACCGTGTTAGACTGTAGCTGGTGCTGATGTTCTGTGCACATGTCAACACATTAACCCTGTTCTACTGTAGCTAGTGGTGATGTGCTGTGCACGTGTCAATGCTGCACATTGTGTTGATGTCTGTCTGTCAACAGGCCACTGGTGGAACACGCAAGGGTATTTGTAATCAAATATACATGCCGCCCTGTACAGCTGTACTGCTAACATCTCAGGTGCTAATGTGTCATGGACATGCACACCTTACCCAGAAAGGGGTTGCTATTATCCAACACCCTATTTGTATTGTATGTTCAAGCTATGCACCTGTGCAGGACATGTGAGCATGTAATGCGCTACTGCATACCTTTGCACCCATTGCACAACATGTCACACAGGTACACTGGCAGTCATACACTTCACAGCTTGCTGAAGGTACGACAAGTGTTGTACACACTTAACACATATCCTGTGGGACATGGTCGTATGTACAGGCATGTCCAACCGTCACATAACACTGCTACCCCTATATGACGGATATTTTGTACATGTGGCAATACAGCAACTGTCACATGTACTCGTGCAATGCCCCCCTACCAACGTACAGCGGTACTGCCTGTGGGAGATGTGCTTCTGCATCCATGCTGTGCCCATAGCTTGTACATCATTACGTGCAATGTACCTCATTTGGTGTTCTAACGGGTGCATGTTCATCACGGCTCCACATTGGAAGGGTCTGTCATGCAGTCATTGTTGTACACGGTTTACATGCCAGCCATGTCTTAATAGATGGGAATCATTGTAATTCATTGGGATATCATATTTATACATTGGAGCAGCATATTCCAGCCATCATATACCCTTCCTAGATGACACTGTTAGTCAGCCAGTAGTAGGTGTTCTACGATCTGCACATTAGTCACACAGTACGAGGGCTACTGTTACCCATTCTGGGGACAGGGTGCTGACAGCTGTGGATGGGGGTGCTCCTGTCGACAACCATGACTGCACCTGATGGTCACATCTGGATGAGTAACATTCACAACACACACCTACCATCACGTAGTACCACATCATCTACAACAATGGACATTCCTGCAAGCACAATGTATGCAATATGTCTGTATGACCACTGTAGGCACCACTGGTGGCCCCCAGCATGGCAGCCAACATCACCAGTGTATATCCCGCAGACTCATGGGTTACACTATTCACAACACACCAGTCACGGATGACTCTGTTGTGAATCACAATGCAGTTCCTCACATCATGTTACACAAGGCATCATGCACTGAGATGTTGCGAATGGGTGAACACCTCTGCAACTCAACATACGCACACATGACACATCACGTGGTACAATATATCTCTCATACATCATGTTATTGTGACTGCCCTGTGATGGCAATACACAGACTACGTGTACTGGGACATGCAATGGCTCACCGGTGTTAGAGCCCTCTGGGTGTGTGTCTAGCCATGGTGTACAGTCGGCAGTGGTCTGGACACAGGAACACTGTACACTGACCTACTGTGTCACTGCAACAGTTGCCTATGCTCCTACTGTTATTGTACAGGCATGTGGTATCTGACCGCTATGACAGTCCAGGTCAAACACAATGCTGTGGCACTCATGACCTGCAGCCATTGGCCTGGGGTGTAGAGCACACATGTACATCTTCACATGCTATACTGCCTCTCTGGCAGTTTCACATAACTGTCACCGGCAGGGCTGTAACTGGGAGGCACGGCATGGGGTCATGTGGAACAATGCTTGCATCTTCCACTGTGATGCACACAAGCAAGGCACACACACTATTGCACCACTCACATATCTCTGCGGTGACTGGGACCTGCCTCCATGCTCTGTGCAGCACACCTGCGATTACGGATTGTACACAGACCGTACCTTCCAGGCACATACCTGGACCGGAACACCCACAGATGAGGGGTTCACACATCACACAGTGTTTTGCACACATCCTGGATAGTTGCTTGACACAATGCATCATAGGTGCTCCATGTGCAGATAACCGTGTTTGTGACCGCTATACACATTGTAACACGCGACAGAGTCGACAGTGTACACCACAGGTTACATACCGTCTGTGTTGTTATACTGTACATTGGGCCTCAGACAGCTACTACTGCTGTGTGCTGACAGTAACCCACATTTCCCTGGGATAGGCACCCATGTACCTACACATGCTTGGTCATGCACTCCGCTCAGCTGGATGAAACAATACACAACACATACCATACCTACTCTACCCTTAGCATGAACACTACCTCCATGTGACTGGTGTGACACACCTGGGGTTATCCCCTCTTTGGTGAATTCAACACATATGCTACATGGCCTTACTAGCCACACCCTGGAAACACACCCATCACAGCATACACTGAACATGTGTACTACAACAACTACTACAGACATCTGCTGACAGCAGTTGTTAACATCATGACACCCAAGCAGATGGACACTGCACATACATATGCTGACACATACCATAGTGCGCTTCAGGAGCATGTACACAATGGCAGGAATCATGCTATTCCACACAGAGACATGGCGGTACTGACCAGTTCACAGATGCCACTGTGGTGGTCATGTTCCATGCACATATGATGTACAACCACATGTACAGGCTGTTGCACAGTGGTGTACATTCACATGTGTGGGGTGCATCACTTGTCAGCCATGGTGGGTCCTCGAGGTCCATCATCACATACTCCAAGGCTAGCTACATAAACATGACAGCCGCACATTGCGGTGTGGGGCCTCAGGCATAGTGGTGGTATGTCAGTATTCTTTGGCAACATCCACATCTGATCTCACATACAATAGTCACCCAAGCATTGCAGACCGAGCTAATGTTGGCGACGTGCCAGGCGATGGCGTACTTACCGACAATACACCCTCTCACTCAGTACAGGGTCGCAATCCGTACATGGACATCGTAGTGTCCCTGAGGTCACATACACAGTACTGACATGCATACAATATGTCCTGGGACACTGGCCCAATGTCACCTTCCAATGTCCCTGGCTGTAATGTCCCACCAACCTGTTCGGTATATGTCTCCGCACCAGGCCACTATATTCACTGCTAGCCTTTTGTAGGACATTGTGGACCCTGACTGCCGCACAGCGGCATTTATCGCACTACACACGGGTGGCACTTCTTTGCATGAGTGGGACTATAGTCATACACCCATGACTGGACCATTCTGCATGGCAATGGGGCACATCCTCAGGTACGTGATTCCCACGCACATTGATGGCCTCCAGTCCTTTCCTAGCACCCGTGTTGGGCTTGTGTATGCCACAGCAAGGCACATACACATGCTGTCCACCTGTCATACGGTTGCATGGGCAGGTGAGGATGGTACGGAGGCCGACACATCATACGTTGTCCTCACATTGCCTTTCAGCACCATTCCACATTCTGGTATTGACAACATACACATCCACCTGCACATCATACCCTGTGTCTCCGGATGTTATGCTATGTGGCTCATGGACAGTACACACAGTGCTGCCAGCATACCATAGTACCTACTACATGTCAGGTACATATTGCATTACACAGTCCTCAGTCATAGGGTCACTCATGTTCACTATATGCTTACATACAGAACATGCTGTCACAGGGTACTGTCCATGCCTAGATTTCCCACACCTACATACCAAGCGCCATTATTGCTCCACCAGCTCCTACCAATACCAACCATATGGGTGTCAGTGTGGCGGATACTTCATATGAGTATCATGGCATCAGGATGCATGACACATGGTGCATGCACATCACCTTTGCATAACAACATTCACCCACTGACTATCACATGGATAGTGGTCCCGTACATACATATCACATTGTACATGGTTGCAGTACACACATATGCCACACACAGTCCTGTGGTTACTGTATTCCACTGTGGCATGGATATCCTTCTGCAAGGCCACACCTATCTGCACTGTGTGTGATGCTGGTACATAGGTAGCCATTGTACCTGTGAACTACACACATCTACACACAGTCAAGGGTACAATACCACATTTATGGTGTACCTTCAACAACAGCTACAGCTTTACATGGCACAACATTGACATGCCACGATGTTTACTGGGCTCAGACAGTTTACATATGCGGCTGACATATGGACAACACATCTGTACACATCTGCATACCACATACTCAGGGTGTCTTCTGCTCTGACACGGCCCATGTCCTCCACATTAGTGATGCATATGCTCCTCATACATGACATCTGCGGTGGGCAGTGTGAACGAAATGCTCCTGGATATGTGCACACACGCCACACTGCATGGGCTGGGCTTCTGTGTTACTTCCACGAACACAACACACACCATGCTGTGGAACATAGGTCCTGTGTACATCCCGCAGGGACACACAGTAGCACTGTTCATGTGATACCTCCCTTGCTGTTTGAGTGACACGTAGTCCTGGTACCACCACAGCAGCGGTACTGTGTAGAGGTGCAGTTGACACCTGCCTCTGCTGTTCACAAGACACTACCATGGAGAGGTGACACTACTGTGTACACTGCACATGTGCTTACATATGGACCTGCCAGACTGCAGTGTTGCCCACTGTGCACCTGTGCAGCTACTGCAAGTCCTTTGGGCATGGTTACGTGGTGTCCCTTCCATTTAGACTAGCTATCATGCTAATACTCTGTTCCATACCTACAGGCCATATGTATCCTGTTATTGTACATACCAATAGGCGATACCTGTGTTATGCATGATATGCCTGTGATACTGTGTATGATATCTGTCATATCTACCTAGAGAACTTTACATACACATATGTCACATAGTATCCCCTAATGCAGGGCATACTTGCACGTCAGCCACACCTTACATATGACATCGACAGTATATGCTCATACACATGCGTGCTGTGACAGTATACATACATGTACTATCCCCTGCTATGGCACTTCCTTGTTGGACATCCACTGCCAGCAACAGCGTGTGGTATGGCATTGTTCTCTTTAATGCCCTCCTGTGACATCCCTTGTGGTGTCTCCGCTGTGTACATAATGTCCCACTGCTGTACACACGGTGTCTACAAGCGTTTGTATGCTCAGCAAGATATCACTACATAACTACCTTTCACCACTTTCTGCATTACGGACAAGTGTAATTAATTACAACCACCATTCACATACAGTACAGCTTATTACTACAGATCATGCGTTACACAACCTTACATATCGTGTGTTCTACATACCTTGTTGGTGTTTCGCCCGTATCGTTTTTCCGTTTCCTTTCGTTTTTGGTAGTACAATGCTGTTTTGGTATGAGCATACGGTTTGAATATCCTGAGAGTCATCCTTATATACGTCGATACCTGCAACATGTGGATTCATCCCACCAATTCTGTTCCTCAGTGAGTAATTACGTGCATATCACCTGTGCATCTACTCCATTCGGAAATTACGCATCGATACTGGGGTATAATTGGATTCTCCACCTGGGCGTTGGCTATTTGCCCTACCTTCGTGGAGATGGTCTGTATTGTGTTATGTTATGTGTAACTGCAACTGCTATGCGTAACGACAAGTATATTTTGAAGTCATGTCACCCGTGGATTGTGTGTGACAGGTGTAGTATTTGGTTCGACATGTGGGTGTACCTGTCCTGCCGATGAATGATAACGGAGTATTGCATTCAAAAATGTAACATGGCTGTTGTATTCCTTTATACAACGCATGCAAGTATGCATCCGCCTTTAATTGTGTCTCCCACGCGATATGTTGTGGTTATGCAGATGTCTTTGACTGACTGTATGTTTGTGCTGCTATTACAGTTTGTATTCCTTTAATATCTATGGTGGGGGATATCGGTGATTGTACGTGACAGATACGGGTTGTGGGCCTTGCATCTCTACATAGACAGTATAGTTGTCTGTGTGCTCCATCCCTACTTGGAGAGGTAACAGTTAATAGTCTTTTGTTATGGGATTGTAGGTTGGGCTGTTGTTAATTAGTTCCGATATCGTCTGCAGGTGGCCTTGGTGCATGTATACCCCCGTAACTTCTGTGGTATATCAGCGGCTATGTGTACGTGAGTAATTACGTGCATATCACCTGTGCATCTACTCCATTCGGTAATTAGGCGTCGATACTGGGGTATAATTGGATTCTCCGCCTGGGCGTTGGATATTTGCCCTACCTTCGTGGAAATGGTCTGTATTGTCTTATGTTATGTGTAACTGCATCTGCTATGCATAGGGACAAGTATATTCTGCATTCAAGTCACCCGTGGATTGTGTGTGACAGGTGTAGTATTTGGTTCAACATGTGGGTGTACCTGTCCTGCCGACGACTGATAACGGAGTATTGCATTCAAAACTGTAACATGGCTATTGTTTGCATTTATACAACGCATGCAATTATGCACCCGCCTTTAATTGTGTCTCCCACGCGATATGTTGTGGTTATGCAGATGTCATTGACTGACTGTGTGTTTGTGCTGCTATTACGGTTTGTATTCCTTTATTATCTACAGTGGGGGATATCGGTGGTTGTACGTCACGGATACGGTTTGTGGGCCTTGCATCTCTACATAACCAGTATAGTTGTCTGTGTGCTCCATCCCTACTTGGAGAGTTAACAGTTAATAGTCTTTTGTTATGGGATTGTAGGTTGGGCTGTTGTCATGTGGTGTCGGTATCACCTGCAGGTGAGCTTGATGCATGTATACCTCCGTAACATCTCTGGTATATCAGCAGTTATGTGTACGTGACAACTATCCCTTGTCATTCTGTCCCAGATATTTGCAGTCATTGCGGTCCTGTTGTTGGAATAGCCTGTTTGCCAGTGGTTGCCACATATTCAGATGGGAATTGATTGTTTGACACTTGTAGAACACACAGCGGTGTTTACGGGCCGACACGTGGCCACGGTCAGTACTGGGGTAGCACGTATATTTCATGATACATACCTATTGCTGTGTGACTTTGCCAACGTATCATATTGCATGTAACATATCAGTGTCGTACATACAGGCATGACTATTACATACGTCCTTTCCATTTCTTATGGGGAATATTCCTGTGCTACCATCTGGGACATATTCACTTTGTATCGTTCTATGTCACGACACACCTAGCCAGGGTGGGGCTGTCACTACTACTCTGGGACTAGTAGTGAACATATGCCTGAGGCTAGTTTACCATATGCCTACACCTAATATTCTGCTCTGCCTATAACTTGGCACCAACATACACATGTTGCAGACACACACACATTACACTCACACAGCGACGCACACGGCACCCTCAGCGCACACGTACACATACTATGGCACTCACGGGAACGGTTGCACACAGTACCTACATGGACCGCAACACCGGCGGCAGTGTCTACCTCTCCCTTCATATCATCATACTATTACACGCGCATGTACTGTTACAGTACTGTGTTCTGGCAGTCTTTCAGCCTCGCGGTTATGCATCTCGGTATGTTACACGTTCCATGGCTGGCGGTATCCTCTTATTTTGATGTTCAGATTGTCGTTGCACTATGTATACTATGTACAGATATCGCGGGATACATCTCAGTCACCTTATATCCCTCTAATTCCCTGTCTTATCTGTATTACATATATGTATATGTGTACATATTTATCTATATATATATATATCTAATATTTATATATACATATACATATACATATATATATATATGTATATATATATATATATATATATATATGTATATATATATATATATATATATATATATATATTGATATGTATACATCTTGCTTAACGTGGCAGGCACACAGCAACACCATATGCTGTAGGACTCACGTACTGTTCAGGTGTTGGCGTTACATGTTCCACTGGCTGTTGGGTTTACAGTGTTTGGGGGCTGCCTATGTTGGAGTCACACATAAGGCCACCCATACATTACACTTTACAGGTGGTCATGTTTGTGTGCCATCCATTTCACTGTGTGTGCAGGTGGGGAGGTGTCAGTCCATGGGGCCTACGCTGTCAGAGTATGTGCTATACATTCCCTCTTTGCCAAGGTGTAGGCATATTGGGTACGCCTCCGTCTGCCTACTGGGGCTGGCACAGTGTGTTCCTGGTCTGGAACCCTCTGTGCCTGGACTGGCCTTGGCAATTGTGGTGGGCTTTGTGGCCCTTCACCATTATGTCCCTGCAGCAGCTGCTTCCGCAGAATCATATTATATAGCATGGCACATACTATGAATATGTGGGCACATGTGCCTGGAGAGTACTACAAGGCTCCACCAGATGTATCCAAGCACCGAAACCGTGATTTCAGCATCCCGAACACACGCTCTATGATTATTCTGGTTTGTGCGTGTGCCTCATTATGGTGTTCTTGCATGTGTGTGTGTGCATTTCTGATGGGAGTCATCACCCACGGCTCCAGTGCATAGCCAGCATCCCCCACGAGATGGCCTTGTGGGATGTCCCCCTGACAAATACCTGATACAGCTGTGAGGCATGCCAGATATGGGAGTCGTGGTAACTTCCAGGGCTGCCAGCACACACATCCATGATAATGCCCTGGGCATTGCACACGACCTGGCAATTGATGGAGTGGAATCCCTTGCAGTTTATGTAGCGTCTACCCTGCTTGCCAGGTGGTGACTTGATTTGTATGTGCGTACAGTCTATCGCACCCAGTACCTCTGGGTATTGTGCCACGCGGTGGAAGTGGCGCATATTGCTAGCCAAATCCTCCTGAGATCTGGGGAAGTATATATGCTCATTGGCATGTGGTAACATGGCATCCAGGAACTGGTGTAGTACCCTGGATGCTGATGCCTGTGAGATGCCCATTATATCACCAGTTGGCCTTTGAAAGGTACCTGTGGCCAGTATTCGCAAGCTTACACATACCTTTGTGCCCACTGGGATGGGTTCACCTCTGTTGTTTCTTGTTCTCAGGTGTGGCCGGCACAGCTCCACTATTTGCTGTAACATGTCCCTGTCCTCCCTGTAATGCTCTACTATCTCCAGGTCATGTAGCCCCTGGTAGGTTACCCTTGGTCTGAACACTCTCCTTCTCCTCCGAGGCCTGCGGTGGTTGTTGGCATCCTCCTCCACAACACCGTCAGTCTCTAACACATGCTGATGGATCACAGCTACGGCAGCACCCAACATGTACATTTTAAAAGTTCCCCGTGTGTTTACACCTATGGTGCGCCATTTGGGAATGCATGGCTGTGTGTTGTGTGCATTCACACTTTATACTATTGTGCTGTGCACACCGATGATGTCATAGGGTGTGTTTGTACGGCCGTATCTAAGGGTTATCTTCCGTGTTTTACCGATGGAACTACAACGGTGTTGCCTTTGGTGTTGCATTACTCTTGCCTGCCATGGATTACCTTTCGACCTTCCCTTACTATTTCTGCACGTTGCACCTACCATTTTCTGGCATGCATCCTGCAGAGCACTGTCATTTGTACTTTCATGGACATGGCATATCATGCGTTTTGTGTGCTACTGCCGTTTTGCTGCCTGTCTGCTTTGCTCGGCTGTGTCAGGTCTTCTATCTTTGCAATCTGTTACCTCCCCTACTTTCTTTGCATTCATATGCCTCCCCTATCCCGTTTTGCAGGTTTCTGCATGCAGAGTTGTCAGCTGCCGCCGATTGGCCTTCGTGGGTTGATTAGTGTTGATTGCTCATTAGTACTCCAATTACACTTCTTCCACATTTCCTTATATTCTTCACATCACCTTCCTGTTTCCAATATTGTTTGCGGGGCGTGCGTCACATGACTAGGTTCCAGGAACATTGTCATCCTTGCACACATGCACTTTTGCGTGCATTGTGCGCTCTCAGCTAAACTATTACCCCAAACCCCGGTCCTGCAGCTTTGATTTGCGATGTACAGCCTAGGTTTGCTGTGCTCCAATGTGCTTACTGCTACGGTGGCACACCCCTCTGCAGATGTCATGTATTCCCTCTAAGCCACTCCTCGGTGTATTACCGCTGCGCCGTTTGGTACAACCTTACTCTGGAGGGGGATTTGCGATTCAGTATTATCTGCCTCATTTGCATGGCATTGACTACTAATTCATAGTTACCACGCCGAAGACTGCCGCTAGTCCTTGGCAACCCTTGCACCGTGGTTGTGGCATTCCATGCATACCATGGTGTATTATGCTGTGAACCTGATGTCTATTACGATGCTGTTTTATAACATTGTTATATTATTTCATGATGTTGCACCTACTGCACACATGTCCTGCGGTTCTGATGTGACTTACTGTGGACATGCCATTTAAGTTGTTATTTACATGTTGTGCATGTTTTCTTTTGCCATTGTCTGTGTATTTCGCCATTGGCATATGTTAACAGTGTGATACCTGGGTCTGACACTCTTCCATTACTCGAATGTTATGTTTGTGGAAATGTAAACCATTTTTTTTGGTTTACATTGCCATGGGCTTATGCTACGCCTGCACCACTTCGTGAATTGCTATATGCCTTCATTTGCATGGTGACACACCGCACATAGGGTGTTTAGCATACTTACGCTGGGGGCTGCGCAGATCTGGCGTACGCCGGTAGTGCACGTGGAATTGAATCATACCTGAATCGCTCGGCGGCCATATTTGGCGTTATAACGCCTACGCTATGCGTGCGCCTGGCGCAAGGTTCATGAATTCCGGGGATTGTTTATTTTGCGACATGCTGTAAATGTACTATGTTTTGTGTTGGTAAAAGTAATAAAAAGTTGAAGGAACAGATACGCACTCACATGTCCAACATTAAAAGGGAGGTTACTACTAATACACTTTTTAAACATTTAACAATGATGGATAGTGGTCATAATTTTAAATCTAGGGCACTTCAAAAAGTTTATGTTGCACCTAGGGATGGAGATATCATCACACAAATGGAATGTATGGAGTATAAATGGATTTCAACATTAAGAGCTGATTATTTACCTGGTTTGAATGCAACTGCTCATATTAAACCAGTTTTAAAGTTAAAATCTAATAGGTTATAAGAAGTTACCTGTATTTATTAAATATTTATTTATGGCTGCATTATTATTAAAACATTTTAATTAGATAGTTGTTGATTAGATCATTTTTATTAGTAAAGATAATTGATTAATTACTATATATATATATATATATATATATATATATATATATATATGTGTGTGTATATAGGAGTCTTGATTATTTGAATTGTTTTATACTGATAAAGGGCAGTTTTGCTTGAAAGCCTTGTGGAGATTGAATTCAATTATTTTGAGTAGTGGTGTCATTCCTTGTTCATGTTCTTGGATTTTATTCCAAAACATGACAGATTTTCTCACAAGTATATGAAGTTACTGATTTATGAGCACTGTATATAAAGGGAAGTATAGATAGCATGAGGTGTATTAATCTATGGATAACACAGGCATCACTGCAGATAGATTGCAGGAACATTTCTTACAGGATGAATAACTGTGGGATCTTCATAAATAAACATCACACTAGTATTAAGCATTGTTTACTTGTCCATCATACACAAAATAGCACTGATACATTTTTATTGAATTTTCTTTGCTACATTTTAAACAATACCAAGTTATTCCTAATGATACAAATTCAGTAACATTTAAGCATCCAGAATCATGTCTGCCAATCACGGGTAGACTGATTTTCATGCATCAGAAACTTAGCTATGGGAGAAGATCATCATTAATTCTTAAAATCATTTTTAGTGGCCTACCAGTCTTCGGAAGTTGGTTCTTATACTCGACAGGACTTCCTGGAAGTTTTCTTCAGCACTAAATTGAGGTGTGGTCTATTTACCAGTAAGAAGAATTAAAGGCAACATTTCACCCCTTAAAAATGTCTGACTACAGCAGTAACTAAACACCAACCTGAAAAGAATATCTGCAGAGGTATTGTTCTTATTATCAAATCAGATTCAAAGCACTTATCAATTGATTGGCTTTAAAACCACATTAAATCTTAGTAGATTAAGGCTATTATATAACCTGTAAAACTTACCATAAAATAACACAAAAGACTCAAATTAATGAAAAAAGACAGGTACAGGGTATCTATAACTAAATGACTATCAATGCAGAAACATTTATTAATGCACTTCTATCATAGGTTCACTCATTGTGTATACTAACACAGAAATAAGACTAGTTCACTAACAGAAATTAAACTATTCATTCTTGTTAGACCTTAATCTTCCAATAGTATACAGTACAAGTCAAGCAATGGAAAAGGTAATTTGAGCTATCATATATCATTCACAAATTTAGAACAGAAATAAATCATATTAACCAAACATGTCCACATTTTTTAATATTTGGCTGCTGGTAAAGACTCAGGAAAAGCATTGTAGCTATATAGAGACTACCATTGTTTTTTGGTACATTTTAAAGCTCAGTTTTTCAGATATAGTGTACATTTTTTAGATGTTAGGGTTTATCATGATGATATTGATGGTATAGTTATTGAACTGTTTAATAAAATATATAAGAAAGATCCATACCTTAATAGAACATGTAGGCATCATAAATATATTAACAAAAATATTATAAAAGGTCAGTTTATACGTACTTCACATTTGACAAGAGTTGATATAAAACTTGGCATGTGTTTAATAATATGAAAAATAATTTTATTCAAAAAGGTTTCGATGAAAGAGAGCTTGATAGTACCACTGACTATGTGTTGCAGCATAGGCATACTATAGCAAAGCTGTCTTTTAATGATAAGAGTGGTATATGGCAATAGGTTTACTGATGCTAACTATCTGAGACTTTCAATTACTTTTTTTACAAATATCAACATTGTATGTGAAATAGTTAAGAAGACTTGGAGTATATTACCAGTGGATGATAAACTTGCAGGATTAGAGGGAAAGGTACCAAGTTATACCTTTATGAATAAATTTAACTTCAGAGGAAGGCTCTGTTATAGAACAGAATCAAATGAGTTAAAAGGTGACAGAAAAGGCACATTTATGCATAGTGCATGTCATTAGTGTAAGTATATACAGTCCAATATTCATTTTATATACTCTTACTAAAAGTATGATTTTAGATTTTATGCTGATTGTAGTTCTAAGTGATGGTGATATAAGAAATGAAACAGAAAATGATCATTACAGATGGATATAACTAGTTATGTGGGTTTGAATTAGACATTTAGTTTAAAGTCAGTACTTAAGAAGACAGTTTTGAAGTATTTATTCATTGTTTTTTTTTTGTTTGTTTTTTTTCATATGGTGACATCTCATGACTTTTTCTAAAATACTTCAAATATTTGGACAAGTATATATACGAGTTGGATTGAAATGCGATTCCCATGATACTCACAAAGTCTTCATTTATATAAATCTGCCACCCGTGAGCAGCTTATATAACTGTGAACAATTTTAATCTTTCTGATGTCATGATAGCTCATTATTGAGAGATTGGTATATTTACTATGTGCCAGTGTATCCTTTTCACTTTCTTATATCATTCAAGTTATAGATACAGGACTCAATATGTGGCATAACTATAGCTCCAAGTAGAGTTAAGGTAATGTCTTCGTATCTTGATGAAATTATGTGAAACATATCTTAAATCACCAAGTAATATTTATTTTGAATGCATTCATATTTGGCATGAATGATAAGGAAAATCTATTATTGCCTTAAAATCTTTAACAACACTTACTGCTTGCAAAATGTCATTATAAAATAGGTTATTCATATTAAGTTCTCAATAATGTGTAATAAGATACTTTTTTTAGGTTGAAAGTGACATTTACACTGAAGCAAAAAGTCTAATACTGTAAACTGTCCGTATCTCTAGACGTATGACTGTGAACACTGTTTTCATATTTTTGGCAAGTGTGCTGTTTCACACAGAATTACACAGTGAAAAGATTACCATAAATATGTTAAACAAAAAAGGGTTAAAGACTAGAACATACGCTATTTTAACAATTATGCTGTTGGATAAATTAATCTGTGCTCTAACCTTGCATGTTTTAAACGTTCCTTATCCTTCTATATATGTATGTATTATTAATCAGGTTCTCTAGTATTTCAAGAGTAGGGAAATGGGGTATAGAATGAAACATTTCCAGAGATCTAAATGTGTAACATCTTTGGCTATATTCATATCCAATTTGTTAATTATATAGTTATAAAAATTCAGCAAGTTGGCTACAAATGACCAGCCAGTTGTAAAACTGTGTTCATTAAGATCAGAGACTAAATATAAATCTGAAGACAACCTTTTTAATAGTACTGTTCATATATAGATGTTTAATTTCAGTTATAGAGCAACTATTTCATCCATCAGGTCCTGCGGTGGACTCAGCCCTAATTCTGCTTAGCACTGAGAAGATTAGACGTATTATTTATCTCCTTTCTTTCATGAAAATGACTTTTGCATAGTATTTGTGATCTGCTTCTTTCAATCGTTAGTATAAGATTTTTTGTATCCTCTTGGTATGGCTTCTGACATATCTATTGAAATATATCTATCTACTGTATGAAAAGCTAATTATTTTCATTTTTTTACCTGACTGAGTTTTCTGAAACAACTGACATCTCACTTTCTTACATATCTCTTTCTGGTTGAGGGGCATTTACTAAATATTCCCTATAGTCACATTTATTTCTAATTAATTTTTGGACTTATTTCCCTGAAACAGTTCCTCTATGATATATGGTGAAGATATAATGTTTTACATTTTCAAGTAAAACATCTCACGTGACTGGGAAATATTGATAACTTGCAAAGGATGTCCAGCGTATGAGCTAATTTTGGAGTAATCAGCTGAATAAATATCAGTAATATTTTCTCTGGCCAAGCATTGTTTCAAAAACCTGTAACTCCCAAATAATAGTGACATAGTCTAAGTTACTAAGCTCTGGACAAATTTCAGGTTCATAGGAGATTACTAGGCTATTGGCCATAAGCCGTTACAAGCCTAGCCATGTTAATCCTGAGTTGTCCCAACTGTCCTTGGTTAGATGGAGTAAAAAAAAAATGGTGGCACACAGAGAGGCTGCAGTTGTCTCAGCTCATCACATAGGAATGTTCAATCTGTCTTCTTTTTTCTTATAAAAAATGGAGAAAATCATTTTCCAGACTTTTAAAAGTGGATACAATAACTTATAGGTTCATAGGTTCATAGGTAGGTACTAGGCTATTGGCCCAAGGGCCTATGCAAGCCTAGCCAACAAGGTTCCCTGGCTTATGCCACCCAGTAAAGTTATTTTCCTATGCCACTGACAAGCAGAGACACAAAAGTGATCCCCGGGGTGTATTTCCTATTTCCCATCCACTCATCAAGATTTTTCTTGAAGAGTGCTAATGAAGAACTTTGCTTGACATAGATGGGTAGCCTGTTCCAGAGTATGGGAAGTCTCTGGGATAGGAATGTATCCCTCCAGCATGTCCTGTTTATAGCAGAAGAAAGTTACTGGAAATCAAACATTTTGCAGTGCAGACATGTTCGGTGGATTCCTTGCTGTCTGGGGAATGCTTGGGGCCTACTTCACTCACAGAACTACTGGAGCTTTGCATTTTATCCAAACAGGCTGTAAAGCACCCGAATCTAGCAGCAGAAGGGTCTGGATCAATTCAGATGAGGGCTAAAAGGAAAATATGTGACAGAATCAGAAAAAGAGGCTGCAGAGCTGGAATTGCTGCTAAGCTAAAAACAAACCCTCACCAGTCTACATTACCTTCAGTTCTGTTAGCCAACATGTGCTTAATCAACAAGATGGACTTTCTTAGACTTGAGATCTCCACTACAAATAAGGTGAGAAATACCTGTCTACTTATATTTACAGAAACTTGGCTGCATAACAATATCAATGACCGTGCTGTGAACTTAGAGGGTTTCACTTTGTTTAGAGCTGATAGAAACCAAGCTCTATGTGGAAAAGCTAAGGGAGGTGGGTTGTACATCTATGTAAATGAAAACTGGTGTATGAACTGTGAAATTATAAGATGCTATGAAAATGTAGAATTATTGACAGTGAAATTTATTTTTTTTTATTTTATTTGACATTAGTTTACCTGGGTGGTCTGACTGGGTCTACAGAACCCATTTTCAGCAGAGGCTCGGGGAGAAAAGTTCCACATACAGAACAAATACAGTATAATCCAATACAATACAAATGACATTAGAAATACTATACAAAAATAAGTTGAAAGAAGCTATGTTACAGGATTACACATCTAGACAATTCTATAGAGTTAAAACATAAATATTAATAGTCACTCTCACCATATACATAGCCTATGAGTGGATAGTATACAGAAATAGTATGTTGGCAGTGCATTGTATGACATTAACTGTTCTAGTACATGAAAAAATAGAATGTTGTTTTCAGTTAGGAAAATAATCACCAGAAAGTTAGTGATGCAGAAAGATAGTGAGAGAGCTAAGAATAGAGACATTACAGCCTGACAGTAACTTAAGGATATGGTATAGAAACAGGGATGGAGTTAGGAGACCTTTAGGCCATTGCAGACTGTGACGGAGTAAAATGTGACCGAAGAGGAGGATGAGGCTAGTGTGGAAGAAGAGGAAAGAGCTGAGCATTAGGCAGACTTTATGCAGGAGCAGAGCCATGTATTCCTTAGATGATTTTTTAAAGAGGCTTTGAAATGGGTTGGAACAGGCATAGACCTGATAGCTAGAGGTGGTGAATTCCATAGTATAGGGACACAGTAAGAATACAGAGTGACCTTGTTTTCTTGTGGGTTTTGGGATAGCTAGGAGATTTTTGTCTTCTGATTATAGGGATCAATTTGGTGTGTAAGATATGAGTAGATTGGCTAGTGCAGGGCAGACAGTAGGCTTGAAAATAAGGTTGTACACAGCAGATAGCTGAATAAAATCAAGCTGGTTAGGGAGTTCAAGCCAGTTTTGTTCTAGTAGTGGTTTACAGTGGTGTGTGTCATATTTAAAGTTTGAGTCAAGCTTTGCAACTTTGTTGTAACACTGTTCCTTCTTGCTTAGGGTAGAATTTTATAAGTTAGTTAGGATAGGGGCAATGTAAAGAAGGGAGGGAAATAAAAATGTTTTTGCAAGGGTAGTTTTGGTTGCTGCAGTAAAGCAATGTTTGTTTCTGTACAAGAGTCCCAATTTTTAATGAGTTTTCTTTATATTTTGCTGTATATGGGGGTCAAATTAAAGTTTATTGTCAATGATAACTCCTAGAAGTTTGGTTTCCTGCACTATTTCTATGACAGTGTTGTCAGATGCAAGGGTTTTGAAATGAGCAGTGACAGGGGAGATGTTTTTGGGGTGAAAAAGTACTAGTTTAGTCTTCTTAGGATTAAGAAAGATTTGGGCATTTTTTAGCTAGGATTTGACTGCAGTAAAGGACTGTTGAGTTTTTAAAAGTAGTTATGGTAGTGATTGAGCTGTACAGATTATGGTGGAATCATGAGTGTACTGAATGAGGGCTCCAGGGTGAGACGCAGTGTCAAGGTTATTTGTGAAAATGTTAAAGAGTGGGAGTCCAAGGCTGGAGCCTTGAGGGACTCCAGTAGGGTACTGGAGAAAGGGTGGGAGTTCATTGGACCATTTCACTGCTTGTTTATGATCCTTGAGGTAGCTCTGAAACCATTTTACTGTGTTATGTCAGAAGCCTAAGTTAGACAATGTGTTCAGTAATAAGGGGTGAGACACTGTGTCAAAGGCCTTGGAGAGATCAAGAAAAACTGAGGCTCTATAGCATCCTGCATCTCTGGCCTTGTTCACAGTGTCTTTAAAAGATAATAGAGCTGTAGCTGTGCTGTGGCTGGATCAGAAACCATGTTGGGTTTTGGTTAGAAGATTGTTTTGCAATAGATATTGCATTACCTGCTGATGGATGCTTCTTTCAAGAATTTTGGATATGGGTGACAAGATGGATATAGGACGGAAACTGGATGGTTCAAAAGAGTTTCCTTCTTTGTAGATGGTGGTGAAGTGAGATTGTTTCCATATGGTAGGTACTTCTGATTTAGATAAAGACCTATTTATAAGGATATTGATTGGATAGGCAATTGAGTTGGCAGCCAGTTTGAGGTAGTGTGGTGTAAGATTATTAGCTGAGGTGGAGCAGAGTTTTAGTTTTTGTAGTAGTTTTTTAATGGTGTCAGTCGGTATGGGCTGAAATGAGAATGGAGTTTGTACGACACTTTGCTGAGTAGGAGGGTTATTAATGACAGGGTTAGAAGTAGTTGATGATCTAGGGTTGATGTCTGACAAGGATGAAGGGTGGGGGGGGGGGGTCCAGCATAAGGGGTGCTCATTAGTAGGTCTGATATTGATTTTATGAAGTGCTTGTTAAAGGTGTCGGCCATTTGTAATGGAGGGGTATCACATGATAGGTTGTGCTTTCTGTTTATTCCAGGGTTAAGCAGAGAAGATATGGAGTGCCAAAATTTATTGGGTTTGATTTTATGCTGGAAATGAAGCTTGGAATAATATGACTTCTTATCTCTGTTGATTAGTTTTGCCACTTTGTTACGTAGTGTTTTGAAATTAACATGATTTTGTTAATTTTTATTTAGTATCCAGGTTACCCAGGCTAGGTCCCTTTGCTTCATCAGGTGTTTACATTCCTTAGAGAGTAATGGTTCCAAGTTCTTTTTGATTCTTTTCATATGAATGGGAGCAAGGGTATTAAATTTGTGAAGGAAGGTGTTATTAAAGTATAGTACAGAATCATTAAGGGGTAGTTGATTAAGGGGTGTCCAGTCTATTTCATGTAGGAAATTGTTGAATTTATGCTGCCAAAAATTAGTTGAGTTCCTAACTGATTCTATAGTGTGTACTCTTAGTTGTTGGGAGTTTGTTCTAATGGAATAAGATGGCAGATGATCGCTTGGGGAGCTAGGCAGTGTGCCAAAAGAGGAGTAATTGGCAGGGTGGGGTACTAGGATCCAGTCAAGGGTGGACTGGCAGGTAAGATCTTTGCTGTATCTTGTTAGTGTATTGATAAGCTGAGAAAAAAATGTGCAAATTCATACTATTTGTGGGGGAGTTGGAAGCTATGTTTTGCCAATCAATATTTATGTCTCCTAAGATTATTGTTTTGAGGTTTATTGTTTGGGATGTCCAAGGTAAAATATTTTCCAACACTGGTATATTGTGACCTGGTGGGATACATATTACTATTATCCAAAGTCTTTTTGATGTGTTGAGGTTTAAAAACAAGATTAGTACCTCAGCATTAGAAAATACAGGTATATTACTGGTATAGGGTGTGGTGTTGAGTGTAGAGGGATATAGAAGGGCTGTCTCTCCCCCTTTTTTTAGATTTATCTCTTCTGGTTCTTGCAAAGTTTGGAGATATTATTTCTGAGACTTTAACATTGTGATGTAGCCATGTTTCGGTAAGGGCTAATATGTCATGTTTATTTTGATAAATCAAGGCATGCAGTGGGCTTATTATATTACATATACTTCTAAGTTTCAGTGTAAATATGTTTAGATCTTTGGGGTTACTCTTGTGGATTTGAGTAGATAGTTAATGAGGACTGAGTGTCACTGGAAGTTTTTTTTTATTCATAGTTGATGGCACTGGTGTCAAGTGTGGTTTCATAGATGGTGAGGAGGACAATTTATAGTTTGAATAATATGAAAGGGTATAGGGGAAAAGCTGGGGGAGATTTCTGAGAAGCTGTATAGATAATTGGGGAGATGGTTGGAGGAGGTTGTTGATGTGTATTGGTGTGTGGGGTATCAGAGGATGGATCTAAGACTATTGAATGAAAGTTCAATAGTCTGAATCCACAATCACCAAACACACTTTAACGAAAGCACTTTCACCGAAAACGTGCTTTTGTTAATGTGAGTTAAAAAAAAAAAATAGATCTACTTTTATGCAGGGGGGCAATCCCCTGCACCCCCCATGTCGGGGGCTGTGCCCCCCCACCCCCTACTTTAATATTCTTACTCCGAGATCGCACTACAGTGAGGAAAATGGAATATTCCCTTATCCGCACCGTAGTACGATCTCCGCAACAGTCATTCCTCCACGACTCCCTCTAGCTGCAGGCATACTTCCACGAAAGTGCTTTTTCGGTAAAAAGCACTTTCGCAGAAGTATGCCTGGCTGTTTGTGCTTCGGTGAAAAGTTCTTTCAGGGATCAGTACCAATCCCCAGAGGATATGGTTGTAATGAGGTTGAGAATTAAGAGTAAAAAGGTTAGACAGGTTAGGAGTAGCATGTCAGCTGTGACGGTGAGTTTAAAAAATATATAGTAAAAGTGCTAGTTACTTGTTACAATGTAATATCAGGTGTAAATGGATATATATGTTATCTACTGCTATGTCACCAGGTTACGTTAAGGATGGAAATGTGTTGACTTCAGGGTGGGATATGACAATGTGGTTGGGTGTTTTGCCTTGTGGACTGTGGTAAGGAGGGGTGGGGAGAGATGTGATTGGTCAGTAGTAAAATTATGGTGCAATGTTAATTTGATGTGTGTATAATAGAAGAGAAGTTGGTAAGCCTGGAGTTAATGTAAGATAGTTTGAGGTGATGTACGTATTGATGGTGGAGTAAAGTAGGATGTAAAGAATTATAGTAGGGGAAGAGAAGTAGTCAGACTTACTATGCACTTGGTTCAATAGATTTAACTTAATGTATTGTTCCTTGTGAACCTTTGCAATTGCAGGTGAAATTCAGCTGTGCATGTTCTTTAGGTAGTGGGATATGATAACTTTTGCAGCAGCAGTAGTCAGACTTACTATGCTCTTGGTTCAATAGATTTAACTTAATGTATTGTTCCTTATGAACCTTTGCAACTGCAGGTAAAACTCTGCTGTGCAAGTGCTTTAGGTAGTGGGATTTGATCACTTTTGCAGCAGCAGTAGTCAGACTTGCTATGCACTTGGTTCAATAGATTTAACTTAATGTATTGTTCCTTATGAACCTTTGCAACTGCAGGTAAAACTCCGCTGTGCAAGTGCTTTAGATAGTGGGATATGATAACTTTTGCAGCAGCAGTAGTCAGACTTGCTATGCACTTGGTTCAATAGATTTAACTTAATGCATTGTTCCTTGTGAACCTTTGCAACTGCAGGTAAAACTCTGCTGTGCAAGTGCTTTAGGTAGTGGGATATGATAACTTTTGCAGCAGCAGTAGTCAGACTTGCTATGCACTTGGTTCAATAGATTTAACTTAATGCATTGTTCCTTGTGAACCTTTGCAACTGCAGGTAAAACTCTGCTGTGCAAGTGCTTTAGATAGTGGGATATGATAACTTTTGCAGCAGCAGTAGTCAGACTTGCTATGCACTTGGTTCAATAGATTTAACTTAATGCATTGTTCCTTGTGAACCTTTGCAACTGCAGGTAAAACTCTGCTGTGCAAGTGCTTTAGATAGTGGGATATGATAACTTTTGCAGCAGCAGTAGTCAGACTTGCTATGCACTTGGTTTACTTACTGTAGAGTGAAGCAGCTGGATGGAGTGAACACTTGGGACATGGAGTAGAGAAGTGACTCTGAATTTGGAGATACACAGACAAAACTCGTGGACTAGTCAGACCTTTCTATGTACCCAGAGAGTTTAATGAAGTCTATGTAACAGCTGCATATATATCACCTAGTGCTAATACCTCTGAAGCACTTAGCATACTGCACAATTCAATATGTGGACTGCAAACTAAAAATCCTGACTGTGCATCTTAGAGAGGTGCTACCCCACTACCATCAGTTTGTAGACTTTCCCACAAGGGGAGCAAACACCCTAGACAAGGTTTGCACCACCATAAAGGGAGTATACAAAGCAGTGCAACAGCCAGACTTGGGTAGCTCTGATCATATTTCAATAAAATGAATACCTGCTTACAAAATGTAGATCAGTGTGTATGATATACCTTTAAGAAGCTTTCCAGTGAGTGAGCACATGCATATAAGTACTGACCACATGCAAGCAACAGTGCTATGTTGAGTGAGCAGCCAGTGTGATAGCATGCAAGTATGCAGTCAGTCAGTTAGTTACATAGTTTAAGTTTAATGTTCCTGCCATTCATCCTGATGTATTTGTATACAATAAACTATTTAAATGAACACCCAAGCTTCAATGTCTTCTTAATGCACATAAGAAGAGTGACACAAACCTCTGCTGGTCATAGAAAAACCCACTGAAAAACGGATCAGCGTCTGGAATGTCAGGGCAATGGAAAGTCTCAGGGACTATTTTGATAATACCTCCTGAGATGTCTTCAGAGAAGTAGTCACTTTCAATAAGCATGTGAACATAGACGCATACACAGACACTACAGTGGCATATATTTTAAAATGTTTGGAGGACATATCTACAACCAAGAAGATTACAAGCTGAGCCAATCAAAAACCTTGGCTAACCAGCAGAATGTATGGGCTTCTGTGGACAAAGAATGAGGTATTTAGAGCCAAGGACAAGGTGGGCCTAAGTGAACCAAGGGCTAACCTAAGAAAGGCCATCAAAGAAGACAAGAGGGTGTATGTAAGAAAGGTACAAACTTGCTTCGAGAACATGATGGATACCAGGAGCCTCTGGCAAGGCATTCAGCAGCTACCTGCCTACAAGACAAGTCAGTTCAATGTGATGACAGTATTGAATTTCTGGACAGGCTGAACTTATTCTATGGCAGATTTGAGGAGAAGAACAACTTGGTGGCTACAAAGCTACTCACTGGTCAGAATGAGACAATGCTCAAACTTAACCCTGGAAAAGTGAGAAGCCTACTTACGAAAGTGAACCCCCATGAAGGCTGCAGGCCCTGATAACATTCTGGGCAAAGTATTAAGAGACTGTACAGATCAACTGTACCAAATCCTTACAGATATTTTCAATACCTCCCTGGCTCTTGAAAGAATGGCAGCATGCTTCAAGGTAACTAATATAATCCCTATGTAGAAATAATTTATGAAGTGTGATAGTAGAATTTTAATGTTTTAAATAACTTTAAACAATTTTATATTGTTAAATTCTTGGATGGTACTTTATTTAAGTTACTATTAGTATTGTAAAATGATTGAATGCTTTATTGCTTGTGTTACAATAGAAAATGAAGTGTTTTTAATGTAATGGTGACTCTGATAATGCCCATGGATGAACAGGGCGAAAGCACTTAGTCACTTTGTGTATGTAGTTTAATAAAGTTTAACTTCTTGGGTTTTACCACTGGTGTGATCCATTATAGCAATAACCCACGCCTGGGTGTGGGTAATGCAGGATTTACCCACGGTTGGCGTGGTTTGGTCCCGAGGGTGAAGCCCGAGGGACCAAACAAAGACAACCGTGGGTAAATCCCACATTACCCACACCCAGAAGCGGGTTATTGCTATTATACTATGACATTATTTAAGAAAAGAAATAATCACTTTTCTTAAATAATGGCATTGTATAATGCCTCTTTGCTGCCCTTCCGCAGCTGTCTGGTATCCGGCAGTTCTGATGTACTGCTCATGCCTACAATACATCAGAGCTGTGGCAAAACGGAGAAAGCAAGATCTCCGTTGCTTTTACTGTTTCGCTATGTTAAATGGGTTTAACATAGCGAGACAGCTTTAAAATAAGCAATGGAGGTGTCCGTTGCTTATTTTAAAGCTGTCTCGCTATGTTAAACCCATTTAACATAGCGAAACAGTAAAAAGCAATGGAGATCTTGCTTTCTCCGTTGCTTTTTTTTTTTAAAACCTGTCTCGCTATGTTAAATGGGTTTAACATAGCAAAACAGCTTTAAAATAAACAATGGATCTCCGTTGCTTATTTTAAAGCTGTCTCGCTATGTTAAACCCATTTAACATAGCGAGACAGGTTTAAAAAAAAGCAATGGAGAAAGCAAGATCTCCGTTGCTTTTTACACACTGTGTCGCTATGTTAAAAGAGTTTAACATAGAGAGACAGCTTTAAAAAAAGCAACGGAGATCTCCGTTGCTTTTTTAAAACCTGTGTCGCTATGTTAAACTCTTTTAACATAGCGAGACAGTGTATTAAATGAGACATATACTAATGGAAAAGTCCGGGCGACCAGACTTTTTCCATTAGTATAAGTCGATTACAACGCGTTGGCCAATCAGCGTGCACGTTTTGGAATATTAATGGGGGTCATGGTATAATATAGCAATACCCCACGCCTGGGTGTGGGTAATGCTGGATTACCACGGTTGGTGTGGTTTGGTCGAGTCAGCCTGAGGGACCAAACAAAGCCAACCGTGGGTAAATCCAGCATTACCACACCCAGGCATGGTTATTGTTATTATAATGACATTATTTAAGAAAATAATAATTACTTTTCTTAAATAATGGCATTGTATAATGCCTCCTTGCTGCCCTTCCGCCACTGTCTGTTATACGGCAGTTCTGATGTACTGCGCGTAAGCCTCGCAGTACATCAGAGCTGTGGGCAAAAGCAACGGAGATCTTCTCCGTTGCTTTTACTGTTCGCTATGTTAAATGGGTTTAACATAGCGAGACAGCTTTAAAATAAGCAACGGAGATCTCCGTTGCTTATTTAAAGTTGTCTCACTATGTTAAACGCATTTAACATAGCGAGACAGGTTTAAAAAAAAGCAACGGAGAAAGCAAGATCTCTGTTGCTTTTTACTATTAATATCGCTATGTTAAAGGAGTTTAACATAGCGAGACAGCTTTAAAAAAAGCAAGGGACATCTCCGTTGCTTTTTTTAAACCTGTGTCACTATGTTAAACTCCTTTAACATAGCGAGGCAGTGTTTTAAAAAAGACATACTAATGGAAAAAGTCCGGGTGACCGGACCTTTTTCCATTAGTATAAGTCGGTTTACAACATGCACGCTGGCCAATCAGCATGCACGATTTAGAATATTAATGGGGGGGTCATGGTATAATTATTATTTTTACATTTATTTTTTTACATAGTGGTTGTTTTGAGCCTTTGGCTGTTTTTCTTTTCTAACTAATATAATCCCACTGCCCAAAAAAGCCAATCCAACTTGCTTAAATGGCTACAGACCAGTGGCACTAACCTCAAATGTCATAAAATGCTTCGAAAGAATAGTAAAAAGGCATTTGACAGAAGCTCTGCCACTGATCTTTGACCCTTTACAGTTTGTGTATTTACCAAACAGATCCACTGCAGATGCCATGTCGGTGGCCCTGTACCTGTCTCTCTTTGGAACACATTGAAGAGAGGAACAACTATGTCAGACTGTTGTTCATTGACTTTAGCTCAACATTCAACACAGTGGTTCTGATGCAACTCATAGGCAAATTAATTAATCTTGGCATCAACAAGAGCCTCTGCAACTGGATCCTTGACTTTCTGATTGGAAGACCACAGAAGACATGTGCTGGTAACAACACATCAGGTATCCTTACACTGATGTGCCTCAAGGGTGTGTACTTAGTCCTCTTCTATTCACCATCCTTACCCATGACTGCTCTGCAAGATTTCCCAATAATCATATCATCAAATTTGCAGATGATACCACTGTAGTTTGTCTCATAATGGATGATGACAAGAGGGAATACAGGAACAAAGTCAGCTCTCTAATCAAATGGTGTGAAAATAACAACTTAGATCTGAATGTCAACAAAACTAAAGAAGTTATCATTGACTTCAGAAAAAGGCCAGCCATTCACTTGCCCTTGAGATCAATGGTGAGATAGTAGAGAGAGAGTTCAACCTACAAAGTTCCTAAGGGTACACATCTCAGAAGACTCTCTTGGTCCATTAACACAGGCCAGATAATTAAAAAAGATCACTAACATCTGCACTTCCTCAGAAGGCTCAAAAGAGCAAAGCTTCCTCTGAATGAACTTTCTATAAAGGAGCTATTGAAAGTGTTCTCACTTGCAACTTTACTGTGTGGTACAGAAGCAGTGCTATGGCGGAGAAGAAGAAGAAGAAGAAGAAGAAGCAGCTTCAAAGAGTGGTAAGGATTGGGGAGAAGATAATGGGCGCAAATCTTCCAACCACGTAAGAACTTTTTACAAGAAACATAAAGAGGGCATACAAAATACTTAGAGACACAGCACATCCAGCATGTGGCTGGTTTGTTAGACTTTCATCTGGCAAGAGGTACTGCAGCATTCACTGTAGGACCTCCAGGCTCTTGAACAGCTTCTATCCAACAGTAATAAGCCTCATAAACTCTGACATCAATTTGGACATCTCCTGTCTCTCTCCAAATGTGATCTCACTAGTAGTATTTTACTGAATGTGATACATTCTTTAATTCATTATAGTTAATATATTCTTACAGTATTACATATAATGACACCAGACTATTAATGTGATCCCAGCAGGGTGGCTTGTTTTTTTGAGTTAGTTCTGTTCTTCTTTCTGGTGGGTACAGCTGCCCCTGGGTAGCTATTAACATGCTTGTATAGGGTTTCTGTGAACAGTTCTGTGTAGGCAGCAGTGTTCTCAGGGTTTATAGAGGCTTGCAATTTTGCCAAGTTATCAGTTAATAGTAGGAAGTTAGAGTAGTCCCTAAATATTTCAGGGTTAACTAGGGTTCTGGATTTTATTCTTACTTCAAATGAGACTGTGTTTTGTGGTTTGATCTTACCAGAGAAGGCGTTATAATAAGGGGGTGCACAGCACCCTCCCATATTAGTTAGGACTAGATCCAGTATGTTTGTGCCCGTGGTCTGTGTATTGACAATATGGCCCAGTGTGTTTGTGTTTACAAAATTCAGGAATCTCTGTGCCTGCACATTTAGTGTCATATATAATTCTCAGTTAATAGTGGGGCAATTAAAGTCACCCTTGAATAGGTACTGGGTTAAAAAATAAGTGTTTCCAATAAGCTTAAATACATCTTATTGGTTTATTAAGTCATGGGCGGGGAACTATAGCTTGCAAGGAAGGGGTATGGGATTTCCCTATTGTAATTTAAACATGGAGAACCTCAAGTGCATTGTCCTGTTTGACCAGCCTTGAGGTATGTTTTTATGTAAATCAAGATACCTTTACTTATAGTCCCTGTCTGTGTAGTAGCTGGTCCTTGTGGATGGCATTATAGCCTTGCATTGCCAGTGTACTCTCAACAGCTTTTAATCATATCTTAATGACTGTACAAATGTCAACATTCTCTAGGATGAGGAGAGCTTATAGGGAATGTAGTTTCTTGTTTAGACTCCTAGCACTGAGCATTAACATCTTTAGATTTTCTTGATTTTGATTTGCTATGTCGGAAATACTTTCAGTTCATCATTGCTTAAAAACGGCACTTTTTTACCAAACAAAATCAGTTTTATGGGGAAATGTTTTTTTTTACTTGCATGCAGTGCCAACTTGGTACTTTATTGCCTGTGCAGGAAAGTCTAATCAGTTTCTTCTATGCAGCTATGCAAAAGGGATCAACCTTTTGGTGCAGCTCTATAGATCCAAGCAATGAACCACAATATGTGTAACCCTTGACAGGATTAACCATAGCGCTATTATGTGCTCCTTGCATATGATGCAGAATAAAATCCATATCCAGAACATCTGAACTTCTGAACTTTGAGATGACATTGCGAAAGAAATAGAAATGCATAGCTCTCCATACATGATAATTTGGAATATCCTCACACTGCTAGGAAGATGAGCAGGTAGCTACAATTTACTCTTTTACCCCTGACATATTCAAAAGACACTCATGGTGAAAGATGAGATCATCATCACTTACAAGGCTGCTTGATAAATTATGTTCCCTGATGATCTGCGCAGGCCAAAGTCACTAAAAAAGGACCAGCATGACTGTGCTCATGACTATCACTATAAGATCAAAACGGTCAACTATCCAGGATTTTCTGGTTGACTGTGAGATCAGAAAACCAGGGCAAGATTGAGAAAAATTCAAACTTGTTCTAAACAGATCTGGCATTTGAGCAGTGCATACTCATAGAGACTGGAGGAGAGCAGGTCTCATTTATCTGTCTCAGCTTATAAGATGTAATAATAGTTACATCCTGGAAGATGGGAAAAGACTGAGTTGTAGGATAACTTTCCCATGGTAGTAGCTGAAAAGCAAAGGAATTAGGAATGATTCCTGCCTCCAAGGACTGCCTCCAGGGCAAATTCCAAACTACCATGATGCTTTTTTAACAATCTAAGCATCATACATACATTAAACATTTGTTTTAAAAATCTAGGAAGAGCAAAGAGGAAGAATGGCAAAAAGAAGCCTCTAGTAGCAGGTCATATATCTAGGGCCTATGACTCGGTTATAAAGAGAAAAAGGAATTAGTGATGCTGGACATAACCAAAGATAAGACAATCAAACATGTGAACAATATAAAATGCAATGCAACAAAGTACATCACACAAAACAACTGGTACAACACAATATAAAGGTATAAGTATCTGCAGCAAAATGAAAAATTAAAATGAAGCACTGCAAATTCAAACTGGATGAAAATGTTGCAAAATAAACAGTGGACTAGTTGAGGAAAAGTAGTATCTTTGCAAAATGCACTGCATAAGAATAAGCAAAGTAAAATAAAGTTCTAAATCATGTGGCAGTTAAGTTGAAGTCTTACAATATAGGCAAGTAGAACTGGAGTCTTAAAAATGTTGACATTGCTTATACCATAACTCAAGGTAGCTGATAAAAGATGGAGCACAGAATCATAGAAGCAGTATTCGACCATCCAGATCAAATTAAAAAGGGAAAACAAACCACAGAAAATACTTCTTGTAAAATAATTAGTTATTAAAAATAAAACTTTTATCCTGGTTAAGGAGTAGTCTATAAGATACAACTGCTGAAGCAATAAATCCAGGAAATCAGCAAGATGGCAAAGAATTATGTCTAAAACCAAAAATGCCAAAGGAAACAAGGAACCAAACCAAGAAAAACAAGCTTCAGGCTGAGAAAACAATCCAAAGTAATCTGAAAAGTAGCTGGAATAAATGCCAGTGAAACTTGTAAAAATAAGTACTTTAATGAGGTCAATATAAACAAGTGCCAAGTTAAAATAGGACTAAGACTACTAATAGCAACATTAAATAATCCCTTCCCAGTCACATGGTTAGTTAATTAGCCACAAATTTAAAGTTAATTAACCACAAATTCAAAAAGCACACATTTAAGGAACAATTTCAACTAAAAGCATATAGTTAGATTTTCTAAAAATGTGCATAAATATAATAAATTTAAAACAGTGTAATATAAAACACATTTCCACAGGTCATAAATGTGAAAACTAGTAAAGCTTTAAAAAGTTCATAATAAATATATGTGTTGATGTAATAAATGTGTCATATTGTGACACAAGAATCATAAACAGTCAATAATGTACCTTGAACAATATGTGCACATATAAAAGTATAGACGTGCCCTTCTAATTTTAAGAACACTACTAATGTTGATGCTCTCATTCAAACCCGGGGGTCTACTTGCATCCAACTTGAGTTGCCAGAGGAGCTCTTTATATTCTAAACTAGTTTCCCAGTCTCCACCCCTGGCATCAGGGAATACTTGTTCCAGGACTAAGAATCTAAATTCAAAATTGTTACATAAGAGAGAGTGCTTATACAAAGCATTTGATTCTTTTTGTTTAAAAATATCATACAAGTGCTCGTAGATTCTTTTCCTGAAACTGGTGCAAGTAATGCAAAACCCTAGATAAACCACCCCTTTACTCCCACAGTTTGTGTATGTCTGCCAAATGTCACGCAATCTTATCCGCCATGAACTAACATCAGCAGTGGAAAGTAAACTTGGCAATGTGGACTTGACCAAACACAATCACTGGAAAGTAACAAGCATGGCAATACTACCAAAAATAAGTAAAGGCCTATCGGCAAACAGTAAAGCCAAACAACAGAAACGTTATTGATTCTGAGAGAGAACAGGCAACATTAAGCAAATAAGATAGTTACAGCTCAAGAAACCAGAAGAACAGAGCACTACAATGGGTCATGTTAATACAAAAAAAAGATGGAAGGAGAACTATGCACTACCAATAAAGAAATTGTTTAATATCTGCCAATTGATGTAAATTTATATCCATGTAATGTTATCTTTAAGGCATATTGAGCAGAAAACAACGCCTTTTAAACAAGCTAAGTATGGCATATAGAGCTAGGCAATCACTTGCTACAATATTCTCTATATGTGGGTTAATAGAGGGGTCCATAGCTGTTTTTTGTTGAGTTTCTATTACTTTTCCTAAAACGGACAGGTTATACATTGATCCATAATTTACCCAGATGTCATTGTCAGGTGTAAGCTTCTTCAGTAACAATGAAGCCATGGTTTCCTTTAAAAGCCTTATAGAAACAATCCTTTATATAATGACATATTGACAATCAGATAAAATAATGGAAATCATTTTTCATAGATGCACTGAAACTGCCTGAAGCCTTTTCAAGCCAGGGTGGATAAACTGTGCCAACTGTGCATGTTGCTTGGGAGTTGCTGAAAGTAACCTGCCATTTTCTGGCAATCTTTCATGGGAAATAGGCTACAGTCTGATTCCATTCAGCTTTTGTAAGGTCTCTACACATCATAAGTCAAACTCACCTGCATAAGCTGTAAAGACAGGTTTAAACTACCTACTAATTAAACCCTTTATGTTAAAGGGAATGGGCAATACAGATCTGCTGTAAGAAATGGTTACTTGTCATACTAAGCTTTGCACATGGAGCAGAGCACTAAGCACTTTCAGCACAGTGCACATTCACTGACGTCATTTTTGTAAGGATTTATAATGATTTTGTACAGTCTGTACATGGCATGGTGATGCAGTGCTAGTAAACACAGTCTGAGGCACTCCTCATGAGCATGCTTTGAACATTTCCAGGCCCCAGTTCATAGCATTTGTGGAGTAGTTTATTAACATTTCTTCATGAGTTTTCTATTATGGTATATACCAGCACTTTTAGGTAAATTCATTAGTAGAGGCAAAACTACATAAACTAAAATTAACTTCCTTGTTCCAGACAACCTGAAATTTTAAATGCACATCTTCCTGGAGTATCATCCTGAGATGTGGACAGTTTGAGAATAAAATGCCCATTTATATGAATATACTTCGATGCTCACAAGAAGTTTTCAAAAGTCTGGTTTATGTCTTTACTTTATTTTTTAATTCTTTACTGGGTAAGTGAATTGGTCCACTGTGGGCACATTTCTGCCATAGCTTGTCCCACAAGGACAAAAGTAAATTCAATATATAAATGGGAAAATCAGAGAAAGTCTTTCCACCCAGTACCTGTGTCACTCATTAGGTAAGACAATGGGACAATAACAAACTATTACTAAATCTGTTTCTTTATTACTTCCTTTTGCTCCTCTACTCCCCTCCATCCATCCATCCATCCATCCACAACCCCTTTTTCCCAATTTACACATGGGGTTGGGGTGTCACATCAGCAGTGACAATCATCTCAAGCCAAGATTTACAATGCCTGGTGGCTAGCCCTGCTGCAGTAGTTCATTCACACCACTCACTCATACACACTCTCACCTACGGCCAATTTTGAGTGTCCAATCCACCTACTGCATGTGTTTGGATTGTGGGAGGACATCTGAACAGCGACAAATGATCAACGATCCCATTCCTTTTGCTCCTACTTTCACGTCACCCTTTCTTCCAGTTCTATTTGACAGTTTTGCACCCCGATGCAAACCTGTCATTAGACCTCATTTTTACCATGGTATTTACTATCCCTAAGTGGTAACATAGTTGGAGGGGTGCCACTTCTGGCCACAGGAGCTTGTGTGCAATTTTTCTAACTAGCTGTTAATATATTAACATTCAAACTGGACCTAAATGCAGTATCTCTTATCCTGACAGATGTACACCAGTAAGGAGTCCAGTCCTGCATTTATTAGGAGACTCCCTCAACTTTCACTGCTGCCACTACAGTCACGGTTTGTCTTACATTTGCTCCTCTCAGTATGAGCAAAATGACTATCAAAAATGCTATCTACATAGCCAGACCTCCAGATTACAGCATACCAAGATAATGTAACTGGATTTAGGTTACAGCAATCAACAGTATAGCACAGCAACTTTCCGCTGCAGAAATGGTCTGGCTGGCATATAGTATACCTTAGGCATTTACTATCAAAATTTCAGGGCAATATATAAAGTATCATTGATGCAATACTGTATCATAATATATACTATCAATGTTTCAAGACAGTAGCTTGAGTATTGTTTATGCAAAACTGTATTAGAATTACAGAAATCCATATCCATTGAAACTTGATATAAATCGGGTGGCATCAACTGGCCATCTTCTAAATGCATGCTATATCCATGCTACCTGGAAGTTTAGTATCTTCACAGGTATACTCATCTCATCATTTTTGTCCCCATACTTCAACAGGAACATAGGAACAATACTAGTGAAGCTATCACGAGGACTATAAAATGCCTAGCCATATACGTTTTTAAGAAGACATACTTAAAAGTTTGTGCCTCTGTTTTTAAGTACTAAATAGAGCTCAGCTCCCAAACTGAGCAGGACTGTACATGACAATACTAATATAAATTTAAATGTGGTCTACCCATCAAATCATTATGACTAGTCTTAAATTTAGTCAAAGAGATACTTTTGAAAAACAAAAAACAGCCAGAAGATAAAGTGCCTCAGTGAAATATCCAAAACTGAAAAGCCAAACACTGATGAGGCAAACACCATGGTCTTGGAGATAAATGTTTAATGGAAAACACAGAAAAAAGAAAAAATAGTATACTAAGTAAGTGCTTTTTAAGTATTTTAATTACTTTTTAATGTTATATATGATCTGCTTAATACATAAATATATATATTTTATCTGTTTTTTATATATTAAAGGTTAGATTATTTAAATATGTGATTTTAATATGTATCTATGACAGTTTTTAAGTAAGTTTTATTGATGTTTTAGTGGTGCTTCCATATTTATTGATATAATGCAGTATTTTATTGATGCATGGCAGTGATTGGTTAATGATGGTGATGTAAGGGTATGTTAATATATTTAAATATTATCTACAGGAGCCACTTTATATGTCTCATGAAGCGTTCTATGTAACGTGAAAGTGCTTACTTAGTATACTATTTTTTCTGTATTTTCCATTAAATATTTATCTCCGAGACCATGGTGTTTGCCTCATCAGTGTTTGGCTTTTCAAAGTGATACTTTGTTTGACCAGTATTGGTGACATATTCCATAAATTGAGAATACAATGAGTTAGGAACTTATCAATCCAGTGGGCTTGTTTATTTGTTAGTGTACATTTAGGTACCAGTCAACTTACCCAGATAATAATTCAAAAAAAAGAAAGCTCTCAAATGGATAAAGAGGATTCAAGAAATCAAAACAAGCAAAAACAAAAAGCAAATGGAATTAATCAAATAGAGTGTTTAGTCAACAAAAAAAACACCAAAGAACTAGATAAACGCTTGCTGCCTCAGACTTCACAGGAAGACACTTATTTATATGTATTTAAATGCATAATTGAGTTTACATGTTGTTCTGCTGAAGTCCATGTTATAGTGGATGAAAGCGCTCAACATTTGTGTGTTTTTGCATTAAAGAAGTGTTTTTTACAATCCGCTTGATGGTGTCTTCCTGTGGAGTCTGAGGCAGCAAGCGTTTAATCTAGTTCTTTGGTGTTTTTTTACTGTAATACCCAATGATTAGTATTTGAATATATAACAGAACTTTTAGCTGTTTTCTCTGAAATGACTAGTATTGAGATTAATACCATCTGTGAACTCTTCACCTTTGTCTTGACAAATAATATCTTTTTTCAAGATAAATTTTATTTACAAAAGCTGCAACAGGGACTCCTGTAGCTAATATATATGCTAATTTGTTATTAACTATATGGGAGAAAAAAATTATATATAAAGATAATTATGAATATTTCACTAGTCTACTTTTTAGAAGTGATTTGTACATGATGTTTTTATTTTGTGGGATAGCAAACATGGCAAAATCGATGATTTTGTCAAATATTTTACAATGACTACTATTTTTTTAAGGTTCAAATACAAATGCTTCCATTCAATGATTGATTCTTGGATGTGTCTAATAAATTAGATGATGGGCACATTCAACATAGTGGTTATTTGAAGGCGGTTAGAAGGGATACTTATTTGCACAGGAGGAACACACTTCTGTCACCTATTTTTCAGAATATTGTCAGAGGTCAAATGTTACATACAGCTTAGCTCAATGCTAATGACACTGTGCTAGGAGAAAAACTTATGATTTTTTATCAGGGGCTATAACAGACATTCCTTCCATAATGAGTCAGATATGACATTTACAGAAAGGATAGACGTAAGCAAACCATTTTTTTCTGGACCATTTGTTTCTAACAAGAATGTTTAAAATTGTGATATGATGGTTATTCTAACACAGCACAGGCACATGAGACATATGAATGGCATTATTAGAAAGCACTGGCACATTTTGAATTTAAATGGTTTCCCTCAATATGTGCTACCTGAATACCTTAGATCTGGTTACAAAAAGAAACTCCTTTATTAAACACATGCTTTGCTATAAAGTACAGGATTGTATTTATTTATTTTACATTTGTTTACCGGGAAAGTCCGACTGGACACAGGTCCATTTTCAATGGGGGCCCGGGGAGAAAAGCTCCGGAAATTGTACATGAAGACAGACAGGATCTAAAAAAAAAGAAAATTAAAACATACATGATATAATACATCAATCTTTCAGGCAGAGAACAGATTGAGATGGATTATTAACATTATGTTATAATGCAACAAAAGCCCTAAGAAGATGCAAGATAAACAAGGTAGTGTATATTGGTTAGGATAATACAAAGAAAATTAGAACTAGTCAGAGACAAGGATCTTATGCATGTATGATGTATAATTATTTTAATTTTTTTCCAGAAAAAGTGAGTATATACATCCTATAATAAGTAAAGTTTAGTCTTTTAAATGTTTTGCAGACTGTGACTCTAGGAACGTAGTCTATTTGGCAGAATGCCAATGCTATCAAGCATTCTGTATTGTTAAAACTAACTACAAATTAAAAGAACATATTTGTGACCACCTTTCTGATATAAAAAGATAACTCAGTATGAACACATTCTACAGACATATACTGAATATAGATACTATACACTCTTTTAACTTCAGTGTATTAGCAACTCTTTAGGCAGGTTTCACTACTGAAGTTATTATTAAACTTATATTAAAACAAAGAGTATTACTTTTGTATACTTTCATTAGAAACTATTAAACGTTTTATATTTTGTTGTATTGCTTTATGTATTTAAATAATGATTGTATATTAGATGTACCAGTGAATTGTGTGGATTGCAGTCATATAATGTATTCATTTGTTATAAATGTGCTCACCTGATGTTTTAAAAGTTTTCATCTGATGACGCATTTAAGACTTGATCCCACTTGTTTTTTTGTTTTCACTTACCCAGTTAACAAATAAATAAATAAAAAAATTCTTGAAAGGTTCCCATGTGCTGTAAAGTATATTTATGTCAATGGTAATTTTACTCTCACACTGTTCTAGTTTGTAGATCCACTGGTTTTAAAAAGAAATGGGAAGTAAAATAAGACTGAAGTCTTCCATGGTTTGAAAAGTGAGACATACATCACATCAGAGTAGCCTGTAAACTATAGATGATAAGCAGAGCTGAACTGCTCTGTCAGGATAATTGCAGGATTGAAGACTTTTAGTTGTCTTTATAAAGTATCTTTTGGGCCTTTTCAGTTGAGTAATACTTTCAGACAAAGTTCTAAACTGTGAAAAAAAAAATTGCCCAAACTTGAATGGAACATGAAATGATTCAATAAGGAAATTTCTGAACTGGATATCTTGAAAGTTAGTTGACACACCATAAAAGTACATTGCAGCAGTGACTACAACTGATGAAAGGTCACTTGTGCTCTTTAAAGAACATATTTCATTATGATTCACAGATTTATAGATATTTCATGGCCACTGAGTCCCATGACCATTCATGCTTTGCCAATAGCCTTCTTCATGTTGGACCTCCTATCTCAGAAGGGTCATACCAGTCAATTACTGAATAAATGTGTGCATACATATTTTGTCATGTAGGATATGTTTAAAGGAAGATAGTGAGTTGCACTGTTTAACATGCAGGGAAAACTTTATTCAAGAGATTTGGGGGTGCTAGTTTATAAATATGTCCCTCCACTGGGTTTAGTTTATCTGTCAGTGAAGATGCAGCTCTCTGGTTCTAGTATTGATGTCAGTATTGGAATTACAGAGATACCGGAGGTCCAACACAATAAGGTCTGTAATACTGGGGTAAGCAAGAAACAGCTTTCCTTGCAAATGTCTATAAGATTTTGAAAAATTATGGAGATTTGAGCTTCTCTTGGTAGCTCAGAGATTTTAGGCCTGTGATTTTTTTTTATTAGAAACTTCTGAGGTCTTTCTAATTGTATATTGTGTTTAGTGAGATATACCCCAAGTGGGGCTATGTTGTCATTAATTGGGCCAATCAGTTCTGAGTATAAATAACTTATTGCACCTGAAGACCTTAATGATAATTACTTTGGTAATTAGCTGGGCTAAATAAAAGGATTTCACATGATGGTCAAAAGAGATAGCATTATCAACCCAAATACCCAGTAGTCTTAATGCATTTTCATTTTGAAGTGGTGTGTTCTCTGCACAGTATGATGATGTCAAGTGAAAGTGGTTTATTATTACAGTTGTTAGCATTTTGTTTGAGCCCATTTTAATACATCAAGACTTCACCAGGGACAGTTCATTTTGGAAATTTTGGGTGTCTTAAGGCAACTTAACAGCAAATGCCAATTTGCAGTTGTCTGTAAACATTGTTAACCAGAGATCCTAACGTTTCAAAAAGAAGAGGTCCTATGACCAGGGCCTGAAGATACTTCTGGTCACTTTCATATATTCTGATAGGATACTTACAACTTTCACTGTGTGATTTCTATCAGTGAGCTTGTTATTCTTCTTGCCACATGTGGCCCAATTTTTAAAGTACTTAACTTTTGTATGATGTCAGCATACGGACTTGTGTCAAAGTGCATGGTCAGGAAAAGACATGCCATTTATCCACTTGGCCACCATCTACAGCCTGTGTAAACCATTTGAAGAAGTTTACTGGATTAAATAGACAGGATTTACAATTCCCAAAGCCAAACTACTGGGGGTCAAATCTACTATGATTCTTGGTATCCTAGTTTATGAGGACAGTTATATTCCACGGCTTTAGATATATGGTTTATAAGGTTAATAGGTCTGTAATTACCTGGCTCAGTTGTAAGGTCACCCTTAATGGCTCCTAACTCTCTCAAACTTTTTTATAACCCCTCCACTCATAAGATACTGCATTTTTACCTCTAAAAGACAACAGAAAGAGCCTTTGGATTGGCTAGAATCTTTTTCTTGCCCTCTCCTTCCAATTCATTCAGTAATGGAGCTGAAGTTTTTTTATCAGAATCCATTCACAGCGGGTCCCACAGAACAGCAAATCAAAATCACAGATAGCGAAACAACACTTGAAACAATAGCCCACCATTCCAATCCAAATAGCAACCTCTAAAAAAATGCTACAACAGTTAGGAGGTGGCCTTAATAGCATTAATGACTGACTTAAGGAAATGGACACTGAATTTTTATCGAAGAATGGCATTTTTAATTTGACTTACTGAATTAAATTATCAGCTGTTTCATAAGGGCTTCACATTTTTACCCTCTAAGAGAGGGAATATTTCTTTAGTTTTATCAGAGTTAAAAATCTTTTTATGAAAACTAAACTTTAGTACATTATGTAGCAATGATTTATACATGATATGTTTGGTAGACACAGTCTGTTCAATCAACCTTTGCAATTACATTTTCAACTGTTTCAAAGACATATGGACAAAGATATTGATTATTTATTGTGTGATAAACAAACTACTAGAATTATAAAAAATAATTGTTTTGAATCTGAGATTTTTAGAAAGTCAGCTTTTTGTAATTTTTGATGAAGAAAATTAGTTTCAATGGATAGTTAGTATGTTTGTTTTGATTAGTATCTGAGGATTTGGCTTTTGACAATGAATATTTTTTTAAACAGTTACTTATTGACAGATCATTTCTTATGTCACAGCTCAGGATTTATCAAAATGGAATAAACGTTTTGCCTCTGTTTTATTAAATCATCACTATCATCATCTATCCCTCTTTTTCCCACTTTGTACATGGGGTCGGGGTATTGTGTTAATTTTTGTCACCTCTCTCGATTCAATGCGACACTCCTACCTTCTTCAACACTAATGCCTGCCTATCACAGATCTTCTTTCACACAATCCATCCACCTCTTTGATGGATGCCCTCATTTCCTCTTACCTTCTTCCTGTCTGTCCCAAATCTTCTTCATCAGATTGTCTTCTGACTTTTTTGTACATGTGCCCGAACTACCGCAATCTGTTCTCTTTGATCTTTTCTGCAATTAGAGCTACTATTGCTTTTGCTTTTATGTCCTCATTTCTTCATCTGTCCCACAGTGTGCAAAATACCACCCATCTCAGGCACTTCATTTCCATCACCTCTAGCTTCCTCATCAGCTCTGCCTTTATTGCCCAGGTTGCTGTACCATGCAGTAGTACTGGTCGCACCACTGTTTTGTTCACCTTACTTTTCAGATTCTTTGGCATTCTTCTGTTAAACACTACACCTAACACTCTTTGCCATTTGGCTGCAGCCCCCCCTGATTCTAGCTTTGACTTCTTCATTCATACTTCCTTTTTCCAGAACCGCCCCTCTCAGATACTTGAATCTATTAACCTGTTCCAATACCTTCCTATCTCAATTCTCAGCTTCTTCTGATTTCTCCAATTTGTTGCCATTACCAGTGTCTCATCTGTACTTAGTTTCACCCCATGTGCCTTCAGTTTTGCATTCCATTCTCCTAACATCATCTACAAACAGCAACTTTGTTAATCTATCCCCTCCGGCTTGTTTGCCAATATTGTCCATCGCTAGTATGAACAGCAGTGGGCTCAGAGATGAACTCTGGTGCACACCCACTCCCACTGGGAACCCCTCTGTCTGAACGAACACTGTTCAAACTTGAGTCATTGGGTCCTTATACATAGCTTGCACTCATTTTACCGATGTTTATGGAACTTTGTACTACAAAAGCACTGCCCAGATCAGCTTTTTGGGACCTTGTCATCTACTTTCTCCAAGGAATAGGAATATACAGTTGACTCTTTCCTGATTGCTAGCTGCTTCTCAGCTATTTGTCTCACTGTAAACATTGGGTCAGTTGTGCTGCATCCTGATCTAAATCCAAACTGCTTATCTCCCATCTTATGTTCTACCACTCTGCGTATCTGTTTATCAGTCACCCTCTCCAGAACTTTCATGCAGTGTTACTGAAGTTTGATACTTCTGTGCTACTCACAATTGTGAATGCTCCCTTTGTTCTTGCACACTGGCATGAGTATGCTTATTCTCCAGTCTTCTGAGGTACACCTTTCTCTCCACATTGCTATGAGTACCCTTAGAAGCCATTTCTCCCCTATCTCACCCAGCATCTTTATCATATCTGTTGTGACCTCAACTCAGCCTGCTGCTTTCCATCACTTCATTTTCCTTAGTCCTCTTCTTACTACTACGGTGGGCTCCCGTCCTTCTCTCACTGTAGGCTGTAGCTGGGGCCGCACAGCTTCTGTGGGGTTTTCTTCATTCAGAAGCTGCTGGAAGTACTCCTTCCATCTGCCTTTGATGTACTGTGCATTAGTGAGCAGGTTGTTGCTGATATCTATTATGAAAGGAGCCTGACTGTCTTCTTTATGTTTCTGTCTTCGCCTTGCAATTTGATATAGTTTCTTTATGCCACCTACTGAGTCACTTTCCAGAAGCTGATAAAGTGCCTCTGATGCCCTGCTCTTTGCTATTGCAACTCCTTTTTAGCTTCTTTTTAAGCCAAACAGTTTTCCTTCAGAGCCTGGTGCATCTTTTCTATCTCCCACTTTTCCTGTATGTCTTCTTTCTTTTTCTTTTGATGACTTCCTGGACTTCTGGATTCCACCACCAGGTTTCCTTATATACCTTATTTCCTTACCTGTCTCTGCCACATATCTGTTCAGTAGTCCTCATGCATGGTGTTTTGAGGCACTGCAATTTTTCTTCAACTCAACCTATTTCCTCCTCTTCTTGTTGTGCTTGAGTCTGGAGTAATTCCTTGAACTGTTGACCGTTTTCTTCAGTCAACTTCCAGATCTTCAACTTGGTCTCTGTTGACCTTTGAGCCTTCTCTGACCACTACTTGTAGCTGATTGTGGCAACCAGTGGTTTATGTTGTGGGCCGACTGTTTCATTGATAATGACATTGCAATCACTGATTCTTCCCCAGTAACCTTTTCTTACTAGGAGTAAATCTACCTGAGTTGCATGTTGGCCACTCTTGTATGTGATCTTGCGACTGTCTCTCTTTCTCAGTCATGTGTTGGCTACTATCACGCCATTTGCCAGGAAGAAGTCTAGAATGATCTCTCCTTCTTCATTCCTGTTGTCCCACCCATATGGTCCCAGGCAGTCCACATATTCTGTTTTGTCTGTCCTGATATGTGCACTCAAGTCAGACATTATTAACATCAATTCATGTTGTCCTGGTTTGTCTAGTAAGTCCTGCAGCTGCTGTTTGAATGCAATCTTTTTCTCTCTATCAACCCTGCTGTGGGGCATAGGCTGAGATTATGTATACTGCCCTTTCACTACACTGGAGTCTGACTGACATGAGTCTGTTACTAATTCTGATTATATCCCTCACTGTCTTCTGAAGCCTCTTTCTCACCACAATTCCCACACCATTTCTAGGTTGTCTTTCTCCTGAATAGTGGACTCTGAATCCCAAGCCAAGGGATTTGCTACACTGCTCACCATCTCATCTCTTGGATACATAGGATGTCCTGCCTCCTCTGTATTATCATGTCATCCATTTCCAAACTCCATCCTGTTAGTGAACCTACATTAAGTGCAGGAATTCTTAGATCATGTTTGACAGTTTGATTGGTTTTACATTCAGCTTTTGCTCAATAGAGCTATCCCAGGTAATCCAGGGTGGGCAACTGGACCCTGGCTAGCCAGTAGCTTATTGACTAGGCACACACTGTGCAGTAGGACCACATCCATCCCTCCCACCATTAGCACAGGTCTCTGGAGTAGGTCATAGTAGACCCACCCACTTTTCACTGGCAAATACCAATGCCCAACTGGTGACATTACTCAATATGGGTAAATCTTCTAAAGCCATATTTTATACCATTGAGTGACTAGCCCTGTCCTGGCATGCAGTCTGTGATCTGTGTTCTCCTGTTTTGAGGATATTGTGCAACACCGTAGTGCTCAAAGTGGTTGATCTGTATAGCTCTTCCCCCATAGGGCATCATGTAGAGTCTGTGCTGCTGCCCACAGCTCCATTCATTGTGAGTTTGAGATGAAAACACTCAGCATGTTTTCACGAGGTAGGAGTAACCCCACAGAGACACAGGGGGGAACATGCAAACTCAAAATAGGCATTGACTGTATGTCAGGATCGAACATTGTACCTTGTGCATGGCAGGTAAAAACCTTAACCATTATGCCAACTGGAAGCCTCTACAAGTTAATAATAACAATAAAGTACAAAGCAATAGTATTGTTTATTTCAAGGCTATGTGTTTTCTATTTACCAGTGACAATAAACAAATTAGGAATATTATATCTAAGTACTAGCAAGTTTTTTCCACTTTGAAGGTGTTTAACATAAGGTGGGTATTAAACCTAATTTTTTATTACAAATGTGGTACGGATATTAAGACCTGTTTAGAGAGGGCTAAATAAAATAAAATCACTGCATTCATGTGGCTTTCCTCTAGGTGCTCCGGTTTTCTCCCACGTTCAGAGACATGCATCTGGAGCTTTTCTTCCCAGGCCTCTGCTGAAAATTGGCTTCATTCCAAGTTGGACTTTCCCACATTAAATTAAAAAAAAATGTACTTATACCCTTTTCTAAAGATCCCACTTCCTGTTATTTTATCTCTCTTACAATAATCACTAATTGAAGTATAGTTGGTTTAGATTTTGATTTCTATTTTCTACTAATTGCTTTTTGGCAGCCATCAGAATTAAAGTTAACAAGGTGTTACTGTGTCTAGGCAATTCAGACCCTCCTGTATCCCTGGTCAAAAAATTATTTCCTTAGTTAAACACATTTGCTCACCCAGTATTCCTGACAGAGTACTCTGTAGAGAAAACTCATTGCAATCTTAAAACATATGTTTGCAATCATCTCTTTCTTCCCCATGACACCTCCAACATTTGTCATCTACCTGAGTAGAAATTCTTTGGAGTCTGCTTGGGTTATAAAATATCTATCTATTTATTTATTTATTAATTTTACATTTGTTTACTGGGAAAGTCTGACTGGGCTGAGGCCCGTGGAGAAAAGCTCCAGATAGAAGAACATTATAAAGCACACACCATAGTAATGCATACAGAAAATGACATAGGAATAATATTGAAGTAGCAACCCATAATAATATAATAAAGCAAGTAAAAGAATGCTTAGATAATAAACAGTCACTCAGTTTTCAAACTAATACAAGTTAAACAAACACTTTCAAGGAAAAATCCCAAATCTTCTAGACTCTGCTGTATATTTGGAGCCATATACATGTCTTCTCAGTACTTCTTTCTCTCTTCCCAATCTTTTCCAACCTCTTCTGTTTGATTCCTATAGTTATCATGTAATATTCAATTTGCACACCTAATTATCCCTTTTCTAACAGTAGCTTCTGTTCTAGATTCAAATAAATAGCATTTCATAGCTTCCTTTAGCAAATTTCAGCTATCTCTTGTCTATTCTCTCTACTCCCAGTGTAGTCATCCCTACTGGCAGAATCTCCTTTCTCAGTTCTTGTGTTGGTTTAGTTCTTAGATTACTTTTTGCTACTTTAGGAATATAATATTCTATATGACTGTTGTTATTCTACCTAAAGATCTGCACCCAAACATCCCCATATTTTCTTCTTACATTACCACCCTGCTTCATTATCATCCCTTTCCACTTTGAAGTGCAGCTTTCTGCTTGTGTTATGTATAAAAGCCTTAACTGTGTAGCTATGAAATATTGATCTATTGGGAGGTCAACTTATCCCACTTGATCCTTGCCCTTTTCTGCTCCCAAATAAAGTCCTTTAACTCTTTATTAATTGCTGTCCACAACTTCTTCTCTGGTTGATAAAAATATGCTTGACCTATGTAAAAAACTAAAGGGACTAAAAATATTTTACTGCTTGTATCTCACTGTCCATATCCATAGGCAAGAGCTTCCAGTTTCACAGTTTTTGCATTATCTTTAATTTAGTCTACCATAACCAAATCATTTTTAATCCATACTCTTAAATACTTCATTTTATCATGCCCCCATAACTATAGGTATTGCTAGACCAATTCATGTGTGGGTACATAGTGTATAGCTATAGCCCTTGTTTTATATTCATTGATTGCATATCCTGAAAAAAAACAGAACCCTCTCAGAATATTCCACAACATTGAAGTGTCCTTTTCTGGCTTCATTAGGTACAGAAAAATATTTTCTAGAAATAATGCTGACCTTTTTTGAAAACCATACCAAATATATCCTTGAATTTCAGAGTATCTTATTTTCTTTGCCAGTGGTTCTAAATATAGTGCAAATAACAAAGGGGAAAGAGGACACCCTTGCCTGTTTCCTCTGTTCAGACAAAAAATCTGAGGAACCCTCCCATTATGATTTTTGTCATCGATCTCTCATATATCATTCTAATTAACCTTATTATATCAGAGAATGCAAATGCTTCCATTGCACTACTCATAAATTCCCAACTCACTCTGTCTATTATTTTGTCTGCATCAAGAATCACCAATAACAGCAATATTTTCTTACATTTTTCTTCATCCCTCCAGATCATCATTGTTCTATTAATATTATCAAATGTTTACCTCCCCTCCAAAAAACAACATTGGTCCACATCTATCAATTTTTGCTCACCTCTGCCATTCTTTTAGTCATTATGGACATAAACGTTTTATAATCATGGTTTAGTATTGAGATGGGCCTATATGAAGCTGGATCTGATGGGTCTTTACCGTATTTAGGTATTACAGCCACCACAACTTTTTCCAGGATGTTGGTGCCTCTCCTCCTTTTAAAATACTTTTAGACAAAACCTTCCAGATTTTAACATCTTCTTCCAGCTAATTTATAAACTTCCACCAAAATATCATCTGTTCCTAGAGACTTTCCTGTAGATTGGTTATACATCATCATTTTTATCTCATCTCCTCCTATCTTAATTGTTACTTGTTGAGCCTTATCTCCCTCTGACCTTGTTATATTTAAGTCTTCCATAAATATTTCCATGTGTGCTTTTTCTTTATTTCCCCTTTTCTTTGTTGTATGCAGATTTTTATAAAAGTTTTGAAATATATATAATATCTCTAAATAATCTCTGGTTATTTTTCTTGTTCTAGGCACATACGTTTGACAACAACCAATTCTTCTTTCTGTTGCCTAAGTTGTTGTACCAAAAGCTTTTGCCCTCTTGAGTTATTTTCAAAAAACAGTTGCTTAACAGCGTTCTTTCTAAACTCATGCATGCTATCCAGGTACTCTCTTATTTTCAGTTTAACACTCTGCAATTGGCCATCCTCTTGTTCTGTGATATTCCTCTTATCTTTTTCAGCTCCCCTAAATAATTCCTTTTACTTCTTAATCAAATCTTTTTCTTTTACTTCTTCCCTATTTTAAACTCCACTTTCATTTTATCCCACTCAGTAGCCTTAACTTCTGGAGTACTTTCTATCTTTCCTAATAATCCCCAGATAATTTCCACTACCAATTCCTTAAAGTCTTCTCTTTTTAACAGGTAGATGGGGAAGCAACAGTGTCTTATCTTTACTTCATTTTGCTGCATTTCTCTCATAGTAATTATTGGCCCATGATCTGAAATAGTTATTGGATGTGTATCAAAGTTCTTAATTAAATGGACATGTTCCTCTGAAATACAATTTCTATCAAGTGTAGCCCAGTTATTGTACCTTGGGGAAAAATTTATAAAGTCTGTCTGAGTTTCAGCTACTGAATTCACGTCTTTCATACCAAACATTTTCATAAATATCTTCTGAAATCTACCCTCTGTTGTTATATGTTCCCTTCAAGGCCCATCCTCATTCTTGAAATCAAATTTCAGTAACCACCTTTAAGTAATAGTCCCTGCTGAAAGCTGATTATTTCTCCCCAATTTTTTAAGCCTTACAATAGCAGTTTTAGGTGGAATACAAATACACACCACATAATCCTCATCATTTGTCAGTAGCCCCTTACTACTACAAATCAGCCATTATTATCTTTGTTTTCTCTTCTATCACTACTAGTGCTCCTCCCTCAATTAATGTAAGTGTTATTCTTTTTCTTTGTCCCTGGTATTCTGCAGAATATCCATCCTGAAATTATTTCTTTATCAAATTCACATGCTCAGGTCTTTCTGAATGTGTCTACTTTATCATTGCTATTTGCACTATGCATTTCTTAATATAATTATTAGTATATGTATATATATATATATATATATATATATATATATATATATATATATATATATATATATATATAAGACCATTAACATTCCATGATAATATGGAAAGAGTCGCCATTATGGTAAATAGTCATTATTCCCACCTTTTGTACATGGCAGCTTTTTAAAATGTCTAATACCAACTTTTGTGATATATGCAGCCATTAATATTTGGCAGGTTAATCCTTTATACAGTTTTTCTTATCATCAGCATTGAAACCTATGTCATATTTTACAAGACTTACTGTTTTAATAAAAACCCAAACAAGAAACAAACACCCCCAGAATCTTTTAACAATACAAACAGACATAAATATATACACCTTCAAATGAAGTTTAACCCTCCTAATAGGAACATTTGTGCCAAATAGACAGCTGCTAACACAGGCCCTAGTTAACCTGAAATTGAGGTTGTTCATGAAAGAAGCAAGTCATTGCACGTGCTTCTATGTCTGTTCTTTTTTATCTTTATTGTTTTACTATTGGTTTTTGATCACATGGCTTGGTGTATAGTCTATACATGTTTCACTTCCTGATTTTTTTGTCATTCTAATGAAGTCTTTTCATTTAAACAAAAGCACTCAATACATTTTATGTTGAATTAATCCTGGAAGACCAGAGTATTATTTTTATTGGTCACCCTGATAGGGGGGGATGTGATGATGTAAGGTATTGCCAGGTATACCAGGAGGAGTAGGACAATGGATGTCTAGCATAAACCAGCATAGCTAGCTGAAATTTTGTAAAGAATTATATGTCATTTGTATGTCAAACTGATTTGTACAGGTGCTTGTGCTGAAAATCTATTTGTAAAGTTGCTTGTGTTAAAAAAAAATTGAGCCAACAGTGGGTCCTGCTGGACAGAAAAAAATACACCTGTATGTCAGACTGTATCATAACTGTTGAAATTAGTATATTGCAACAGAGGATACTGGAAGAGAAGAGGTTAATCTCAGCTAACTTTGAAAAATAGCCTGAAATGAAATTACTTGGTATAAGCCATAAAAAATGTATCTCACAGGTCTGAATGCAGCCAGAGACACAATGTCTATGTAAACAAGAGCTAGGAATCCTGCTGTATTGTCCTTAGTGTTGAACTAATTGCTACCCTGGAAGTGTGGAAGTGTTGAAATGTTTTATAGCTTCCATCTTAGGAAAGCTCTGTGTGGGTGTATTGTGACACACATGTGCAAGATCCCGGATCAGCTTTGAGTAAAGGAGGTCATGCAGAAAAATTGTTTAGATCAGTCAGGAAAATATAGTGAGATTAGTTGAGTATTGTTTTTCTGTATCTGTTTGAATCTTTCCAGTTGCTCTATGTTTAATATTTCCTGTGATTGAAACTCTGATGATTATTTTAAATAGATATTCAGCATTTTCATGTTCTTTTATTGTTTATTATTAAATATATGTAAACTTTTCATTGTGGCTGATCTTTTTAGGAAATATTTAACATTTGAGAGTACTTATATTTATTTAGTGACGCTGTGGCATCATGTTATTGAAAGTCTCACTGTTCAATTAACATTACTATTGGTATTAGTATTAATTTCACTCAGTATAATTGGATATCCTGTTAAGAGCTTTAGAGTAGCTGGCTGGTGGCAGTGGAACTACCTTATAGCCTGGGCAGAGGTGGTAGAGCAGGTAATCTGTGCCAGCCTTTCCCAGGTGTGTGTGTGAAAATCAAATTTCAAAGAGTGTGTCAGCTACTTGAAACAGGGACACACAATTCCTTAGTGGTCAGTGTGGATTTTTATTTGGGGCCTGGAGAGAAAGAGAGAGTCCATCTCCAGGACTGGAGTGTGTTCCCTGTGTGCTCTTAAGGGAATTGTGCTTGGTGCAGAGAGCTGCATCTGAAAATAATATGTACTTCTATTTCTCACAAAGTAAATGTTCTGCCACTGGTGAAGATTGAGGCTCCTTGATCACTGACCCAGAAAAGGGACTTCACAGGAGCATAACCACTGGTGGTGTGTCACTCATTAGGAAGAAAACCTGGAGCTTAACCTAGGTTCAGCAGTTTAATGAATTTGTCTGCAATGGCACGTTTAATGCCACTAAACAACTAGGTGTAGTCAGGTCCCACAGATCATGTTCTTTGTTCGTGGTTAACAATCTCAGCAAATGATCTTCCGATATTATTGGAAATAAGGAATTCAGATATTTTGGAGTTTTGAACAGAGGTCTTGGTGGTGAAATTAGCACTAAACTTCTTTCCAGGGATAACATTATGTATTGAATTAGAATAGCAGGCAGCATTATGAATAAAAATAAAGCAATGTAGAGTGTTTTTAGTGTTCTAATATAACAAGAGAAATATTTAAAATGTTCTTTGCCTTCACAATCCAGCTTATGCTCATGGGCACCTTTACTGAATATGATAGTGTTCTTCAGTTATTTTGTAATGGGTTTGATATTATCCTTGAGAAGAAGGTTATTGGATCTATACAATGATTTAATGATTTTATTGCTCTTATTTTATATTTATAGTGGTGCATAGGTCTATGCATGTCTCTAAATGGGTATTGAAATCCTTACTGAAGCTTGTTAGTATCTTAAGGCCAAAGGAGGTGCAATCATAAAAGAATGATGTTAGCATGTTTGTTGTTCTTATATTCAGTGAAGTTTGGTGTAGAAGACTTTATGAGTTTAAAGGAAAAGGTTGCACATTTATGATCAGACATGACTGGGAAAGTAGATACCAGAGAAATAGTGTAAGAAGTGTTCACATTTGAAGAAACAGGTCAAGAGTTATGTGTCCTCCAGTAAGTTTATTTACAAACTGCCCAAGGTATGTTTTGTTTATCACAGCTAGGAATTATTTGGGCATATACTACACTGGGGATACAGGTTTCCCAGTTTATTGAAAGGTAATTAAAAATCACCTAAAATAAAGGAATCTTTGCTAAAAGGGAGATCATTTATAACACTGATGAATCTTATATTGTCATCAACTGGCAAAAATGTGTGCTGTAACAAACTGCTAGTTGATAATTAAGCTCATGTACAGTGATCTATAATTCAGAGATTTCAGTTTGTGAGTCCCTAGAGATCTGCTTGGAGGTAATATACTCCTTGACGATTATGGTGACTCCACCACAGTTACCATTAGGTCTGAAGGCATGAAAACACAAAACCCTTTTATATAGTAAGTGCTATGTCTTTACAGTTATACCAGGTTTCAATAAATATGCAGACATGGATGTTTGACAAAAGTGCCTCAAGATCAGTCAATTTATCTTTTTGTCTTCTGGCACTCAGAAGAGCAACCTTAATGTGAGGATATCCAAACTGATATGTTAGTTACAGTGGAATATCCATCAACTGGACTCTGCCTATAAACGCCCTTGTAGCCAGCAAATGTTTTAGCCAGTATGCAGAAGCCTTGAAATGAGAGGTGTATGCCATCCTTACTTAAACAAGTTGATCTAATTAGCATCTTATCCCATGCTGACACATATTGTATCCTCCCAGAAAAATGCCATCCATTTAACGGATGACTGAAGCCAAATATCTTTTTTTCTTTTCCTTTTTAGGTATTAATCAAAGTGAAGGATAGCTTTCACTCAAGACTAATATTTTATTTGCATTTGTAATATGTATGGAGTATTCTGGTATGCTTTTCTGCAGATCCCTCAAGGTTTTGGCTCTCCTGTTCTTCACTGTCACATGTACTACTATGTTATAGTCATATGTGTCAGGACTTAGGGTCCAGAGGACCCATGTAATGTCAGAGGATTTGGCACTTGAAAGAGTACTGACTGTAATCCTGTCCTTGTCCAGCCTTGTGAGTGATGCATCAGTGTGCCTCAAAACAGACACCTATCACTAAAGCATATCTATTGCTACTGTTGTCCAAAGTGATAGTCTTGGAGTGTTTTGCTCAGGGTAACTCTTTATGGGAGGTACGCATGGGATGCGTGAGTGCCTTGATTTTTGTTAAAACTTAACTGCAGTTCAATGTGTGTGTATGTACCTTTAAAAACTATCCAAGGGCTTGCACAAGTTTATAAATACTGAATATGTGCGAGCCTGATTGCCATATTGTAGTAAGTTGTTGAGATGTAAGCATGTATGTATGTAAGATCTGCCTGTTAATCAGTTTGTTTATATTTTATGATGCTGCTATCCATCTTGATGTGTTTCTATGTAATAAAGCATCAAAACGAACTACCCTACCTGCTTGTCATCCTTGTTAGAGAGAGATGAGTGACATGGTGTCTGACAAGGTATGTATAAAAGGGCATGGTGTCAAAGGAAGCATGATTAAATGACTTGTTGCTGGAAAGAGCTTCCGTTTCTTCAGTCTGAGTTTGAGAGGCACCCTATTGGTATCAGAGGAATATACAGGAATGGATCAGTCCTACTGCATGTATCATTAGGAAAACGGGTCAGGAATGAATTTTAGATGTAAAAACTTGCTCAAATAATTTTTTATTCACAAAATATAAAACGAGGCATATGGAACGCTCTAAATGATATTCAAATTAACCAATATGTCCGATATTGATACAAATATTCAAATTACTATAGAAAATGTTTGAAATAAATTCCGAATTGTATAAAACAAATAAAATAAGAGGAAATGACTGCATTATAGCTAAGCACATATTTTTTGTATTAATTAACGATATCCAAGTTATCAAGTGTTTGCATGTTTGTGCAGTATTACAGTAAAGTTATTTTGCAAACTACAGTCATTTCAGAGCATATTTTGCAAAGTACAATATTTCTAAGAGTTTATTGTGCATTTGAATGTTACTACAAGCTCACAGACCAGTTTGTTCGTACATAATTACAAGGTCCATATTTTCAGTGTGTTTGTGCATACTTTGTGGACATGACTGACATATTTCGATAACCCAGTGCACTTGTGTTTGACAATAATATTGCAGAGAACTGGAGAGTGTTTGAGCAAGAGTATGACATTTTCATACAGGCTGCATTTTCTGATAAAGATGACCATACAAAGGCATTTATTCTGCTTAATTTAGCTTGGTCAGAAGCTATTGAAAGGGTGTGTTCATTTGTGTATGCACCTGCTGTCTTTGCAGGAGAGGGGGAAAACCATCATATTGTTGGACCAGCTGAGTCAAGGGAGGACCCTGAGTGCTTAAAATGTAAATTTAGAGAAATGTACAACCCCCAGACAAATGCTACAGTGGAAAGGCACTTATTTTATACAAGGGATCAAAAGCCTGGTGAAACTTTTGCAACATATATCAGTGGCAGATCCAGGAATTTGAAGAAGGGGGGGTGCAGTCTGGAAAATAGACCAGCGGGGTGGGGGTGGTAGTGGCAAATAGAAGGGTGAGGGCTGTGGAAAGATCACCTTAAACTGCTCTGACAACATGCATGAAAGACAGCAATATAAATTCAGATGCATATCATTGTGATGTGGCTGTGATGGTAGAGGCAGGTAATTCTTTCCCAACGCACAGTATATTTATAGGCAGTACCAGCTATTTTAAGGCATTCCTAGATGAAATATTTGGTTACCCATGCCAAGTCACAGTCCCTTTTAATGGCATAGCTCATATATACATTATGATAACCTAACAATGAGTCCCACTGAAGTTGACATCACAACAGCAAGTACCATAGTAAATGTTAGTGGGTTTTGCAAGTAAATAATGATTTCTTGAAAACAATGGGGTTTAAGTAATTAATAACAGCACAGCAAGTAAATCCCCAAAAGAAAATACTCAGTTCAATTATAGGCAATGTGACATCTGACACACACATAATCTCACCTCTTCTTCAGAATCTGAGTCTAAAATTCACTGCTATTACTTTTGTCTTCATCGTATTCAACTTGCAAACTGAGAAAATACCAGACTGATCTAAAAAAATGACCTAAAAACTTAAATAAATCATCTGAATTTATCAGATAAATTGTCAGCAAACAAAGAAATGTATTTTTATACCACATCACACCATACCATACCATAGCATCATCATCATCATCACCCCCCCCCTTTTCCCATTTTCTACATGAGATTGGGGTGCTGTGTAAATTCTCACCATCTCTCTCAACTGATTGCCATTTTCCTATCTCCTTCAACAATCATGCCTGTCACAGGTCACCTGTCACACAGTCCATCCATCTCTTTGCAGGATGCCTTCATCTCCTCTTCTTCTGCCTTCTTCTTGTCAGTCCCAAACGTTCTTTGCCAAATTGTCTTCTGGTTTCCTGTACATGTGCCTGAATCATAAGGATAGTCAAGCTATCAACATTGTATGAACAACTGTCAAGGTACCTGTTACAAGAAAGTATCTTCTCAGAGTCATAAAACGGGGAAAAACATCATGGGAAATCTGGAAGGGTTATGTGCCCAGACCGCACAATAACAGAGCTAATGTAACTTCTAGATGGGAATGATGGGTGATACAACTATATTTGCTTTGAATGTAAATGGGATGACTAACCCTATCAAACAGGAGAAATTTACAGCTGTCCTAAAAAAAGGAAAGGGCAAATATAACAGCATTGACGGAAACCCATTTAGGTCATCAAGAGTATACAAAATTAGTGAGATGTGGCTATATTCTGCAGGCAAGATCTATGTATGAGGGAGCCCAAATGAGGAGCACAGTGATTTTAACATCTGGTTCTATTCTGTACAAAATCATAAGTAGGTTAAATGATAAAAATGGTCACATAACACATAAAAAGTGGTATGTAAGTGCAAAGTGCTCTTTATTAGGTCAAGTGGTCATCATAATTGCCATATATCCCTCCAAAGGCCCACTTCAGGTAGGTCAGAGTAATGCTTGTGGATTTTGTAAGATTTGCAGAGGGTGTGCTCTTCATTATAAGAGATTAGAATCAGATATTTGACTAAGAGAAATTCCAACAGTCATGGAAGAACATGACAGTATCTGTAGTGTCATCAAAAGGGATGTTAAATCCAGCTAGACTGATTGATAACTAAAATGGTAAGACAACTGTGAAGGGAATAGAGAGTTTTCATCCCATTCCAATAGATTCAAATCCTGTCCTGATATAGGCAGGGAATATATAGAACTGCCAAACATATTAATCAGGTGTAGAATATCGTTGGCTGAAGACAGAGTTGTATTGAATGGTGGGCATTAAAGAACTGATGCATTGGAGGTTCCCAGCCTTTAAAATAAACTGGGAGGCTTTTGTTGATAAGATGAAATGGACTGTGCATCTTCATCTCCTCCTCCTTTCAGCTTTTCCCGGTTAGTGGTTACCACAGTGGAACAACAGTCCACAGAAAGATTGGCAGTGGAGTTTTTTTATGGTGTTGAGTTGCCAGCCCAACACCCAACCTTCCACAGAAGGCACACACATTCACACCTAGGGCCAATTTAGAGTGCCCAGTCGACCTACAGCATGTCTTTGGGAGGAAAGCAGAGCACTCAGAGGAAACCCATGTGAATGCAGGGAGGACATACAGACTCCACACAGAAGGCACCCCAGCCCAGAATCGAGCCAGGGAACCTCTGGCTGTGAGGAGGCAATGCTAACCAGTGCATCACCACGGCTGCCCATGAAATGACCTGTGGATAACAAACTCAAATCTTTAGATAAGGTGACAGTTTAGGCTTTTGAGAATTGTAAAAAGGAAATACCTGCAGAAATTAAAAGACAGATATGCCACTATGGCAAGCAGGGAGCAGAAGGAGTTCTATTACAAGACAATACAAGTGCTGTAGTAGAAAGGCAAGGAGTTGAATGAAGCTGAGAAAGGAAAACAGTTACTAGAGTTACAACAAAAGGTGCAGGAACTGGATGACAGAAGGATACTTATGAATTGTGATGTGATGTGATACAGGGCATATTGTTCTCAAATTCAGTGTCGATCTACCTGTATGATATGAAAGAAATATTTGTATGATATGAATGATATGAAAGAAAAACATAGGAACACAAATGTTTTACAATAGAGGAAAAAGGACACATAAACAAAGAGATTAATAGAAGTGAAAGAAAGAAAGTGAAAGTTGAAGCAGCATGACATCTGCTGGAGGAGTTTGTAATGAATTTTGTCTGATTACTGCGTGTCGGGTATGTGTGGGAATGTACTGCATGAGCCTGGCACCCACAAAAAGAGCCTTCCAATTGATAGACAGACAAGGGATTCCCTATAATACCAACCCTGGAATATATTGTTCTACATAGAAAATGTCTGTCAGTTAAGTTGTTCTGCACTGGTTTTATTATTAGTATATGTTATTTTTTTAATCTATATAGTTTTTGATAAAAAAGAGTTCCTCTGCCTAATATTTGAAAGTTGCTGTAGGATATGTAACTGCCACTGAAGGAATTATTCTACATACAAAATATAAATGCCATGAAGTTCTTGAACAGATAATTTACAAAGTCTGTTCACACACAGACATTGACTCACACACACTTTCTCGTACAGAAACGAGCGGCTTAAATCACACACACACACACACACACACACACACACACACACACACACATGCACACTTTCTCATACAGAAATGAATGGTTTAAATTACACACACACACACACACACACACACACACACACACACACACACACACACACACACACACACACACACAGACACACACACACAGACACACACACACACACATACACACACACACACACACACACACACACACACACACACACACACACACACACACACACACACACACACCTTTTCTCTCAATCGAACGGCCATAAGCGCACAGGTGCACACACATTCAAGCACTTACCTTCTCTCTTACAAGAACTGCTAGTGTAAATTCCATGTGCGATTGTAGAATGATCTTTAAACTAGGAATCCCCCCTGCTGGTCTCATGGCAAGTTTATCTGTGTGGATCAATATGTGGAGTGTTCTGATGAAGTCATTTGATGAAAGCGCTTAACCTATGTGTCTTGTTCAATAAACTGTGTTCGAGGCTGATACGTGGACATTCATTTGTGTTCGAGGCTGAGGGATATTGGCTGGCTGCTTGTTTTGGTTTTTCTTGGCGTATCTTTGGGCACTTTGTGTTTCGATTGTAGAATGTATTTAAATCCACATTGGTGTGCGTGCATGCGATGAATGTATGGTCCTCCTTAAAGGAGAAAAAGCTTTCATCGCAGACAGAAGAGATGTTTTTTTTTAATTATTGAAGCCTCCTGGCCAACCTACACCTGTAAAACTGCCCCCCCAATAGTTAGAGCACTCTTAGCCACATTTAAAGGAACTAACCAGGATATGAGGATCAGGTCACCTAATTTTCATCATTAACTGCATTTCCGTGACTCATAAAAGAAATAAAAAAAAAAAAATAAGACCTATATGATGAAATGTAGCAGTAAAGCAGTAAACAAGGAATGGTCTCAGCTATATACAGTTTTGGCAGTGCATTTTTATATTTCCAATTTCAAAAGAAAATGAAAAGCTTTTTTCTTTTTCTGGCGCCAGGTTGTGTGGGTTAACAAATAGGGGGAGACGCATGCCAATGTGCCAAGGCCTAAATCCGTGTGGATCAATATGTGGAGTGTTACAATTTTCGTTGGTTCTGACAAGTTTTCCAGCGTGAGGTGAACAGCTTTACTGACTGTTTTGGTATTTATACACTTGTGCAAGCCCTTGGATAGCTTCTTAAAGGTATATGCACATACATTAATCTACATCCTCCCTCTTAAAACGATTGACCTTAGTGAAAATAACATTGTAGTTAGACATGCATTATTACAGACATTAGAAAATAAACACAATATTCATGTCTAAGTTGCTGTGTATCTATAACATGGTCTGGAGATGCAACAGGATTTCGTAACATAACAATCTGGACTGGGTTTAGCAACAAGGACAGCTTTCGATAAACAATTCATATCAGGAAATTCTGGATTCATCACAGGAATGGGAATATTCTCTGGAACTTCCTCTGGAACTGGAACATTGGACAACTCAGTCTGAGCTAAAGAGTCTTTCTCACAGGCTATGTGCTGTTCTATAGGCTCGGACACTGGCATCATATGTTTCTGATTTCACCTAAACTCTACTCCTTGTGATTCCACAATTTTCGATCTCAGCTCTGGGAAAATATTCTTCACGACTCCAATCTAATTATAACCTTTGGATGTTTGCATCCTTACCACTTCTTCTTCTCATAATGGATTGTGCAGTTTACTGGTCTTGTTGTAGTAGGACTTCTGAGTTAAATGCTTCTTCAACAGATTGACTACTAATTGATAATGTGGTTCTGGTTTGTCTCAACAGAAGACTCTGAGCAGGAGAACCAAGATGTTTATCACAAGGAATATTTCTGAGATTCAACAGATTCAGGAAAACATCACTATTGTCTCATTTTGACTTTTCTAGTAACTGTTTTTCACTTTGAACTGCACGTTCTGCCAAACCATTTGACAGCAGATACTCTGGGCTACTCGTGACATGAGTAAAATCCCACTCTTTGGCAAACCTTTTGAACTGTTGGCTTGTAAACTGCGTGGCATTGTCAGAAATGACTTTGTGTAGACTACCATGGACTGCAAAATGTGACATAGAAGGCCGAAATACTAGACCTCTCACCCTTCTTTTAATAGAGTCTGTTCCAGGGTGACCACAATGCAAGATAGTAATGTACTCTTGTTGCAAGGACTTTGGAACAATCACTTTCAGACCTTTCATGAGGATACCTTTGTCAGACAAAATCTCATCTCTGTATGAAAATAAGGTTGCGCTTATTGAAGTAAACTAGATTGCTTTGATGGCCATTTTTGATTGATAAAGTGATTGAACCTTTGTAAAACTGGATCTGTGGCTGTGTGATCTCTCAGCTCATCAAGAGGTGTGAAAGAAAAATTTCTCACTTCCATGACTTCAAAATCAAAGTTCTCATTCTCATGCTGTTCAGTGGTGTTCCTGGGTGATCTGGACAATATATCAGCAAGATAAAGAAGTTTGCCTTTCTTGTAGTCAAAAGTGAAATTATACTTTTACAATCTCAATATCATATATTGCAATCTGGCTGGAGCAGTATGCATAGGCTTTCTCAAGATAGTGACTAGAGGTTGGTGGTCTGTTTCGATCTGGATAGGTCTACAATAAACATAATTATGGAACGTCAAACATGAAAACACAATTGCCAAAAGCTCTTTCTCAATCTGAGCATACTGCATTTCAGTTTGGATAAGAGTTCTCATTGCATAGGCAACAAGTCGACCCTCTTGTAGAATGACTTCACCTAGAACGAATCTCAAAGCATCACATGAAAGAGTAACTGGCTTGTGAACATCATAGTCTATGAGAGTTTGTGGACTAGCAATTCTCTGTTTCAGGACTTCAAATGCTCTTTGGTGCTGTTCTAACCAAGACCATGATGCATCTTTACATGTCAGTCCTCTAAGCGGAACTGAAAGTTGGCTCAAGTCTGGAATGAACTTGCATAGGTAGTTAATCATGCCAAGAAAATGTAGCAGGGCTTGAACAGTGTCTGGAGCTGGCATCTCAAGAGTGGCTGTTTGTTTAGAAGGGTCTGGTCATAAGCCTGAACTAGTAAATAAATGACTAACATAAGCAACTTCTTGTAGCCTGAATTTGTATTTTTGTGGATTGAGCTTAAGATTCACTCATTGTGCTCTTTCCAGAACTTTTCTGAGGTTGCTATCATGCTCGGCTTCATCATGACCTGCTACTAGTATGTCATCTACTATAATAGCACAAGGATACCCAGAAAACATTTGCTCCATTGCACGTTGAAAGACTTCACTTGCAGAATTTATCCCAAATGGCATTCTTAAAAATCTGTACCTGCCAAACAGAGTACTGAATGTAGTGAGCAGTGATGATTTCTTGTCAAGCTGAATTTGCCAAAATGAACTCTTTGCATCTAAGACAGAAAAAAACAGTGGCATTTGATATCAGAGCAATGACTTCTTTGACTGAGTGCATTGGATGATCAGGTCTTTTTAGTGCTTTGTTCAAATCTTTTGGATCAAGACATATTCTGATGTCATATGAGCTTTTCTTATGAGCTAACACCATGGAAGACACCCATTCAGTTGGTTCATCTACTGGACAACTCACACCTTGTCACACCATTTTATCTTACTCACCTTTGACTCTGTCCTGCATGGCTATTGGAACTGTCTAAGCTGGCCTGATAACTGGACTGACATCTGGGTCTAACTTCATGGAGTGCACAACTGGAAACTTCCCTAGTTTGTCATCGAAAAGATCAGTATAGGTAGAAAAAATATACTGGGTGAAATTAGAGTAGTGATTTTTAAAGCTAACATGATGGACTTCCTTGTTAAATGAAAGCAGTCCCATTTTCAAACTGTCTCTGAGCCCTAATAATGCTTGGACATGCCTCCTGACTACAGAAACCAACAGGTTGTAACTTCTCCCAGCAAAGTAATATGAAAGCACTACATAGCTTTCAGACTGAATTTCTTCACTACCATAAGCAACAAGCTTCACACACTGCCAAATCAAGCCTTTCACCATGTGACACTCTAGCACATGTTTCTGCTGACATAACATTGCACTTGGAACCTGTATCAAGTTTGAGCTCTATGGGTTTTCCATTTATCCAAACAGTGCAAAATACTTCATTCTTTGCCCTTAAATCTACTGTATTGACTGCTTCATGAAGCACAGACACACCATCAACATGAAGAGTAGGGTTGCAGCTTTCTAATTGATTAAATAATTTCTTAAAATGTTCCCTTTTAATGAAAAAATGTGGCCCTTTTGATCTACAAAACCTTTTGAAATGATTCCACTTATTGCATTTGTGCCAATGCTGACAAAAAGCTTAATACTTTTCCATTTTAGATTTATGATTTCCACCACAATTACGACAGTTGGCAATGAAACTGGGTTGAGGCCCATGCTTTGAGTTTGCTGACTGACTCTTATCCTTCACTGAGACTGTGCAAACTCTGGAATTTGCTGGAAAGCTCTGGGGTTTACCAGTCAGTGCTGCAGGGGCTACAGTTGCTGCCACATGCTTGGGCCTGTTTCTTTAAACCATGTGCTGCATACTATCAACATCAGCTCTAGAAGTTACTGGAAGCATGCATCTTTCATTTGTAAGTATATTTGTGTGCTTTTCTGTGAGCTCCTACATCTGACAAATCTTAATGGCCTCATTCAAAGTTAAATCACTGCCACAAAGCAAAATCTTTCTCACAGCGTCATCTTTAATACCAGACACAAGTCTGTATTTTATCAACTCATTCCTTAAATCACCCAATTTGCACATTTTAGCCTTATTCCTCAAGTCAGTTATATACAATGGCGGATTTAGGCCTTGGCACATTGGCATGCGTCTCCCCCTATTTGTTAACCCACACAACCTGGCACCAGAAAAAGAAAAAGCTTTTCGTTTTCTTTTGAAATTGGAAATATAAAAATGCACTGCCAAAACTGTATATAGCTGAGACCATTCCTTGTTTACTGCTTTACTGCTACATTTCATCATATAGGTCTTATTTATTTATTTTTATTTCTTTTGTGAGTCACGGAAATGCAGTTAATGATGAAAATCAGGTGACCTGATCCTCATATCCTGGTTAGTTCCTTTAAATGTGGCTAAGAGTGCTCTAACTATTGGGGGGGGCAGTTTTACAGGTGTAGGTTGGCCAGGAGGCTTCAATAATTAAAAAAAAACATCTCTTCTGTCTGCGATGAAAGCTTTTTCTCCTTTAAGGAGGACCATACATTCATCGCATGCACGCACACCAATGCGGATTTAAATACATTCTACAATCGAAACACAAAGTGCCCAAAGATACGCCAAGAAAAACCAAAACAAGCAGCCAGCCAATATCCCTCAGCCTCGAACACAAATGAATGTCCACGTATCAGCCTCGAACACAGTTTATTGAACAAGACACATAGGTTAAGTGCTTTCGTCAAATGACTTCATCAGAACACTCCACATATGAGACCTGCTGATAAAGGAGGAGGCTTAGTGATATTTAACACCGAAGATTATACTGCTTTTATGCTAAGAATGTTGGATGACTTAGATACATATACTAAGATTTCCATTGTACAATATGCTGACATCATCAAAAGAATTAATGAAGAGCTATATGATATGCTGATGTGCTACCAGATTAGTAAAGAATTATATGATTTTTTTACTATTGAATCTCCTCAGGTGCCTAATATAAAAGCTCTACCAAAAATGCATAAGAATTTATCCCCACCTCCCATTAGACCCATTGTAGATGGGGAAGGATGGGCTACATAAAACATCTCCATCTATCTAGAAAAAACTTTAAGACCTATTATTAACAAAATACCAACAATTCTCAAGGACAGTTATCAACTGTTAGAAATACTTGACCACTTTGAAGTGGAATTAAAACAAGGTTCTCATTTGTTAGTAACATTAGACATACAAAGTCTATTCACATGCATTCCCAATGATCAGGGTATAGAATCCATTAGAGGTTTACTCCAGTTGTATCCCGAGATAAGTTGTAACAAGGGTATATTGATTTGTCAGTTAATAGACTTAGTTCTCTCAAATAATGTTTTTTCATTCCTAGAACAAATGTATCTACAGAAGTGGGGTGTTACCATGGGCACACCCTGCGCTAATACTTATGCAAATCTGGTAGTCCATTTTTGGGAAAGAGAACATTTGTTTAATAATGACCTATATAAAAAAGTATTGTTATATACCAGATTTGTGGATGATATCTTAATCATTTGGGAAGGCACATTAGAACAATTTGAAAGCTTCATGAAATACTTAGAGAGTACATCCAGTTTTTTAAAGTTTACAATGGAGGCATCTTATACAGAAGTGAATTTTCTAGATTTAAATTTAAAAATCAGTAATGGGAAAATTGTCTCCACGTTATATAGAAAAAAATGTTGGAAAAATGCATTGCTTAGCTTTGATAGCATGCATCCGAGGTATGTTTTTAATGGCATTATAAAAAGCCAATTCATGAGATTGAATAAAATTTGTCAAGAAAATCAGCACCTTAAACTTCAAGCAAATATAATGGAAGATTTGTTTTTGCAGAGGGGTTACAATAAGGCATTGGTTAAAGGAATTAGAAATCAAGTGGTTAGAACAACAGATAGTGTGAATATACGAGAAGTAGGAAATAGTTATCAGTGTTATAATAAAAAAAATGTTCAAAGTATCAAGAAAAAGTTCACTTTGTAACTACATTCACCAATGATAATAAAAAGATTAAAAAGATTATAGGCAATCATTGGCAAGTGTTAACAGTAGATGATAGAACGTTGAAGCTAGTAGGTGAAATTCCCAGTTTCACCTATCAAAATAGCAAGAATCTCAAGAGATTATTATGCAAAACACATATTAGGAAGGCAACAATAGCTTTAGAGCCCAACATGAATTTAGGCACATTTGCATGTAAACACTGTAATATGTGTAAGTATATTACAGAAGTACAAATGTATATGCATCCAACCATGAATTATTCATTTGTACCTAGATTCTATGCATCATGTGATACTTGTAATGTTATTTATCTAGCTACTTGTGAACATTGTTCGGCATTTTATATAGGGCTCACTAAGAGAGAATTTAAAAAAATAATATACAATCACATATACGATATTAAGAAAAGCAATGAAGCTAATGCATTAGCGAAGCATATAATTCAATATGATAAACATAGTTTTAAATTCAGGGTTTTACAAATCGTTAATAATAGTAATAGAGGGGGTGACATAGTAAGTATATTAGAACAGAAGGAACTACAATGGATATTAAAAATGAGAGCACATTATCCTCCAGGATTAAACCAGTATGTTCCTTTGAAACCAGCTCTAAGGAATCGAAAGTAATAAATCATTTATCATACATTCTATGCATGGCGCTATGTTACACAATTGATGTAACATATCCATATTTTATATATATATTTTATACATCAATTTTAATATATTTATATATATATTCATATTTGTAGTTATTAATATTTATATTTATGTTGGTAAGGTTTGAGCACACAGCACTTTAACTTAATAGATGAACAGTACAATGTATCAGTTTTTAGCCCGACCTGTAGCACACATGGCCTACGCCTAATTTTGTTCTCTATGTCATTTTTCCTATTTTTCAAAGGTCAGCTTGGTTACATGGATAAGAGATAAGCTGTACACATTTACATCTTTCATCTTTGTTTTATATATAGGTTTTATGGTATGTTGTATTAATTTAAGAATGTTAAAAATGGTGATAAGTTAGGATTTACTGTGATATTTTATTTTTATACACATAATATTGTGTGCATAGCTAGCTATGACTTTAAATTTGAATGTTCTACTAATTAATGAGTTAATTACCTTAATTGGATACAAAGCATACACTATTTAAACTAAGCTCCTTGAGCAAATTAATGAAATCTGATGAAGCGTATGGTACATACGCGAAAGCGCTCATTCTTTATACTTTTACTTGTGGATTAAAGAAGAAACTTTTTATCACTATGTTGTTGGCTGGTTAATGGACTTTGTGAGTATATGCTGCCATTTCGTACTGGATATACTTGTGTTTTCTTACTACAAGTGTATAAATACTGAGCACGTGTGAGCCTGACTGACATTTTGTAGTAAGCTGTTTAGATGTAAGCATGTATGCATGTAAGGTCTGTCTGTTAACCAGTTTGTTTGTATTTTATGATGATGCTATCCATCCTGATGAGTTTCTATGTAATAACGCATCTAAATGTACTACCCTGCCTATTTGACATCTATGTTGGAGATGGACAAGAACCATTAATCTTCTTATTTGTAAGAGATTTTGTTTGTTTTATAGCTTCAACATAAGAATTTTTTTTTGGATTAGAGAATGCTCATACTAGAAGTACATGAAGTTCACAGGGAATATTTTGTAGCTGAAAGGTAAGCTTCCCAACTATTTAGGTTTTTATTCCTCTCATGGATGGAATTATTAGTGTTGAATGTAAGTTCATTATTTGTGAGAATAAGACAGTTTTCATGTTCTCTTAGGAGACATAAGGGTAAAAGGCTGGCAAAAGAACTGAAACTATCTGGCTGAATTTCCATCTTAAAACATGCTTACTTGGTTACATGAGTAAAGTAAATGCAGCACTAAGCAGGTAGGACAATATGAAACAGAGACTATCCTAAGCTTTAGCAATCAAAAGGGAGGGATGTCCAAGTTTGATCCTCTAGTACTCACTAGTATGAATAGATAAGATGAAGCCAAGAAGAGCTACCAAAGACAAATTTATAGTAAGGGCAGTCAACTCAAGAGTCACCAAGTTTAAAAGTGCAACATGAATAGGCTTGATGGACACTGTATTGCTCTTCTGTGGAAGACAATAGGAGGCTAAATATATTTAAATAACTTAAAGGGAGGGAATTCACAAAATTATACTTTTGTGCTTACTGACAAGAGCCATTAAAAAAGGAGATGTAGGGAATTGTGTGCTGAAATTATTTTAAGGAGTGGACAACAAGACATATACTGAATTTATGAACACAACAAGAACTGTGTGGGAAGGTAAGAAGATTATTAGATACTTAGCTCTGCTGCTACATGATCTGGAACTGCCTTAAAGTAATCACAACTCCTGAACTAGCTCAACTCTCACTCCTTTAACAAGAAAAATAGCCATGGCTTAGTTCCAACAGTGAGACAATTTAAATGGCAAAATGCAGTACAGCTATTTACTGGAATTATTAATATAGGTTTAACAGCTTAGTTAAAACAGATGCAGGCAGTTAAAATGAACTTAAAATAGATAAATTAAACATTTTAACATCTCTGTTTTTGAATGTCTTGGAACTATCGAGTAGTGACAGTTCTGTGTGCAGAGTGATGTAGTTCATATTCAATGAGAGGCATGAGTGCCTGCCTGAGCTGACCATGGGAATATAGCCATGGCTATCTTCAAATGGTGGAATAAAATAGGGCCATCTAATGCTGCAATCCCTCTGAGGAAAGAACAGCTCTGGGATATACACTTGGCTCATAAACTGTGGATATGATAGTCTTCTTTAACAGGTCCATGGAAACATGGATGTGCACAAGGAAACATAGCGGTGCCAGCTGTGATGTACAATGTACATTCATTTCTCCTCCCAAAAACCGGAGGGACTAGAGGCTTGCCAGTGAGGACACAAGCTGTCTGGAAGATAATCGCACTAGAGCCCATGGAGGGTTGATGGCTGGCGGGCACAGTGGCAATAAGTGTCCAACAAATACTGATAACAGTTTACCTACTGTAATATCTGAAAGAACTTCTCATTAGATCCCCTTATAGATTTCAAAAGGAACTATAAATAAACAGTCTTGCTGAGTGTAGGATATTCTGGAGAGTCCAGTTTGAGGACACAATTCACTTTGTAGGTTATATTAAAATTATAGGTTTAGAGCAGAGTATTGCATTAGAAGCTCAGAAAAATTCTGTCCAATCAGATATACTGATATTCTGAATACGTTCTAGCTCAGAATATTGTCTGAAATGAAATATCTTAACCTTACAGTTCTACAGCAGGAGTTATTTAGTTAAAAAAAAACATTATGTATAATACTATTTACAAGCTTATATATTCACACATTTATACAGTCTACACATTTCCATTCCTATCTGTTATTGTCGTACACTCATAAATATCTTGCTTTTCATTATGTTAAACTTTCATTATCTTATTTGAACCCCACTCCTTTTACTATAACTTCCATCTAATTTTAGTTAAACTACTGTTAGTCTCCATTTACCATTAAATATGTTTCCATTTAGCCTTTCTTCCAAATGGTCCATACAACATAAAATAACCTTTTATCTATTTTACTAATGCATTCCTCATTTTATGGCTATAATATCCATACATAATCATATCCATATTTATTTCATTTGCATCCTTTATATTTTCAAAGAAATTTTCTTTACACAATTTTTCCACCCTTATACATGGTAAGAAAACATGTTCTGTATTTTCTTATTTACAACAATATACTTTTCCATTTGCTATCTCAACACAAGGGTTAACACAATAATATTATATCATATTTTTATACCACACTTTCTTCTCATTTTCTATTTCATCAATGTTTTTATTTTTCATAAAATATTTTTTTTTCTTGATACAATCTCATTACTTCATTTAAACATGCTTTTCCTCTTTTTAATTTTTTAACATATCACAATGCAAGAAGAAGAAGACATAAACTGGGAGGTAGCGAAAGGTAAACATAATTCTATTGGTAAAAGGGTAAAATATAGAAAAAGGAAATTCAAATGGATAGGCACAAAATAAAAAAGAAAGGAAATGGATGAAACAGAATACATACAGGATTGGGGTTTGGTATAATGGTTAAGTCTTTTTGACACACAGACACAAGGTACAGTATTTGATTCTTTCCTTTGTAAAGGAAATTGATTAGGCTTAAACTGTTGTATTAAGAAAGCTAGCATAGTAATTAGCTGTGAACTTATGAAACCATTAATCTAAGGAAAAGGGAAATTAACAATTTAGAGTGTTTTTTTAAATGTGAATAGTATTAAGAGTATAGTAAGAATAGGAATTTTGTTGTGGCATAATACGTATGATGTACATGTAATTCTGTTAGAAGACACAATATTTGTAACAATGAAGAAAGATAACAAATAGAGAAACTATGGGGAGGAAAGATAATCTTGTATTTGGGAAATGAGAGATGTTCTGGAATATGTGCATTCTGCAGAAATACTGCAAAGATATTAGATGTAATAACACGAATGGGAAGATTAACCATTGTAGATTTAAAATGGAAAGTACAAGTATATAGAATTATAACATTATATGCTTATATTAACTGTAAAGAAAGGAAATGCTTATTTCACCAGATTTTAGACTATGTACGGATAAATATGAATATTATAATAGGACACTAATTATGATTTAAGAGGAAAACATAAAGAGAAAGGAAATTATGTACAAAAAATGTTACAAGTAAAAAAATGTGGTAAGTTAAAACTTTGGGACAAAAATTCAGGGACTTAAAAATGGGTGATATATAGAACTGAAAGAGATTATTTTATAGTATTAGAGGGTTTAGTTATAGGAGAAGTGGGGTAGCTGAAACAGGATTTTCTGGTAATCTTGCAATATGGCTAGAGATCAAGGCAAAGGAATAAGAAGGATAAATAAGAAAGCATGGAATGAAGAAAGAAAGAGATTAGTAATACAGTTATGGAAATATATTATGAGAACATTTTATAAAAATTGGTTTGAATGGTGGATGATATTTAAGGAAAAATATAAAAAATGTTTTTTTTTACAGTGGCAATATGATGTGAGAAAAGTAGAGAAATAAAAATATAAAAGAGCATATAATGATGCATTGGAAGATTTAGAACATAATGATAGACAGTACTTTGACAAAGAAAAAGAATTATATGAATAATGTGGCTGGCTTGAATTTCAAAACCAATTGAAACTCTCCCAACTCACCATTGCCCACAATATATTTTATAAACCTAACAGCACTCCTATACTCTCCAATCTCATAATCCCATACAAAAATCTAAATTCTCTTCGCTCCTCCAGCAAACTTCTTGCTAGCATAAGCAAGTCTTACAACATGGCTGGAGCTTCTCTGTTTTCCAACTCTGTGGGAAAAAAACTGGAACTTACTACCTAATGACCTAACTTTAATTTCTTCACTACCTCTCTTTAAACAAAACCTCAAAAGACACCTCAAATCAAACTGGCTATGCCCCTGTAGCAACCCTGATTAACCTTCTCCTTCACTACAAATATTTCTTCTCTTGAACCTCTACCTATTTCACATTCTTTGTGGTAGGACTGTAACTGGTTTACAGAATTCAACATACTGATGTAATCCATCCTGCTTAATGCTCTGAAAAGCTCTATCCTGTTAATATGCTGATAGTCTACATGTATCGCACTGCATATTGAATTATCCTATACATATTGTCACCTCTACTATTGTAAATGCCTACATTACTCTAGTAATACTGCTGTCATTTATTGTATTCTAATTACTTCCTGCTTTTTGAATAATCTTCTATTGAAATCCATTCATTTATTATGTATTAATATTGATTTTTAATTTTTAACTGTTTTTTAATTATTTTTTAATTTTGAAATGTTTTTTTTTTAATTTTCAAATGTTTTTTAATTTTTAAATGTTTAAATTTTTATTTTTGTTTCACTGGAGCTTTTCTCCCCAGGCCTCTACTGAAAATGGAAATATATCCAGTTAGACTAGCCCGGTTAAGAAATGTAAAATAAAATAAATAAAATAAATGAAAGAAATCAAGAAAAAAATACAAGAATTTTACATAAGCAAAGATATCTTTTCCAAGGAAAAAGAGAGGAAGTATTGAGTTACTTAAGCAGATTAGTAAAGGAAGATGGTAGTGTAATGAGATAAATAAAAAAAGGTAAAAGGAGAAATAGAAAGAACTTTTGAAAAGTTTATGAATAGTGTAGTGTATTATGTACAAGAACTGTTTAAAGAAAAAAGAAGGCTGTGAAAAAACATAGAAAGTAAAAAAGTTAACAGAAAAAGAATAAAGAGTTGGAAAAGGAGATGTCTTTAAATGAGCTAGATAAAGTATTTAGACAATTAAATACAGATTTGGCTAAGGCCTAGATGGAATAGGGTATGAACTGTATAAACATGTAAGGGACTGTCAAAAAATATTTTTAAAAAAATTTGAATGAATGAATGAATGTATTAAGAATTTTGTAGTGGAATACATCATTTTATATGGAGAAGGAAGATAGAAGAGATTTTAAAAAAAATTTAGACCAATAATATTGCATAATGATTATAAGATCTTTATGAAATAATACAAAACAGATTTGAAACTAAAATGGAAAATATTGTGGAAGATAGCATATATAGTATAAAGGGGAAGAATTTCCAAGAATTATTAATGGTTATAGGTTCATAGGTGTTTACTAGGCTAATGACCACAAGGGCCTTCTAAGCCTAGCCATGCATCCCAAATCTCTGACAAGTTCTGATACCCTTGATAAGTGTAAGCATGGGCCTGTGAAATTAATAATTTACAATAGTTAGAGAAATCATGGGTAATATAATGAAGAAAAAAGAAGAATTGATGATAGGAGACCTTAATAAGGCATTTGCAACAATTTGACATAAAATCCTATGGGTAATAATGAAAGAATATAATATAAGTGAGAAAGTTAGGAAATTATGTATGTCCGCATATAGTAATAACAGACTAAAAATACTTGCAAATGGCTAGTTAGGCCAAGAGGTACATAGGAAGAGTGGTGTAAGACAGGGATATCCAGTGAGTTGTGTACTTTTTGCCTTAGTTATGAATGTGATAGCATGCAAAATAAATTACAAAATGAAGGTGGTGGGGTATATAACACCTGAAGGATTACAAATTCCAGTTCTGTTAACATATGCAGATGAGATTATAATAATTGCAAAAAACAAAATTAGGATAAAAGAAGTAATAATTTGGAAAAAAAAATAGCAATTGGACATGATAGGGATGGCTTTAAATAAAGAGAAAAGTAAGGTTTAGTTGATGTAGTAAAGGTCATGGGTATATATTTAACAATTAATTAAATTTCTGTGTTAGGTATAAAATTGGTAATAAAGATATGTGGAATTAAATGGAAAAAAACAATAGAAGAAATAAAGCAAACATGACTTTTCTGGAGATATAAATTATCATTCAGAAAAATAGCTTATTTGATAAACTCAGTACTGAAAGGAAAAAAATAGCATGCTTCATCATCATCAACCCCCTTTTTCCCATTATTCGTACATGGGGCTGGGGTATCATGTTACCTGTCACCATCTCTCTTGATTCAATGCGACACTCCTGCCTTCTTCAACACTCATGCCTGACTGTCACAGATATTCTCTCACACAGTCCAACCACCTCTTTGCTAGACATCCTTGTTTCCTCTTGCCTTCTTCCTGTCTCTCCCAAATCTTCTTCATCAGATTTTTTCTGCCTTTCTGCACATGTACACACCACTGTAATCTGCTCTCTTTGATCTTTTCTGCAATTGGAGCTACTTTGGCTATTGCTACTATGTCCTCATTTCTTTGTCTGTCCCACAGTATGCATCCTACCAGCCTTCTCAGGCACTTCATTTCCATAATTTCTAAATTTCTAATCAGCTCTGCCTTTACTGCTCAGTTTTCCATACCATACAGTAGTATCAGATGCACCACTGTCTTCTATGCCTTACATTTCATCTTCTTTGGCATTCTTCTGTCATAGACTACACCTGAGATTCTATGCAAGTTGGTTGCAGCCCCCCTGATTCTAGCTTTGAGCTCTCCATTCAGACTTCCCTTTTCCTCAACCACCCCTCCCAGATACATGAAGCTATTAACCTGTTCCACTATTTTCCCTTTTGTCTCAATTCTCAGCTTCTTCTGAATTCCCTACTTTGCTGTTATTACCATTGTCTTATCTGTGCTTAGTTTCATCCCACGTGCCTTCAGCTTTGCATTCCATTCCTCTATACTTTGCTGAAGTTCTTGCTCAGAGTCTGCCTGCAATGCCACGTCATCTAAATACAGCAACTTTGTTGAACTGCCCCTCCGACCTGTTTGCTAAAGTAGTCCATCACCAGTATGAACAGCAGTGGTCTCAGAAGTGAACCCTGGTTCACACCCTCTCCCACTAGGAATCCATGTGAGAGACAGAACACTGTTTATACTTGAGTCATTGTACATAACCTGCATTCATTTTAGCAATGTTTCTTGGACTTAAAACCATGCAGTATGCCCAAATCAACTTTCTTGGGACTTTGTCATATGTTTTCACCAAGTCTAGGAATACCCAGTTGGAATCTTTCCTTATTTCTAGCTTCTTCTCAACTATCTGCCTCACTGCAAACATCAGGCCAGTTGTGCTACATCCTGATCTGAATCTAAATTGCTCATCGCCCATGTTACATTCTACTATTCTTTGTATCCATTTATCAATCATCCTCTCCAGAACTTTCATGCAATGTGTCAAAAGTTTGATGTCTCTGTACTGCCCAGAGTTGTGGATGTCCCCTTGTTCTTGTACACAGGCATGAGTATGCTTATTCTCCAGTCATCGGGGATACACCTTTCTCACCACACTGCAATAAGTACCTTTAGGAGCCATTTCTCCCCATCTCATCCAGCATCTTTATCATGTCTGCTGTGATCTCATCGGAGCCTGCTGTTTTCTCTGACTTCATTTTCCTTAGTGGTATTCTTACTTCTTCTAGAGTGGGCTCCTCTTCTTCTCTCATTGTGGACTGTGTCTGGGGCAGTGCAGCTTCTGTGGGGTTTTCTTCATTCAAAAGCTGCTGGAAATACTCCTTCCATCTGCCTTTGATGTCTTGTGGACTGGTGAGCAGGTTGGTGCTGTATCTCTTATATTTTTTATCTTTCTGTCTTTGCCTTGCAAGCTCATATAGTTTCTTTGTGCCATCTACTGAGTCACTTTCCAGAAGCTGGTAGAGTGTCTCCTATGACTTGTTCTTTGATATTGCAACTCCTTTCTTATCTTCCTTATTAGCAAACCAGACTTCCTTCCTAGCCTGGTCAGTCATTTCTGCCTCCCACATTTTCCTGTAGTCCTTCTTTCTTTTGATGACTTCCTGGACTTCTGCATTGCACCACCAGCTTTCCTTATGTTATTTATTTCCAGATCTGGCTCAGCCACATATCAGTTCTGTTTTTAGGCAATGCCATTCTTCTTCAACTCCACCTGTCTCAACTCCAAAGAACACGTTCTCCATTTAAGTGACTTACTGCAGTGTAAATCTGCTTTATAGATGAGAAATCCTTGGATTGTGTGGAATTAAAGACTGATATTTATTGAAGTTTTGTATTTGTTTTCCAGGATAGAGCACTGATTTCTATGGAACTTTTCCACACTCAGCCTGGAAGTAGTATCTGGTTAAGTGCCCTGCAGTTAGGGTATGAAGGTTGAGGGAATCAAACCTTGTACCACTGCACCACAGGAAATAGCTTTTTAAATGCTCCTTAATCCTTTTAGCCAACTGCCAGACAAATAAAGATATTTCTGTTGTTGGAAAGAAACAAAAAAGTTTTGGCTGGGTAAAGTGGGCACTTTCCTTTTCAACTCAAGACTATGTTCAGACTGCCTGGAACAATTGATGTGTAAAATGGGTGGGTTACTGTAGTCATGGGTGTGTAAATAAAACAAGGCAAACTGGCTAATCACTGTCTTTGCTAGTGAGTTGCCCTTTGTAAATGATTTACAGCTCTGCATGACCATTCGTTAACTACGGGGCTGGAGTTAAACCTGAACCAGCTGTCCTGTACTTGCAAACACTATAGAGCCATTTATGTCACCACCAAGAAGAACAGAACATTCCATCAAAGTACAAGACAGTAGCACTTACGTGAGGAAGACTGAATAAAAAGTATTTGTTTGCTTGAATGGAGGAAAAAGATAATACACAAAAGTAGAGGTACTGGATGGTGACTGTTTTTTTCTAGTATGGAGAAAGGAGTAAGCTCCACAGGGGCTCCCTAAACCACATCACTTCACACAGCAGCTGGGTAGAAGGACCACAATCATGAATACATTAAGGAGGATTTATTTATCTTTGTGTAGAATAAGAAGTTTACATATTTACATTTTTGGCATTTAAGTGACTGAAATGCTCACTATTTTCGCACAAAATAGCAGATTTTATGATGTACAAAGAGGAAGCAGAAATGTATTGATAACCTTCAGTGGCGTGGAATGTTAACTGCTTCACTGTGCAAGCAAAACATGGTACTACTATTAAGGAATGACTGACTATTAAAAAATTGTGAGAACTTTTGAGATGGTCAGTTCATAAGTGATGTTATCTGTTCACTGATGCAGTAACTTGTTTATGCTACATGCCTGCATTATGACACATTCTACTGCTGTTGTATCCATAACACCAACTACAACACTGATATTTCCTGTAACACGGCCCTGAATACAATAGCAGAATGTGACCTGTTCTACATTTTTATCTGGCAATGGAATGAAACATAGGAATTGAATTTACTCCATGTATTCACTGGTTAAATACAACTGAAAAACATCTGAAAATGCCAATTATGTGCAGCTAATGCTGTCCATTGGCATAGACCACTACTTTCTGACAAGAAACAGGGATAGCAACATTGGAAGAATATCAGAAAATATGAACAGAGATCATTAAACTATTGCTGCATGGCCTTCCACAAGATTGATTTTTCTCAAGAGTTTGAGAAGAACCCAAAAATATTGTGCAGAATTCTGCTATTTAAACCATTACAGTTAGACTGGAACAAGCACACTGAAAAATGCTTTAACATTGTGAAATAAAATAATCTTATGAAGCTGAATGCTGAAACCCACTATTATCCAAGGAACCCGAGAAAAAAAAACACAGCAGAATTCAATTGATGATATTGTATATGAATATCATCTGTCACTCCTACAAATGGCCTTCATCCACCTTACAGTATCCCTGATCTTATGTGAAACAACAAACAGAATCCAGAGAACCACCAGTCTCATAGCATATTTATAAATGAAACCATAAACTTAACAATACTTGTCACCAAAGTTCAATGTATGTGTAGAATAGTGTATGTGTATTGTACCTTTAAGAGGCATTTCAAGGATAGCATATGCATATAAATAGCAACCACATGCTAGATTCAGTGCCATTCTGAAAGAGCAGCCAGAGAGTGAGCATGTATGAGTGTAATTTAGTTTGCTTAAAGTTTAAGTTAAAGTTATTAAGCCTCAATCCTGATGTGTTTGTACATAATGAAGCTGCTTGAACAGAACCCACAAATATTCGTCTGTTTTATCCTGATCAGACGAGCGACATGGTGCCAGAACCAGGATTCCAGAGACTGCTTTTCAGAGCTATGAGGTGCAGAGTTAACAGTGAAGGTAAACTAAGAGAACTGAGCACAAGAAAGTGCCAAAAATGAAACAAAGGTAATGAAAACTTGCACAAACAATTTATTTATTAAAAAAGATAAAACAGAGCATTACAAGGGCAAAAATTGCATTATTAAAAAAGTGAGAGATGCAAAAATTTTATTAATTAAAATAAATGTTTGAAATTAAGATATCTGACAAAATGATTATCAGAAAAGCACATAAGGGATTTGAAATTACCTCAGAACTGAAATGCAAAATGAGCATGTTTAAAGCAAAACAAACATGTTTAAAATAAAATGAGCACAAGAAAAGTATAATGGCATGAAAATAGATTAAACGAGCAAAACAAATACAGTAAAGGGCAAAAAGGACACATCAAGCATAAATGAAGCAATGTGACTGCATATTTTTGGCAAAGTACTGTGTTTTGGCATAAACTACTGTTTTGCATTGATTGAAGCTATTCAAGGCATAACTAGACTTATTCGAAGTATCTCAAAGTGTGTAAAAGTGCTTACAGTGTGTGTGCTTATTACTGTATATTTATTCTGAAGAGTTTATTTGTGGGCAAAGTGCAACTATTTCCTAAAGTGCAGTCAAAATACAGCCATTTCTAAAAGTTTCTTGTGCTGGATGTGTCTGTTCACAGAGTGTTGCCATTACAACATGTTTCCTGCACTGAACAGAGTTATTTATCAAAGTACATCCATTTTGGGAAGGTTTCAGTGTGCTGTGTACTGTTTATTTGCTAAATATAATTATTTTTTAATATTTTTTTACTCTGAGCTTCTTCTGCCCAGTTTATTCGCACAGTGCAGTTATTTTGAAATGTTTCTTACACTGATAAGAAATAATTTCTTACAGTACAGTGATTTCAAGAGTATTCTTATGTCCAGGAGACTTATTTCACAATTTCAAGTTATTCAGAGGCTTGTTGTACTATTGGCCATAGCTAGAAATACTGGCATAAATTTCTGGCATATGTATATGTGTGCATGTTTGTACAGTTACAAGTGGACTTGGGTTGCATTGTGTTTTACTATAATTTGTTGGCATGGCTGATGGATTTTGAAAACTATCACCATTTGTATTTGATCAGAATATTGCAGAGAATTGGAGAATATTTGAGCAAGAGTACAATATTTTTTATACAAGCAGCTTATTCGGACAAATATGCAGACACCAGGGCATTCATTTTGAGACCATTTAAAGAGAGCATTCATTTGTTTATGCACCAGCAGTATATGAAGGAGAAGGGAAAAACCATCATATTGTTGTACAGGCTGAATCAAGGGAAGACCCCAAGTGTTTGAAATGCAAATTCAGGGAAATGTGTAACCCCCCAAACAAATGTTACATTAGAGAGGCATTTATTTTACACAAGAGATCAAAAGCAAGGAGTAACTTTTACAGCTTATATTACTGACCTGCGAAACAAAGCTAAAACATGTAGGTTTGGTGATTTAAAAGAGGCGTTAATAAAGGACAGGTTTGTGTGTGTTATTAATAGTGCTGCAGTGAGAAAGATTTTGTTTTGGGACAATGTTTTAACTCTGAGCAAAGCTATTGAGATTTATCAAATCCATAAAGTTACAGAAATGCACACAAGTATTCTTGCAAGTGATAAGAGCATGGTTTCAGCAGGTTCCAGAGAAAATGTAGACAGCATGCAATATGTGGCTGAAGCAGGCCTAAGAACATGGCAGCTGTAACTCCTGTTGTTGTGGCAGGTAAAACCTGTAGTTTTCCAGCAAGTTCTAAGACTAGTCCAGTAAGAATTACATGCTCAGTGCAGTACAAGGGTGAGTCAGCAAAACCCAAATCAAACTTTATTGTTAACTGTTGCAATTGTGGTGCCAGTCATGAGTCTAAAAGAGATAAGTGCTTAGCATTTGGTCAGCAATGCCACAAGTGTAAAAAATGGATCCATTTTCAAAAGTTTTGCAAATCAAGTAAACCTCACACAGTTAAAAAGAGAGGTCACTCAAAAATGCAATCTGATCATGTAGAGAGCTACATTCCACTTTTGACATAGATGGTGTATCAGTAATTGACGAAAAGTTTGATGCAGCAAACTTGTTGACAAAGAACAATTTTGTACTGCCCAGATCTATGGTAAATCCACTGAGCTCAAAATAGACACTGGTTCAAAGTGTAATGTTATGTCAGCAGACAGATTTCTAGGGTGAGAGCTGGTGAACAACTTAATGTGGTCAGTTGCGTGAATCTTGTTGCTTATGGAGGTGAAGAAATTCAGACCGAAGGCTCAGTAGTGCTTTCATGTTATTTGGCTAAGAACTGCTACAGCTTACTATTATATGTAGTCCAAAGACCTATGCAGTCATTATTATGTCTCAGGGAGTTTGAAAACAAACCTGCTTTCCTTTACCAAAGAAGGTCATCATGTAAGTACATTTCCTAGTTCCAGTTTTACTGATGCTATTTTCTCAGAGTATGCTGATGTTTCTTATGACAAGATAGGCAAACATCCAGTTGTGTATTCTATGAAGTTAGACCTAGAGATCAGTCCAGTGGTCATACCAGCAAGAGCAAGAAAAGTTCTAATAGCTATGCAGAATAAAGTCAATGCTCAGTTGGATAAATTGGTGCATCAAGGTGTAATTTGTCCAGTTACAGAACCAACTGAATGGGTGTTGTCCATGATAGCAGCCCACAAAAAAGGCTCAGACAAAATCAGAATATGCACTGACCCAAGAGATTTGAACAAAGCATTAAAAAGACTGCATCATCCTATGCGTACAGTTGAGGACGTCACAGCCCTAATACCAAATGCCACTATTTTTTCTGACTTGGATGCAAAAAGTTCATTTTGGCAAGTGATGATCACAAATCTTCATTACTGACTACTTTCAGTACCCAATTTTGAAGATATAGTTTTCTCAGGATGCCATTTGGAATAAATTCTTCAAATGAAGTCTTCCAGCGTACAATGGAGCAATTTTTTTCAGGTTAATCTTGTGCCATAATAGTAGATGATTTATTGGTTGGAGGCAATGGAGAAGCAGAGCATGACAGAAACATTAGGAAAGTTCTAAACTGACATATGAAGTGAACTTGAAGCTCAATCCTCTGAAGTACAAATTCGGACTACCAGAAGTTACATATATAGGTCATTTATTTGCTAGCACTGGTTTGCAACCAGAACTGTCCAAGCAAGCAGCCATTCTTGAGATGCCAGCACCAGATAATGTTCAAGCTCTGCAATGTTTTCTTGGTATGGTCAACTATTTAGGCAAGTTTGTACCAGACGTCAGTAAGGTGACAGTGTCTTTGAGAGAGCTGATGCACAAAAATGTTACATGGTCTTGGTTGGAACAGCACCAGAGAACATTTGAAGACCTTAAGTAGAAAATTCCCACCCCGCCTACATTAAGATACTATGATGTTAATAAACCAGTCACTCTTTCCTGTGATGCTTCAAAATTTGGTCTTAGCACAGTTACTCTTCAAGAAGGCAGACCTGTAGCCTATGCGTCTAGATTTCTTACCCAAACTGAAATGTAGTATGCTCAAATTGAGAAACTTTTGGCAATAATATTTGTTCAAAATTTCATGATTATATTTATGGTCGAGCTATTCAAACTGAAACTGATCACCACTTCTAGTCACTATTATAAAGAAACCTATGCAATCAGCTCCAGTGAGATTACAAAGAATGATGCTCAAATTGCAAAAGTACAATTTCAAAATGGTCTATACAAAAGGCAGACTTCTTTATCTGGCTGATATCTTATCTAGTTCACCCATAAATACAACAGAACAGCTTAATGTAGAGAATTTTGACTTTGATGTCACGGAAGTGTGTAATTTTTCTATCATGAGACTTCATGAGTTGAGAGATCATACAAAGACTGATCCAATTTTGTAAAAGCTCAACCACTACATTAATGTTGGATGGCCATTAAAGCAATCTAGTATACCACCTGAAGTGCAAACTTATTTTCCAAAACAGAGATGAGATGTTGATGGAAGATGGCATTATTTTCAAAGGTCCTAAAATTGTTGTTCCAACTTCCTTACAACGTGAATCTATCCAAATTTTGTATTGTCATCACCCAGGTTCCAAATCTTCCAAAAGAAGGGTTAGAGGACTCGTGTTTTGGCCTTCACTAGTATAAGATATTGATAAAGTACTTTCTTCTTGTTCAGTATGCAATAGTACTGAACAGCATTTGCCAAAAGAACCACTTCAGCTAAGTCAAGTTCCTGAATGACCTTAGTCAGCAGTAGCCAATGATATATTTGAGTGGAACAATTATCATTACTTAGTGTTGGTAGCCTCTTAGTCAAACTGGTTTGAGATTGATTTACTACCTAATCTAACAGTAGCCACTGATATATTTGAGTGGAACAATCAGCATTACTTAGTGTTTGTAGACTCTTATTCAAACTGGTTTGAGATTGATGTACTACCTAATCTAACATCCATTGCTGTTATCACTAACATTAAACATAATTTCTCAGGCCATGGTAGTCCACACAAATTTATTTCTGACAATGGTACCCAACTTACCAGTCAGTTGTTTCAGAAATTGGCAAAAGAATGGGATTTTGTACATGTTACTAGTACAGTAATCCAGAATATACACAGTCAAATGGACTAGCTGAACGTGCAGTGCAGAGGGCACAGCAATTACTTGAGAAGTCAAAGCATGACAATACTGATGTCTTTTTGAATTTACTCAATCTCGGAAACATACCCCGTGACAATATACTTGGCTAGATTGCTCAGAGACTTCTATCTAGTCAAACCAGAATAACATTACCTATCAGTTCCAGTTTGTTGAGGCTTAAAGCTAAGAACAACATTTCATTCAGAGCCCAACTATACAGAAAGTGTAATTTCCAGAAGTCCAGCTATGATAAATTGAGCAGATTTCTTCATCCTTTGAAAGAAGGAGAGACAGTGAGGATATAAGTGGTGAAAGGTTTTGACGGGATTGGTCAAGAAACAGGTTTAGATACTGAGCCAAGATCTTACTTCATAAATTCTGAGGGTGTGGAGTACAGGTGAAATCACAGACATCTTCTTCCTGTATCAGAACTGAAATCACAGCATTGTTCCTGTGATACAGACTCTAGATCTGAGAGAAATCCAGACAATGTTCCTGCTGCAGAACATGTCGTAACTTACTCCCTTTCCTGTTGATGCTCCTGTTGTCCTCAAAGTTGAACATTCAGTAGAGACAGTCCCACTTGCTAGATCTAATTCTAATTTTTATGTCACATGATTTGGTCATATTTCTGGACCTAGTGTGAAATGCCGGACATAATTCTTTACATGTATTTAGTCCTGTATAATTGCATGTCAAAGAATTATTTGTATCAATTGTGTCAATTAATGTTGTCAGCATTGCATGACTCATTTCTCAAAGAGGGAGGATGTACAATAGTTAGTTTTGTTTATAGTTTATCTAAGTTAAAGTTATTAAGCCCCAAACCTGATGTGTCTGTACATAATAAAGCTGCTTGAACAGAACCCACAAATGTTTATCTGTTTTATCCTGACCAGACAAGTGACAGTATGGGACTACAGTAATTCGTAGTTTTGGTTTACAGTTCACTCTGATCTGGAGGCTGGATTAAGCTTTGCAAATGCAGTGTGAGCAAAGGTTAATACCTAGTGCACACTCAGTACACATTGTTCATCCTAATGATAGCCCCCATTGATAAAGGGCTAAGATTAAGTTTAGGCCTATTATGGACTCTGTGGAATAAGTTGGTTGTAGACTGAGGCTCTAAACTTATTTTACACATATTTCTTTTATTCATATAGTTGCGTTAAAGCTACAGGCTAATGTTAAGGATTAGGGATGGGTTAAAGTTAGAGAGATATACACTTATTTTATGTGAGCAATGTCATAGAATCACTGAACCACCAACACAAGCTGATTGCATATTGGAAGGATCCTAATATATGTTAGTGTGTCTGAAAATGCAATTTTTAAAAGTTATTTTAACTTTATGTACCATCTTTTGCAATCTTGTCACACTATTCAAAATAAGAACCTCCCCATCTTATTTTAACTCTCTCCTAAATTAACCCATGAATACAATCAGGAAAAAAAATATTTTGACAGCAAAGAGTAATAAAGAATCATAGTGTCAAAGAATGTCTGGTCAACAACCCTTAAAATTCAGTATTTATAACAAACAAATTAACACACACACACACACACACACACACACACACACACACACACACACACACACACACACACACACACACACACACACACACACACACACACACACACACACACACACCAGACTGTTCGGATAATCCATCCATGATCACAGGTCACACCACCCATGGAATTTGCCAGGCAAGTAATGGAATGGCAGTGAAGTGCAAGGCCTTCCTCCCACATCAGACACAGATACCGTACACATACCTATGGATAATTTTAGAGTCATTAATCAGCATACAGAATATGACTTTTGGGGAGGTGAGAGGAAAATGGAACCCCCAAGGAAAACTCATATGAATGTAAGGAAGATATGACGATTCTGTACAGAAGACAGCTGGCTGAGAATTGAACAGCAGAACCTGTTGCAGTGAGGCAGCAATGGTGTACACTGCACCATTATGCCTGACCTCTTCAGACAGTTACAGAACATTAAAAACCTAAAAATATCCACGTTTATACTTCATAAGCAATGCTTAAGAATGAGGCAACTCCTGCAAACAAAAGTTGCTACAGACTGATTTGTTTTAATAAAGCTTTTATGCATATTAACACATTAAGGAAAATGAGGGTCATATAATTCACTTTTATCTATCAGTTATATTCCTTCATTTTTAAAATGTCATCATTATTTTCTTATTCTTCAGTCATCAACCGTAAAATATCATCATTATTGCCTCCTTTATTTGTCAACCATATAGCCTTTAATACCAGAAATAAGACCTTAAGGAAAAAAAACGATGAACTCTTCAATCAATGCTGTGGAATATGATAATAATTCAGGAATGTTTACATAGCCTACCCAGGGGAGTGAAACTAGACATTTTTATTTTGTAGTTGATCCTTATACTTTTGCCTTTCCCACCAAAACAGTATTTAAAAATATGCACACCTTCAAATGCACATCATTTTTTTCTATTTCCTAGAATCATATTCAAACAATTTTCAGAAAAAGATTCATCTCTCTAAATCTAGTTTAATGTTTAAACATAAGCAGTACAGGCATTAGTTTAGACGTTTCTGACAAATGCCCATTCAAATGCACTCAACTATGCACACAGACTATGATCAACTACATATAACTTTGTATCTCCCTGTAATGGAGCATAGCTTTCTGCAAAGTATGAGTGATTCATTGTCAGTGATGGATTGAGATTAATGCCAAGACCCTGTCCTCAAGAAAAAATGGGCTTCCATTCATGATAAAAAGCAAGAAAAGGCATATAAAAAGATATTAAATCTGCCTATTGTTATTGGAGTCCCATAGCAAGTAAATACTAAGAACCTATTTTGCCCTACTATTTTTTTTAAACTGAAAAATAAAATGATTAACATCAACATCTTATCTTGCAACAATTGCCCATCATATTAAGTACCATTTTAAGAATGAATGAAAACTGCTAATAAACTATCATATTCAATTAAAGATTAACTTGAGGTTCCAAATATAGTGTGACGTTTTGATATGAGGAAATCAGCACAGAAATTAAGAGTGAAACTTAAACAATCTTTGATGCCCATACAACTGGACTAGAGTGTGATTGTGATGGCTACCTATTTATATATTGGTCTTGTAGTATAAGGTTTCTTTTGGTGAAAGCAACCTCTTCCAAACAGTTGTAAGCCCAGAAATCAAGAGACATTTGGTGTCTGCTGGACGGTTTACAGGTGAAAATGAATGGCCAGTCCCCAGGTGCTTTAGTAAAATTACATAGAATGGTGTTGAGACACATCACTCTGCTTGTAATATTCCAGGACTAAGTTGTCTTCAAGAGCCAAAGACACAGTCATAAATCACAAGATGTGTTTTACATCAAAATTATATATACAGATGTTATCTAATGGATATACCAGCCACTCAGTGAGATGCATTACTAGATATAAAGGTTATTCTGCACATGAACAGAATGCACAGTTGATCAAGCCATCTGTCCTTTACCTCAAACTTCAAAAGTGGAGAAGGCTATTCAACTGTAAGTTGTAAGCTGTATATGGTTCACCGACAAGATGAGACAGGGAAAAACAAGTACATCTACCCATTTCCTAGGTCACAGATCCACCTGCTCTCCACCACGGTATTATACAGATATTGAGTCTCCTCAAAGGTTCCAGTGTTTCAGCATAACTCTTACTTATGTTGCAATGCAAAATAGCTAGTAAACCACTGATAAATTATAGATTACATACTCTAAAAAGAAATTACAAGCTCTGCATTTATGTGCCATAAAATCATATAATTACATTCCATAGCAAGATAAACAGGTGAATGTCAGGCATCAGCTATCCACATACCCAACTCCAAGAACTCAGTCCTATCAGTCCCAATCTGCTTATAAGAAAACTGAGGACAGTTACAGTCATTCCTCTACATCAGAGATGACCTTTCACAGACCCAAGCAATTACAGGCATAAGTCTGATAAGCGTCATATCCAAAGCCATGGAAAGACTTATTATGGAATTAATCAGGACACAGGGAACCACCAAATCCTAGTTTCAGTTTAGTCTGGATTCATCAATGGCAGGTCATGCTTACTCAAAATTGTAGATTTTTTGAAAAAGTCACCAAAGCAATGGGTGAAGGCAAAACTGTACACACTGCATACCTCAACCTGGTCAAAGCTTTTGACAATTCCCCATTCAGACATAGTAAAAAATAAATAAATAAACTGAGAATATACCCCTATGTCACCACTGGATTATCAACTAGTTCACAGATAGGACATAGACAATCAAAACAGTACATGTTGCCTCAAGTAGAGTCCAACAGGGTCCTGTGCTGGGACCTCTCCTGTTGGCCTCTACTTTTCTAAAGTAAAAGACAATACCAAAGGGCTCTGGCTGGCAATGGTTACAGGTATTAACAGGTATTATTATAGGTATTAGGTAAGCTAGGAGTAGTCACTGAATCCTCATATGATTTAGCCATAGCGCAGGAATGTTTGTCTTAAATAAATGACTGATATCAAAATCATGGTCTGAAACTAAATGCCAAAAAATGTATTATTGTATCATTTGGGGAGTTATTTACCCCAGGAAACTACCACATTGGTAATACTCCCCTAAGAGTTGACCCAGTTGTTTGGGATTTAGGACCTTATATGGATAGTTACCTAATATTTGACCAACATGTTTCTGTTGTTGTAAGAAAGTCCATCTTTATTGCACAGCTTATAAACAAAGGGCTTGTGTCTAGATCTTGGAATGCCATTGTCCCCTTTTACTCAGCCCTCATTAGGCCAATCATTGTATATTATACCCCCTCTGCATGTGTCTGTCTAGACACATGTAACAACTGAAAAATCCACAGAGATACCTTACTAAAAGGATACAAGGCTTAAAACAATATGTCCTATGTGGACTGAGTCAAAGACCTGTCACTAAATAGGGTATCCTACAGGTGACCTGTGTCTATAAAAGGCATTACCTGATCCATTGCTAATAGATTTACTGCATATCAGCAAGTCAAATGGCATCTTAAATGCTTACTCTAGGGATCTAACCCCCTTCTGCAACATCAAAACAAAGGTTTGGAGGGACAGGTAATTTTTGCAGAGGACACTGCTGCTATGGAACAGATTCCACATTCACATAAAACAAAGATTATCCCTGTCTATTAAGTGCAACTTAGATCTATGGATGGGAAACAGAAAATTTACCCCAGGACTGCCTCCTGTACTACTAATGGACAGATGATGCTCCTAAATACTTCTTCTCATGCATGGGTCCCCTTAAATTATCTTTGGTGTGATCCTGGTTATTCTCATCAGGGGTACTGTGTAATTGGTACTGTAATTATCGACGATGGGATGGGTAAGGCCAATCAGTAACCAAATGGGATAAGTTATTTTAATCACAAAAAGGGAATTTGGCCAGGCTTAAAATGGCCTACAAGGGCAGCTAGCCTTGTACTTACCTATGACTCTATAATTAAGATAACAGTATAACATCACTGCTGATAGTAACAACATGGAATACAGTGAGTGATATTGTGAAATGGCAGGGCCTGTCATAGATACTAGAATGCAATGCTGTGAAAACTGAGCTATCTGTTTGTATGGTGTTCCACAACAGCTAACAATGTTGCCTAGGCAAAAATATGCAAACTATAGTATTTTAGAATTAAAAAGAAAAACTTAACAGGCACTTCCTTCCTAACCCTAAAGTTGATCGGTCTTATCCATTTCAATGGATTTATAGCTCTGAGAGTAGGACATCCCAGTGTGTGTAAGCTTCAGCTTATAACTATTCATTCCTTATCTCACCATTTCCAACTTCTGAGAGACAGGACTAGCTTTGTTCTGGCCCATAAGGAAATCCAGAAACCCACCGTTAAAAGATTTTTGGAATGGAATGCCACGAGGACTTCTACAAGAAGGTTAAATACTTTTCATATTGATCAGTTCTGCAATAACCTTAGCTAAATGGGTTATATCCTATCAAGGATATTTATTTATTTGTATTTTTTTTTGACATTTGTTTACCAGGAATGGCTGACTGAGCAATAGCCCGTTTTCAGCAGAGGCCACGGTGAAAAGCCCCATACAGAACAATTACAAATAAAGTTACACAAAAAAGTTGCAAACAGAGTAACAACAATTACAGGAGACATTTTTAGATAGAATGCATCTTGGAAATTAGATTAAATACAAAATAAGGATCAATTAAGCTATGTAGTTTGCTATAACAGCCAGCCATGTTCCAAAGCTTCAAGGTACCTTCCATGTGCCCAAACTGTCAAACAGCTCAAGCTGAGGTTAAGTAAAAGACAAGTTTATGCACCAAGCACTTGAGCTTTAATGGCACCAAACAGTACACTCCTCTGAAGCTTTTAAGTGTCAATGTTCAACTTGTGCTTTCCTTAGCTGGGCAAATAAATTCCCTTTGGGGGGATAAAACTTCTATTTTCTTATTTTTTACTGATGTTTATTACTTTCCTCTTCAGGAAAGTTATTTTAAAGCTAAGAGTGTTGTGTTTTAACAGATTGCTTTGAGACTGTAACATATTTTTAAAAGGAGCACTGGTGTTGTTGCTTGTTTTCTCCACTATAAAGGCACCATTTTTGGCTTTCCCATGGAATAGATTGTTATTCCCACAGTAGGCTAGCAATTTGCCTCAGACACAGGTGGGTGCCTCTGATGTGGCCATTTATTGTACCTTAGACCATTCATCTTTTACCTTGGATCCATCTGGTGTAGCACCTACAGCGACTATAGACTGGGAGTTAGCCATGTCCTCTGTGGCTGTTGGGGTTCCCTTAATGGGCAAGGGTGAGCCACATTTGTTTGTCCTGTGAGAGGGACCAGAAAAGGTTTCCCTGTTGTGTCAAAATTCTGTGTCCATCCCTGAGGAAGCAGCAGCTGCTATTAGTAACATAGTTGGCCCCATTTTTTCTGTCAAAAAGAATGAGGAAACCAAGCATGTATCTACTCCTCCTCAAATTTCTTTAGATAGGAGTAGTTTACTGGCACTGTCCCAGGGTTTGATTCAACATATTGATCCTTTTTGTAGAGTAGTTTCCAATAAAAGAAAGTGCGATGCCTCTTTTCCTGAAGAGATTCAAGATTCTGAATCAGAACAGGAAGATACAGGGACAAATGTATGTTTTGTCCTCAGATTTCTGATTCAGGCCCAGAGGAGAGCACAGTTTCTGATTCTCCCTCTGGAGATTTTTCTTTCTCTGAAATTATTGCTAGAATTTCCTACTGTTCAAACACTGAGGTTTCCCACTCTCTCAAAAAATACTGAATTGTTTCATAAAAGATGCTTATTATCACATTTCTATTAATCTAGATTTCAAGTGTTTCTTAAGGTTCTGTGAGTCTGGATCATAGTATCAGTTCTTTGCCTTACCCTTTGGATTACCCACTGCACCAAAACTGTTCACAAAGTATTTAGCTCCAGTTTTAGCTTATTGCAGGAAGGGTATCCAAATGTTCCATATTTAGATGACTAGCTTATCTTTACAGAATCTTTTTTAAAATGTCAGGAATCTCCCTCTTGGTTGAAAAATCTACTGCACAAGCTGGGATTCCAAGAGAGCATTCAAAAGTCTTTCTATTTTAGGTCTAAATCATGCTTTGCTAGGACAATTTCCAGAGGTTCCTCAACCCTTCTCCTTCCACCTCTCAAATATAGCTAGCTGTGGTAATCTACCCATATAGCCAAGGGTACTGCAGCAATGATCAGTTTGAAGACTATAGTACAGTTGCATAAGCTGAACTTACCATAACAGTAGATGTTTGAATGATCACTGCTGCAGTAGCTGCCCCTTCCCTTTATCCCCCTTGGCTTTTGGTGTGTTTTTATGCCAGGGTGTGGTCATTTATTTTTTGTTATTACTAGGCTTGTCTTTTCAGGGCTTAGCCTCCATCTCTCCATTGGCAGGGAAGCTCTGAAGGGATTCACATCCAAACTTGTCTTTTAGTCAGCTCAGCTTAAAATGCTTGACATTTTGGGAATGTGGAAGGTGCCCTGAAACTTTGGAAGTTGGCTGGCTATGTCCTTGGCAGGATATAACCCATATAGTTAAGGCTACTGCAGCAGTGATCATTCGAGCATCTATCATGATAGTAAATTCAGCTTACACAACTGTATCTTACATACGACATGAATGGTGAAACAGATTACTCTTCCATAAACTTATAAACTTCCAGTACAGACCAAGATTTAACAACATCTCCATATCTGAAAATCTGTCTCTGCATACAAGAACACTCATCATGAAATACTATATATTTCTTCTGTTTCTAAAGGCAGCCATTATGATGAGTTTTAACAACTACTGCAATGTTTCAAGATCAACAAAAAGTGTTTACCTCTATGGTCTAGATGTTTTTTCTCTTTGAGGTTTGATACAATTCCCTATACAATGAAATAGTTAAAAGCTATAGAACCATTTCTGAAACTCTTTTGACATTATTCATTAAACCAGAAGAGAAAGGAATAGAAACTAACTTAAAAACATCTTTTCCAACTTGATACAATTCTCCCTTACATGCCCATTTAATTTCAGACATTTCACAAAGGCTAACATCATATAAAAGACACTTAAATTCATAAAAGCAAAAAATGTCAAAGTGACCTAACTGATTAAAAGGACAGAAAAGCTTCTGCGTGGCAATAAAACTGCTCACAGAGCTGGTGGCAGTTGAGTAATATATGAAAAGCAGAAAAAAAGACTATCATTGTTTGAAAACAATAGGAGTGTTGGAATATTTATTTTAGAACAGAAATATTCAAAATGTCAAAACAGAACAGATGTGGTGGAGGTAAAATCTGTAAGTGGTAAATACAATGCAAGTGGTATATTTAAATGCAAACGAGAAGCTGTACAAATGGAAGTAAAAGTTGCCTTTGCCTGATTACTGGACACTGCAAGGCACAGACTATTGCAAATATGTTTGCTGGTCATTCCCTAATCCTCAACTGTTCCTTTTGATCTGCTTATAAATGCAGTGAAAGTAATATAAAAAAGTTAAGGATTTTCCTACTGGCAATAGTTATAACTAATTTAGCCAGCAGGACTTTGTGATGTCTTTAATGTGGGCTCAGTACCAGATGTAAGTGTGATTGCTAATATTGATCAGTTTATAGCAGTAAAACTATACTATTAGGAAAACAAATATTCAGACCATACTGAATCGTTATAACCTTATTAAATATCATGATTATGTCATGTCTTCAAAAATAAGTGCTGCATTAAATTTCACATTTATTGTCATATCCTAAAGTGCTAATCATTCATTATGTCAATTACTTAAAATGTACATTTGGAGCAAGGCTTGTAGCACAGGATGGCATGGTGTTATTCTCATAATTTGCTGATTCTTCACCAATTTCCTTGCAAATATTTCATGTTTTTTTTCTGAATAAGAGGTCTGGACACTGGCAGGATGGCTGAAGAAAGATGTCAAAACACCTGTGAAGACAAGGCTGTGGTTCTACTGGTAATGTGTGCCATTATTTTATTTCACATTACTTAAGACAACATGGTTTTCAATAGTCTTTAATTTATTTACTCTACTGCTAACTGCAGTTAATTTATATTGTGAACATTTCAGTGCTTATACTACAATATATAAGAAATATATTGCCCTTTATTGTATTGATTATGCTATTATGATGACAGGTGAGATTATTTTACAGCAGAATTGTTGGCAGTGTAAACACAATTTAATCATATCACTATAACAGATTAGTCCGAATGCTCTAGTTATCACTATAATTTTCTATAACATTATACACGTGTGTTTTCAAAATATATTCTACTACTTCAGCAAATGGAAGCAGTGTCTCTGTGTCAAACTCCTATTCTTCCAATGGCATTTGCTTCTTCTATTTCATTTCATTAAAAATGGCAGTGTTCTTTTTAGATGAAACTTGTTCTGTAGAAAGCTCAGACCTTGTATGCAGTTGCAAACAGATCATACTGATTTTGTTAGTTTCTTTTATGTTATTAAAAAGGAAGTCTCTAATATTTCATGCAGTACTGTTTTTATTGAAGGGGACCCTGTTTGCTGCTTCTTTGTAATTTGCGTGAATATCACACTGCTTTCCCTGGGCACCATTATATTAATTGAATAAAAATTGAAAGTGCTTTGTGATCCACATATGGCCTATATAAGTGCACACAAATTATTTAATTTTGGGGGCCAATTTTAAATCTGCTTATTTCCTAGAATATTTTTGCCATATAGTGCTGAGTGTGTTTTAAAATACTGAATTTCATCTCAGGGAACTGGAAATTGAGGCTCTCTGTGGAAGTCTTATCATTTTAAGAGCTGACATATGAACACACTCTCATAGCAAGCTATCTTTGTTGTGCTATAGCAGTGAAATCAGCTGATCAGTTACATAATGGAGCAAAAATATGTATGTGTGTGTGTGTGTGTGTGTGGGTGTGTGTGTGTGTGTGTGTATGTGTGTGCTTGCGTGTGTGTGTGTGGTGTGTGCGTGGTGTGTGCGTGTGTGTGTGTGTATGAGTGTTCAATATTACGATGTTGAAATGTAATATCGAATGCCTAAACATCGAACTGTATTCATCGAAATGCATTTACATAAATCGATGAATAATGCCAGGACAAAGATGCAGTTGGCCAACTACAAGGTGTTGTCTTTTTCTCCACTGTAGTGCAATCTCGGAGTTGGTATATTTAGTTGGGGGTGTGTGGGGTTGTTTTAGGTTAGGTTAGTTACATGGGATTGCAGGGCAAGTGTTTTTTGCACTGTAAGTATTCATTGATTCGCATAAATGCGTTTCAATGAATACAGGTCGATGTTTAGGTGTTCGATATTATGGCATTGCGATGTTGTAATATAGATGCATGTATGAGAGAAAGTCTGTCCATTCAATTGAGGTGGAAACTTGAATAACAAAATTCTAAATTTCCCCACTTTTTTAAACAAGCTTCGTACTGTGCCCTTTTCTCCTGCCTCTGTATGGATTTATTTTGTTCACTTTCTGTGTTTTTCTTACATTATTTGTAAATTACCTTGAGTTTCTTTTTTATTTTATGTGCACATTTTTGAATCATTGTTATTTACATTAATCCTGTAATTTTGTACTTGCATATATAATTGCTCATAAACTGTGGCGGTATATATTTTTCTGTAGGTCTTGATGACCTGGTCTACCTGCTTTCAAGGCACTGGATAAATGCTTGCAACTTATCAAAACATGTCTTGAATTTAGTACTCCAAATTGTTTATGTTGTAAATAAAAAAAACTGTGTCAATACTCTTCTGTAAAATTCTGATTTGACAAGTATTACTCTTATCCTTCTACATTATTTAATTACTGAAATTCACTCTAAATTATACATTTTGTTACATTTTATTTTGTGTATTTTGTTACTTAAAATATACAGATTCAAACCTCTATAGCTGAATTCTCATTACTCAGATCCATTGCTGTTTTTCCTTTTATACACATGTACCTGAGTTCTGAGAGAAAGGGGTCAGCAGACCAGCTCACTTACCTTGTTACTTTGTTTGTGTCTTTTGGCTTTTCCTGGCTAGGGGTCGCCACAGCGGAACTCCGTTCCGCTAATGATTGTCAGTAGATTTTTACGCGCTGGCTTGCCGGGCCTAACACATAACCTTCAACGAAGGAACGCCCATTCACGCATGTCGACACATAGAAGACGCTCTAACTGAGAATCGAACAGGCAACGTCTAACTGTGAGGTGACAGCACTACCGCAGCACCACCACCGCAGTGTCCTCACTTACCTTGTTACTAAATTGAAAAATAAATAAAAAAAAATTTGTATTTATGGACCTAGATGGGGGAACCATTTGCTCATAGGAGTTGTAACACTGGCAGCATATATGCATGCTGGTTTCAATACAATATGAGTTTATACAGTTTTCAAGCCTAGGTCACTAATTGATAAAGCTTCTGGTGTATTATTAGAAGAGGAAGGATAGACGATGATTATTAAAGACTTGCTGACAAATTATAACAGGTTTCAAAATTATGATTAAGACAAAGCATTAAGTGTAGCTGATGCATATAACGAATGTTTCATTTCTTTATATAGATTGAGTAAATGGTTTATATTTTCTACAGATGAGTTTATTTTTTTATTACACTGAAGATTATAAACTATTTACAATATCAGGGACCCTCCTCTTGTGAATAGGGGATGTCATTAGGAATAGTAAGTTCTACAAAGTTCTATCTTGTCTGGGAAGGGGTGGGAGAGGGAAGCATGCTGCTTTTGGCTTTTGCACTCCTCAAGAACCATGTAAGGTTGCAACAGTGAAGTATCTACCATATTGTCCAAAGTTCTATTACTGATATTATTCAACTACAGAAAATAAAAACGAAGATGCAAGAGAAGCCAAAAAAGAAGAAGCCAGAGATGTTGAAAATGGTGGTTGGGGGATAGCACTGGACTGTAGTGGGAATCATGTACTTTTCAACTTCTTTGCTCAATAATTCCGGACAAAGACAAAAATAATGGGATTAGAGGCAAAATTGGGGAAAATGGCTAAATATTATTTGAATTTCTTTAAAAAAATTTAATAGCACAACAGGCTGTGCCACAACATGCATTTTCTGAACAGTAAGAAGTGTGACACTCTAGTGTTATGCATTATTGACTGACTGCAGTCTTCAGTGATTTACCAGAAAATCAAACATTTTATAAGCCAGAGGCCAGAAACACGAGGCAAAATTAGAGACATTCTGCAAAATCAAAGATAGCTTTGATGAATATGTGAGGTGCAGGTTTCTTTGGAAGGAAATCTAAAGGTTCCATAAGTGAGAGAAGATGCTTGTAGTAGATGCATGATAAGAGGAATCATGCTGAGAGAAAAAAATGGAATCTGGGTTACATGCATGGCCTTAATGTAGAGACTCCATATTATTTTACCAGTTTTTGGAAGCAGTGTCATATGCTGGTAGTTGTAATGTTATTAAAAATCATAACCTAGGTCATAAGTTTGGCAAGCTGTAAGCAATTAAAAAAGTAAATGCAGTGGTGTGGATTACAGTTCACTATCTGCACCAGACCATACGAATCATCTTCCAGTAATGTGAGAACTTATTTGATCCACTTTGCTCCCCCCTCACATCCAATTCTCTAGCCACCACCACATCCTTACATTAATTCTTTCTGATCTCTACCCACAGTTCAGCAATATACCACTCCAATAAAAGACATGCTAACCACTTTTATAACTATCATCTATATCTTGATGACATCACACTTTGGTGTACAATTAGTTACTCACTATTCCTTAACTAGCTAAGTACTACTCCAGCTTTTCCATTCTTGTATATACATACCAGTCCTCTAGCTACACCTTAACTAGTTAATTGCTGCTTTAGCTTACCCCACAGCTTTTACATACCCTCTTCTACTTCTTTAATATTCCCACCTCTCCTCATAATGTTGTATAAGCAAGTAACATTTCTGCTACTTCTGACTCTCCTAGCACAAATGACAGTCTGCCAAACCCCTCTAATAACAACTACCTATTCTTTATTCATCCACATTCAGTAGCACTTCAGTCTTTCTGTTCAAATTCCCAATACTAAACTTTGCTGCTCATGCCGATCTTTTCACTCATGGGTACATAAAATATAAATTCCTAGCCCTAAATCTGACTATAAAAACTGAATGTAAACCCAAGTGATCCTACTATCTCCAATTCACAGGACTTAAACTCAAGCTATTTGGTGATATGTATCCAAATCCAGGCCCTACAACCAAGGGAGCTGGCAGGATTTTTTGCAGGGAGGTGCAAACCCAGAGCCCCACCCATGCAGCCCCACCCCCTCCACCCATGCAGCTTCCCCCCACGCAGCCATTACAGGGTCCCATTACTTAGCTATTTCTCCTCATTTGCCATAAACACTGTTCAAAATTTTCAGTGTGCATACTGTTTTATGCTTTACTTCTACAATGATTACAGATATCTAGATTTAATTAGGAATCCATGATAATTTTTTTTACATACTCCATGTTCATTGCAAGTAACTCAAGGGAACTTTCAGCTGCCAGCCCTTTTGAAATCTGATCAAGAAGGCTTGGCTGTTCAGTTCACTATACTGGAGTAATTTCTCATTCATTACTAACAATCATTTTATTTACTTGGGTACTAACAGAGTTTTCCTTTTTACCTACCATAAAGACAAGGTATTTGTTTTATCTCAAAATACTTCCCCTTGTTTTATTTATTTATAAGTGACTTAGAAACAACTACTGGGGAATAGTGTTCATTAGCTCAGTATTTCTCATGTAGGACACTAAACTGAGTCCCATAAGCGTGATCATATTATACAGATTTAAACAGATTAATTTATAACTCTAGTGTTACTTGGCTTCCAAGATTAGCTCTCAGTAACACAAGTTGATGTTTAACTAAAAGCTGGCATTCTGTGCTCTGAATGCACGACACATTATAACTGTATTTAACTTAAACTGTGTGCAGTTACTAAATTATGTGTATCTTTTAATTAATGCTTAATCAAGCCTTTCTTCATAATCCCAACACTGACACAGTTGCAAGTCATCATCATTTTAAAGATAATTCCAGTAGCCCTAATATATGCACATTATTAATTATTTTTTCAAGATTAGTTTTATTGAGTGGGTGAGGGAAATTCTGGGTGTTTTCTGCTTTTGTGTGGTTGACCCTTAGTTATATGAAACTGGGTCTATTATCAGTGATGTGAACAACTTCATCATATGCTTAACTAAAAGCTTTAGAACTTATTTCTTGACATAGACATTACAATATCCTTCCTGTTACTGTGATAAACCAGAGTAGCCATGCATAAGAAGTGTACATATTTATACATATGATTATACATATGATTATAATATATACAGATTGTTTTAATTATAATATAAAATACTTTAATTATATCCCTTCTATAATACAGCATCACTCGTTAGAGTGTGTGTTTTAAATGTATAGTTTTGAATGTTTTTCTAGCAAGCAATGAAACAAAACATATGAACCAATAATGACAAACTGCCCAATTCAGAACATTTCTACTATAAAAGGCCACTTAAACTTCTGTCATTACAATCCACCAATGTCAGTCAGTATGCACAATCTCTGCAGAAGTAAAAGTAATCTGAATAATTCCACATTAAAGAGATCTGAAACTAATGAAGAGGTTGCTGCTAGAAAACAACTTTATTTTCAGTGTTTCATCTACAAATTCAGTGCCTACTGCCCTTAAAGAATAAATTGCCCATGCTACATTAAAAAAATGGTAAGCTAGTATATTGCAATAGGGAATGGGTGGCAAGCTGAAAAACAGGTTCATAATTACTAGGCATTTCCTCCAAAGGAGGACATACTCAGGACTGCAGAACCCCATTTCCTTAAAATACAAATCTACATGCTGTGGAAGTAGAACCTATAGCCTTCTACATCAAGATGCAAGTATGCTACCTGCTGTGCTACTAACACTGCTTTAAAATTCTATATGACAATAGTAATATCATTTGCTGAACAAAACAGTTGTACATTTTAAGCAAACTTAGCATGAGCAGCAGTAAATTTTTCTTCCCTTGAAGCTCACAATTCCTTAAAAATGCACTTGAAAATAAATTCCACCTGCTAACTCTAACTAGGGCATTTGACTCTAACTTGCACCCCCCCCCCCCTCATCGTCTTAGTGCAAGAAATCTGGACAAAGCCTAAAATAAACAAACAGGGACATATTATAAATATTGCCCTCATGAACTTAGAAAATTGCTGAAAGTAACAGAATTTGTTAGTATGCATTTTTCTAAAAGATATGACGTTTAAAACTCTAAAACGTCTGTTATTATTTAGCAACTTCAATCCTTTTAGGAGGAATATGGGGCAAAAACCTGGACAGCTGAGGGGTATGCTACCTCACTCTTATACATACATACACACAAGCACACACACTACCTCTCAATTTCTTAGCACAAGAAATCTGGACAAAGCCTGTTATAATGTTGGGACAAGGGGTCAAAACTAGGGACCCATTTAGAAAGTTGCTGCAATAACAGGATTTGTGTTAGAATGTGTTTTCTAAAGGATGAAGTTTGAAGCTCAAACATGTCATTATTTAGTAACTTTAATACTTAGCTCATCCCAGTGATTTGTCAAAAAAAAAAATTTATGAGGAACAGACCAAAAATATGAGGCAAAAATCTGGACATTCTGTGAAAATCTGTACAGTTCTGAGGTATGACACACACACACACATACATACCCCTACCTCCATAGAAAGTGGATAGAAGAACACGTTTTGTATTAGTATGCATTTTCTGAGGATATGAAGCCTAAAACTCAAATATCTGCCAATATTTTGACTTCAATCCTCAATGATTTGCAAGAAAAAACACAACTTTATGAGAAACAAACCAAAATTATGAGGCAAAAATCTGAATAATTGTGAGGAATAACCACACACACACACACACACACACACACACACACACACACACACACACACACACACACACACACACACACACACACACACACACACACACACACACACACACACACACACACACACACACACACACACACACACACACCTCCCACTCTGTAGAGCAGGGGTTTGCTTTACCACTAGCTGTCTTTAAGTGAAGGAGTTCAAAGAGTGCTGCATCATTTGTAGTACAGAAGTCTAAGCTGAAATCACCCCTCAGGAGTCTGTATGATATTGAAGAGAGGGGCAAAGCATTTAGTCTATCAGAATGGCTAAGGGTACTCAGACCTGAGATCTTTTTATAGAGGAAACATTGAGGGCTCTCAAGTTGCTTTAGATGCTTAGAGAGGTATATGCCAAAAGGTACATGCCTCAAATAACAAGCTAGTTATTATTCGAAACCCAATCATACTCCTTTGTGTTAAGCATTGATCGGTGCAACTATGCTCTAGCCTCACATAAAATTTCAACAGTAGCACCACAGAAAAGAGTTGGAAACCTGAAACAGCCTTAAAAGCTGTAGTACAATTTGCACTGAGTTTTGACTGATCTAACAATCAAGATTGTTAAAAGGAATAAATATAAAAAGCAATGTACACGGCCTACAAAGTACAGGTGTGTACACTTATCATAAATGTAGATGTTTGAGTGTATTCACTGTTGCAGTCATTACATTTGGGTAATCTGCTGGCAGGTTGCCCTCAGTTGGCCTGAATTCCAAAGTCTTGGGTCCTGCGTCGGTTGCTGTCTTCTCTTCCATGACGTCAGGTCATCAGGGGTATAAAACATGCAGCTGATGTCATTTTCTTTAGTTTTTCTTGCCCCCGATGTCAGGTGCTCCCAAAAAGGTAGCAAAATTATATATATATATATATATATATATATATATATATATATATATATATATATATATATATATATATATATATATATATATATATATATATATATATATATATATAATATATACATATATATATATATATATATATATATATATATATATATATATACACACACACACATGCATCAATATAAACTTTACCTTCATCTACAAGCAAATACACCACATAGGTTGTAGAAGATAAAGAAGGAAAGATAAACTTCAGAATGACAGGGGGATGGTGGGAGGGTAACCAGGACTGCAACAGTGAATACACTCGAACATCTACATTTATGGTAAGTTTACGCAACTGTACTATGCTCTTTGTGTTTCACTGTTGCAGTCATTACATTTGGGTAGAACCCCAAAGCTATGGTTGGACGGCTGGAACTAAACAGCATTAGGTGCGGCTATAAGACTCTGCAGCACTGCAGTGGCAAAGTCTGCCCTGGACTTAGAGTAGATAGGCAAATGGTAATGCTTTGTAAAGATGTGAACAGAACTCCAAGTAGCAGCCACTAGAATGTCTTTGGTTGGTACTCCTCTGAGAAAGGCTGCTGAAGTAGCTGCAGCTCTGGTGGAATGAGACCTAATGCCCTGGGGCACAGGTTTACCATGGTGTAAGTAGCAGAAACAGATGCAGTGGCTTATCCACTTTGAAATTGTCTGCTTTGAAATAGCCTTTCCTTCTGATCCTGAAGCATATGACACTAGTAATTGCTCAGTTTTTCTTAGAGTTTTAGTCCTGCTCAAGTAGAATCTTAGCTGTCTGTGTACGTCCAAGGAATGCAGAATTCTCTCCCCCTTGTTCTGCGGATTTGGATAAAAAGTTGGCAGATGAATTGTTTGGTTAAGAGCCACACTGGAAACCACCTTAGGCATAAAAGTAGGATTTGTCCTCAGAGACACCCTGTCTGGGTAAAATATGATAAAAGGCTCTACAGCCATGAGGGCCTGTAGCTCTGAAACTCTTCTTGCTGAGGTAATTGCTAGTAGCAGAGCTGTCTTCCATGATAAGAACTTTATATCAGCAGTAGCAGCTGGTTCAAATGGAGGCAGGGTGAGCTTTTCCCACACATAATTGATGTCCCATGCGGGTAATGGTGATCTTCTAGGAGGCCTTAAATTTTTGGCTCCTCTAAGGTACTGCTTTAGTAAAGGATGAGAAAAGAGTGGTGGCTCTGTATTATAATGAGCTGAAATGGCAGAGGCATGGATTTTGATTGATGAGAAAGACAGGCCTTTGTCAAGCATCTCAGATAAGTATTGTAATATCTGAGGAATATTTGGTTCTGCTGTATCAGTTCCTTGTGCTTGATTCCAAGCACAGAATCTCTTCCATTTGTAAGCATAAAATTTTCTAGTACTAGGCCTTCTGGCTTCCAAAATGACATCCATCACAGCTTTACTGAGAGGTGTTGTTTGTATGACTACATGATTAGCCATGCTGCCAGGTTCAGAGTCTGTAGTTGATTGTGCAGGATCTGATTGTTTTGCTGGGACAGTAGTTGTGGTCTTTGAGGCAAGGTCCAAGTTGGGTATTGAGACAAGTTCCTTAGGATTGTGTACCAGTATTGGCAGGGCCAGTCTGGGGCAATTAATATCATCTTTGGCTTCTCTTGTCTGACTTTTAGGAGGACCTTGGGTAGAAGAGGCAGAGGAGGAAAGGTGTAAACTGATAAGTTTTTCCAACTGAAGGGTAGGGCGTCCACTTTCCATGCTTGTCTGTGATAAGTCCTTGTGCAGAATATTTTCAATTGATAATTTTGAGGAGAGGCAAATAGATCTACTTCTGGGCTCCCCCATTTATCTGTTATCATGCTGAAGACTTGTGGATTTAGTTTCCACTCGTGAGGCTCCATAAGGTTTCTGCTTAAATTGTCTGCCAGAGTGTTTTGTTTTCCTGGCAGGAATTGAGCTTGAAGATGTATTTGGTAGGTCAAAGCTGTGTCCCACAGTGCCATGGCTAATCTGCAAAGGGGGTATGAGTATGTGCCCTCTTGCCTGTTGATATACCACATGACTGTGGTATCTTCCATCTTTATCAGTAGTTGTCCTGGATGAAGTAAATCCTTGAAGGCTGTTAGAGCATTTTGAACAGCTAGCATCTCTTTCTGGTTGATATGTAGATGCATTTGTTTTGGTGCCCATATGCCTTGAATGAATCTTCCTGCCATGTGGGCCCCCCAGGCATAATCTGATGCATCTGTTGTTAAGGTTTGGCTGGCAGAGGGTAGAGTGAAGGTCCCCCAAGTTTTGGTGACAGGCCTTTGCCCACCATAGAAACTCCTGCTGCAGGCAGGAAATGAGAGGAATCATTGTTTCCAGACTGTGTGAATGTTGACTCCATAAACTTTTTAAGTACCATTGAAGTTTCCACATATGCAATCTTGCATATGGAATTAGTAGGAATGCCATGAAGCCCAGAGCCTGCAGAATTTGTCTTGCAGAAGACTGGGTTTTTGTTGACATCAGTTTGAAGTAAGTAGTCAGTTGCCTTTGCTTGTCTGGCGTGAGGTAAGCCATCTGGGCAGTTGTATTCAAGCTTGCACCCAGGAATGTTATCTTTTGAGAAGGTACCAGTTGTGATTTCTTTTTATTTATTGTGTACCCTAGGCATGTTAGAAGCCGTTTTACAAATGCCAGGTGTCAAAGAAGAGTGCCCTTGTTCTCTGCTTGAATGAGACAGTCATCCAAGTAAGGATATATTTGTATACTTATTTGTCTGCAAAATGCAATTACTGGTGCCAGGCACTTTGTAAAGACCCTGGGCGCAGTAGATAAGCCAATGACGGTCTCTGATGGTTTGCAATTCAATTAAATGATATATATATATATATATATATATATATATATATATATATACATATATAATATATACATATATATATACATATATATATATATATATATATATATATATATACACATGCATCAATATAAACTTTACCTTCATCTACAAGCAAATACACCACATAGGTTGTAGAAGATAAAGAAGGAAAGATAAACTTCAGAATAACAGGGGGATGGTGGGAGGGTAACCAGGACTGCAACAGTAAATACACTCGAACATCTACATTTATGATAAGTGTACGCAACTGTACTATGCTCTTTGTGTTTCACTGTTGCAGTCATTACATTTGGGTAGAACCCCAAAGCTATGGTTGGAAGGCTGGAGCTAAACAGCATTAGGTGCGGCTATAAGACCCTGCAGCACTGCAGTGGCAAAGTCTGCCCTGGACTTAGAGTAGAGAGGCAAATGGTAATGCTTTGTAAAGGTGTGAACAGAACTCCAAGTAGCAGCCTCTAGAATGTCTTTGGTTAGCACTCCTCTGAGAAAGGCTGCTGAAGTAGCTGCAGCTCTGGTGGAATGAGACCTAATGCCCTGGGGCACAGGTTTACCATGGTGTAAGTAGCAGAAACAGATGCAGTGGCTTATCCACTTTGAAATTGTCTGCTTTGAAATAGCCTTTCCTTCTGATCCTGAAGCATATGACACTAGTAATTGCTCAGTTTTTCTTAGAGTTTTAGTCCTGCTCAAGTGGAATCTTAGCTGTCTGTGTACGTCCAAGGAATGCAGAATTCTCTCCCCCTTGTTCTGCGGATTTGGATAAAAGTTGGCAGATGAATTGTTTGGTTAAGAGCCACACTGGAAACCACCTTAGGCATAAAAGTAGGATTTGTCCTCAGAGACACCCTGTCTGGGTAAAATATGATAAAAGGCTCTACAGCTATGAGAGCCTGTAGCTCTGAAACTCTTCTTGCTGAGGTAATTGCTAGTAGCAGAGCTGTCTTCCATGATAAGAACTTTATATCAGCAGTAGCAGCTGGTTCAAATGGAGGCAGGGTGAGCTTTTCCCACACATAATTGATGTCCCATGCAGGTAATGGTGATCTTCTAGGAGGCCTTAAATTTTTGGCTCCTCTAAGGTACTGCTTTAGTAAAGAATGAGAAAAGAGTGGTGGCTCTGTATTATAATGAGCTGAAATGGCAGAGGCATGGATTTTGATTGATGAGAAAGACAGGCCTTTGTCAAGCATCTCAGATAAGTATTGTAATATCTGAGGAATATTTGGTTCTGCTGTATCAGTTCCTTGTGCTTGATTCCAAGCACAGAATCTCTTCCATTTGTAAGCATAAAATTTTCTAGTACTAGGCCTTCTGGCTTCCAAAATGACATCCATCACAGCTTTACTGAGAGGTGTTGTTTGTATGACTACATGATTAGCCATGCTGCCAGGTTCAGAGTCTGTAGTTGATTGTGCAGGATCTGATTGTTTTGCTGGGACAGTAGTTGTGGTCTTTGAGGCAAGGTCCAAGTTGGGTATTGAGACAAGTTCCTTAGGATTGTGTACCAGTATTGGCAGGGCCAGTCTGGGGCAATTAATATCATCTTTGGCTTCTCTTGTCTGACTTTTAGGAGGACCTTGGGTAGAAGAGGCAGAGGAGGAAAGGTGTAAACTGATAAGTTTTTCCAACTGAAGGGTAGGGCGTCCACTTTCCATGCTTGTCTGTGATAAGTCCTTGTGCAGAATATTTTCAATTGATAATTTTGAGGAGAGGCAAATAGATCTACTTCTGGGCTCCCCCATTTATCTGTTATCATGCTGAAGACTTGTGGATTTAGTTTCCACTCGTGAGGCTCCATAAGGTTTCTGCTTAAATTGTCTGCCAGAGTGTTTTGTTTTCCTGGCAGGAATTGAGCTTGAAGATGTATTTGGTAGGTCAAAGCTGTGTCCCACAGTGCCATGGCTAATCTGCAAAGGGGGTATGAGTATGTGCCCTCTTGCCTGTTGATATACCACATGACTGTGGTATCTTCCATCTTTATCAGTAGTTGTCCTGGATGAAGTAAATCCTTGAAGGCTGTTAGAGCATTTTGAACAGCTAGCATCTCTTTCTGGTTGATATGTAGATGCATTTGTTTTGGTGCCCATATGCCCTGAATGCATCTTCCTGCCATGCGGGCCCCCCAGGCATAATCTGATGCATCTGTTGTTAAGGTTTGGCTGGCAGAGGGTAGAGTGGAGGGCCATCCTATGTTTTGGTGACAGGCCTTTGCCCACCATAGAAACTCCTGTTGCAAGCAGGGAATGAGAGGAATCATTGTTTCCAGACTGTGTGAATGTTGACTCCATAAATGTTTTAAGTACCATTGAAGTTTCCACATATGCAATCTTGCATATGGAATTAGTAGGAATGCCATGAAGCCCAGAGCCTGCAGAATTTGTCTTGCAGAAGACTGGGTTTTTGTTGACATCAGTTTGAAGTAAGTAGTCAGTTGCCTTTGCTTGTCTGGCGTGAGGTAAGCCATCTGGGCAGTTGTATTCAAGCTTGCACCCAGGAATGTTATCTTTTGAGAAGGTACCAGTTGTGATTTCTTTTTATTTATTGTGTACCCTAGGCATGTTAGAAGCCGTTTTACAAATGCCAGGTGTCGAAGAAGAGTGTCCTTGTTCCCTGCTTGAATGAGACAGTCATCCAAGTAAGGATATATTTGTATACTTCTTTGTCTGCAAAATGCAATTACTGGTGCCAGGCACTTTGTAAAGACCCTGGGCGCAGTAGATAAGCCAAAGGGCAGTGCAGAGAACTGTCAATGCATTAAGCCAGCCTTGAATCTGAGGTATCTTCTGCAAGATTGTCTTATTGGGACATGCAGGCAAGCCTCTTTTAGGTCTAAAGTCACCAGCTAAGCATTCTTGCCCAGCATGGGCAGAAGCTGCTGCAAAGTCAGCATTTTGAATTTTGGAATGTCCAGGTATGTGTTCAAAATCGATAAATCCAGTATTGGTCGCCAGGCCTTGAACTTTCTGGGTGCCAAGAACAGTCTTGAGTAAAAAACTTGTCCTTTTTCCTGTTCTGGTACTGTCTGAATGACCTCCATATTCATGAGGGACATAACCTGTTTCTGTGCCTCTGCCCATTGACTTTTTGGCAGATCTGGCCAACCATTTGCCATTGGCAGAGTGTGGAAATGGAATCTGTATCACTGTGATACGATGTTTAGTACCCACTTGTCATGGGTTATTAACTGCCAATTTTGAGCAAAAAGTGCTAATTTTCCCCCTATGGGTGCTGCCAAAAGATAGGTTCTTGGTGTAGGCAGAGGGAAGTAATTGGGATTGCTTTCTGTAGGTTTGTGCTTTATCTCCTCCAGATTTGGAGGTTGATGCGCCCCATTGCTTTTACCTATATGAATCTTGCGCCTGGTATCTGGAACCCTTAAGGCATCTGAATTTGCCCCTTTGAGCTCTGTCTGACACAGGAAAGGACCATTTTTTTGTAGGCCAGTGTCTACTGAATCTTGGTGGCTGCACTTATAAAAAGTCTTTAACAGTTTGCATAGACTTAGCTTTGTCTTCCATTTTCTTTAAAAACCTCTTCTGCCTTAATACCAAACAGAATCATGCTGTAAAGGTGCATCTAGCAATTTAGCTTTTACATGATCAGGCAAATTTTGTTCATTTAACCAGGCATGCCTCCTAATCATAGATCCAGTAACTGCAGCCCTGCAGGAGGCCTCTAAGGAATCAAAACCACATTGCAAAGTATGCTTTTCAACTTGTTCAGCTGCATGCAATAATTCCTGCAATTCTTTATTTTCTGCACATTCTGAAATCAACATCATTTTCTGTTTCAGCAATCCTATAACATGTTGTTGGTACTTAAGCATATGAAATTGACAGTTTAAGGCCCTGATTGCCAAGGTTGCGGATGTATAAACCTTTTTTCCCCATCTGTCCAGTGCCCTTGAATCTCTGTCAGAGGGGGTAGGATTTTTTTGCTGTTGAGGCCTTAACTCCCTTTGGACCCTGTGAAAAAGTTTCAGGATCAGCAGCAGGGTTTCTAAATAAAAATTTATGTGAGTCAGGGACCCTGTAATATCTGTCAGGCTTACTGGGAGCCTGAAGTAAGGAGTCAGGGGTCAAGCTTGACTCCGAAAACACATTATCCACAATGTCTAAAACAGGGGGAATGGCTAAAGGTCTGTGCTGAGGGAGAAGAAGGAAATCCCTGAGCCTCTTTTTTGATTCTGAGAAGTCTTGACTCTCCCAGTGAAAATGCTCCCTCAAAGTATGCAAGGTTACTCCAAATGAATAATCCTCAGGAGGAGATGCCGATGGAATAGACTCCTCAGCATCAAAATCCTCATAGGGAGGTATAGATAATTCCTGATCAGAAGAGGAATCAGAAGAAATAGAAACCTGATCTGAAGATTCATAATCTGTGTCTTGCCTAGGCCTCTTATCTGGAGGGGGATGGGTACCCCTGATCAAGGTAATAAGGTCTTCAGCCATTTTGATAATCTGTTTTTTAGGCATAGAGGCCTGTGCACGTGGCTCATGCATCATTTTTTTAGTTTTAGAAGTTGCTTTTGTCTTTGGTTTTGCAGCTGTCGTTGGTTTGATATACAAATGTTGAGGTCTGAATACACCCTCAGAAGCCGGTGCCTGCTCAGCGGCTCCAGACCCATCCGAGGGAGATACTTCCATCAGTCCAATACCGCGAGTATAGTGCAGCATGCCAAACTCCACATGGGTGTCAGTCGAGGCCTGTGACTCGAAGGTAGCGGGTATAAGGGGCTGCAAAAATGCCTCACTGAGTATTGGTGAACCGGCAACTGGCTTAGGAGAAGCTTTGTTATCGGTTTTGGATCTCGACTGCCTTTCTCTGTCCTTTTCTTTGCATTTTTTATATACTCCGGTAGTTGGATAGCTATCCGACAACATTTCTGGGTAGTTAAATCTGTTTCCAAAATACTTTGATGCAAAAATATACCGACGCTTAATAGTGCATTGGTTAAATATAGCACAAAACTTTCAGCCAGGCACGTTGTGATCAGTGCCTAGGCAAGGAATACAGTATAAATGGAAATCCTTATGAGGTATTTGCTTCCCACAAGTAATACAATTATTAACTTTTTCTGACATCAGTAAAAAGCAAGAAAAAAGTTTCCCCAATGGGGTACTTAGCTTTAGTGAAGACTTCAGTTCTGAAACTCAAACTCGAATATTTCAGTACTCGGCCGACAGGCACTTGCAAAATGCTTCTGCTTCGGCCACCGTGCGGCAAGAAAGACTAAAGAAAATGGCATCAGCTGCATGTTTTATACCCCTGATAACCTGACGTCATGGAGGAGAAGACAGCAACAGACGCAGAAACCAAGACTTTGGAATTCAGGTCAACCGAGGGCAACCTGTCAGCAGATTACCCAAATGTAATGACTACAACAGTGAAACACGAAGAACATCACAAATTCTAACATAGAGCAAGTACAGAAATTAAAAACCGCCACTCAGAGTTATAAATGGACCAAGACAGCAGCAGTTTTACTGCATTTAAAGAATATTTAAAAATGCATAAATATCATTGAGTGGGCAGTACTTGTACACTAGGCCTTCCACGCATGTTACACATTCACACTGCAAAAGACATCTTAACAATGAGACACTCTGAAAATGTCTTGTTTGTAGCTATAGTCAGGAAAAATGCATAAGGTCACTATAGTAACGGAAATCTCAAAGCACTTCCTTTACAGACAAGGTACACACACATGTACATTATATATATATGTTTAATCAGGAAAACCAGTTTTATCATATATTTAGATGCATATGTTAATGTCTGCATCACCTAATCATTTTAACCACTATAAATAAGAGCTAACTTATTCAACCACTAACAGTACCAAAAAAAAAGACAATTCAAAAATGGAAAAGCTACAGTAAAGTACTAAATGTATGCATTTAATTAGTTTTTACATCATACAATGACCTAAAGCTTACATGTGATTTGTTTTGGAAGTAACCACCATCTCACCCAGCAGTGTTATTTTGTAAACACTGTCCATATGTCACTATCAAGTGAAACATAATGCAGTTTACAAAGTACTGCCCTTCCTGCCTTGCTATCTCCATAAAAAAAAAATACACATACCTCCAACACCTTTAGTCAGATATTCCATGGCTGTGCTTAGTTTAACAGTACTTATTTTAACAGCAAACAAACATCTTAAAGTACACTGAGCAAAAGTGGAATATGCATAAAATACATTTTAAGCTATTTACATTTCTTAATTTACATATTCTTCACCAGCAACACATAGAAGTGATCAGTTGAAGTAGTTTAATGTCCTTTCTTGAAAGATCAAGTAATGAACAACTTACACAAATTAAAAAGCTAGCAGACTGCATGTCAACATTAACAATGCATAACTGCATTAATTTTACACAGATATGATTCTAAAATGCCCAGATCTTGTACCCTTTCTCACAACCACCCATCCCTCGCCCTGTTGGTCCCAAGGTCACATTAAACTCCCCAGACAAGCATGCACACTTAACTCAAATGGCAGGCTCCGGTCAGGCCTCATGACTATGCAGATAGGAGCTTTCCACAAATTAGAACACTCACTGTTTTCTTTAACAGCTTCTATTAACTCTGTCTTCACTTTTACATCCTGCCGACAGGGTTAACAAGAACTTGAGCTATGCGATCCGCAGTTCGGGATTTTTTGGTAATCCCTCATCTTCCAGATTTTCTAAAGGCATTATTTCCAAGTACAGAAAACTGGCTCTAGGTACCAGAACACACTGAATGAAATGCACCTACACTTGACACACTAGTAGCAGCCCTCCCTGAGTCGCACAGACACAGAAGACGAAAACAGGTCGCAAACACCTGTTACGTCTGTGTGACTGGACGGGATGCAAAGGGCATTCTTAAAGAGGAATGCCCTTTAAAAAAACAAAAAAAATTTTTTTTTTAATTAGAATAAATTTCTCAGCCAGCCTGGTTCCAGGGGGGTGCAAGTGCACCCCCTTGCACCTGCCTGCGGGCGCCCTTGCCTACAACAAACCACATCAACCTTCCCTAGAGTACATATCTCCAGTTAAATGTTCTAATGTATTCTTTCTCAATATGAACATTAAGAGTATAAGTAATTAACTACAAGAACTTCATGCATGTTTAGCATTTTACTCCCCAGACATACAGTTATTACAGAAATGTGGTTAAAACCAGAAATTAAAGATAATAAAATATTAACCCCAGCATTTAACATGCTTAGACTGCACAGAAACACAAACTGTGCAGGGAGCATAGCAATACTGTAGAAAGATAACACAGAAGTACATCTTCATACCCCAGCTTTGATAAAGCAGATATCATTATGCCTTACCTAAAATGTAATGGCAAAATGATCATATGCATTGTAGTATAATAACACTTCTCAAAACATACACAGAGAAACCATTTTAATGGGTGACCTAAATATTGATTGACAAACCTGCAATTCAGCAACCTCCTGTAACATACTAAATCTGTTTGGTTTCTCTCAATTAATTTATACCACTACAAGACTAGACAAAAAAAAGGCAATCTGTGCTGGACTGGATTCTTACATACGAAAACAGTGCTATAAATGTTTCTGGATGCTTCCATGACAGTGTTGGTGATCATCTCCCAACACGTGTACTGAGACAATGCAAAACTTCAAGAAGCAACCAATATGTAACCAAGTGCATATCTTGATTAAATTTAACAAAGGTATGAGATGTGTGAAATTATACGAGCTACTGATTATACAAAAGTACGATTCAGCAAAGACTGATTTAGATTAAGATGGGGTAAAGTGGAATGTAAGCATTCTCACTGATGGAAAGTCACAAAGGAACAACACAGGAACTGCAAGGTGGAGGAGGATAGAACCCAACTGATAAAGCAATACAAGGACCTCGACTGTTGTGTAAAAATTCACTGCAGCTTAGATGAAATAAAAAATAGGTTTATTACTTCCACGTTAAGCGCTTTCAGCTGTCCCCAGCCTTCATCAGAACAAATGATCTCTCCAAACACAGCGTTTAAATACATATCTAATTAACTCCTTAATTACTAAATTGGTTAAAAAACCGCCAAAAAATTATTAAAACAATACATAATGTCATATCTCTTAATTTACAAGATCAGCTTAATCCTCTTAAAATATCACTACTAGATGTACATATATAGAGAAAACATTATCATATGAAAAGTTAAAATATGTTGAAAGTTCTATGTTAAAAATTGTATATTAAAAATTGTACTGTTATCTATCTATCTTTGTTCACATGTTCCTACTGCCTTGGTGCGCCAAGCATGAATATACATCTTTTCACTCGAAATAGATGATGACAATTATGCTAAAACAATCCCTGTATAAAATTCATAATATGACTTTCTGAATATGTTATTCCAAAGCCAGGAATGGTTTTAGACTAATAAAATCATTAAGACCAGGTGGTGTTGTGGAGTCAGTCAGAATTTGCCACTTACTTTCACATAATGCTAGCTTAGTTTTCCAATCCCCTCCAAATGGTGTATTATCCACCTGTTCAATAATAGAGAAAAGAAAACTGTGGTCAACACCTTTATCTAAAATGTGCCTGCATAATGCGTTCTTAGTGTCACACTTCCCTATTCTATACTGATGTTCATATATACGTCTGTTTAGTTGTCTCTCAGTTTTTCCGATGTAATGGGCATTACATGCTATACAGATGGCCACATAGACCACTTGTTTGCTTTTACAATTCCCCCTTTTACATCTGATAGTGGTGTGACATATATCATCTATTTTAATTGTTCTACTTGTATTGATGTATTTGCATTGTTTGCAGTTACCACATTTAGTGGTCCCTTTGTCTTTATCTCCTTTCAGCCTGGTGTGACCATCTTTTTCTAATATTCTCTTTAAATTTGGAGCTGTTTTAAAGACACATCTGGGTTTCTTACCCAGAATTTGCTCTTTGTCTATGATCGTCAGGGTTTTCCAGTGCCTGTCCAATATTTCTTGAATCAAGTACGTTTTGGGGGAATACATGAGTACGCATACCCTCCCTGCAGGTATATTGGGTGTATCTTCTTTGGTGGTTGGTTTAAAGGTACCTAACAGAGGAATGTATTTTTTACCCCATTCCCGGGTAACATATTACTATAAATTTTTCTGGATGCTTCCATGACAGTGTTGGTGATCACCTCCCAACACGTGTACTGAGACAATGCAAAACTTCAAGAAGCAACCAATATGTAACCAAGTGGATCTTGATTAAATTTAACAAAGGTATGAGGTGTGTGAAATTATACGAGTTACTGATTATACAAAAGTACGATTCAGCAAAGACTGATTTAGATTAAGATGGGGTAAAGTGGAATGTAAGCATTCTCACTGATGGAATGGGAGGAACAAATATAAAAGGGTCCGTCTCTATAAAAGCAGAAAGGGCCAGCAGATGTGTGTAATCTATTACTGGTACAGACACACACCCTGCTATACAAATCCTAGAAGATAGGGTAAGGAAATTACTACAGGTGTAGGGAAAGACATATGAGCAAGTTGCACATGTTTTAGGAGAGTGTAAAAGTAAAGGATTTGCTGGAAAGCTACATAAAAAATAGGGGAGATATGTGATAAGGAAGTTCCACAAATTTTGAAATTTGTAGCATTTGCAATGAAGGGAAAGTGGAGAGGCAAAGAAAAATCTAGCTGCAATTTTATGTGGATGGGTTAAAATATGGAAAAGAGAGTTATCCTGTGATGTAAATAGGGTCAAAAAATAAAAGCTCAGACTGTATAGAAGCATTTTAGGAGCTAAGTGAATACAAGACAGGAGGAAAAAATATGTGAGGTGGAAAAGGGTGCTTGACACATATTAAGAAGGTTATGTGTTGAAGATCTTCCAAAGGATGTATTGTATGAAGGTCTACATTGTCAACAATATTATATTTTGAAAACTGATATGTGTACAAAGGTGTTACATCTGGTTTTGTTATATTTAAGTTTTTGTGTATAAAATTAATGGTGCATCTTTTGGATAGTCTGTGTATGTATTATGTTTCTATTTTACTATTAAATAAAATGTAATACAAAAATACAGTTATAACCCGATGACTGAAGAAAAAATAGGTTGAAATGCAGATATGTAGGGGAATAGGTTTTTGTGGACAGGTATCAATACTGGGCCATAATGTTTTCTACATTATCTGATTTAAATAGTTACTTTAGGATGTAATTTAATTCTATCACTTTATTTGAAAATAGAATTATTTCCCAGGGTGGTTTTGGGCAAAGCTATACAATGGATGATGAATTTAACCTTTTGGTTAACATTTTTCTTTCTTCTTTGCTGCATTAACAAAGTTGAGCATATGCCCTCTATAGTCTGTTATTAGACCACTGATTTAATTAAATTGTATCCGTTTGGAAAATGTGGTTGCTTATACAGATTTTAGTTTATATCCTTCTGCACATAATTTACCAGTGTGCATTAAAATATCTTTGACTTGCTGCAGAACAAAATGGGGATAGGACTGGATGTAGATGGTGAGTGTTTTATAAATCTTTAGATAGCTCTGTTTCTCACATAGCTGGTCGTAAATAATGTAAATGGTTCTTGGAAACACAGCATCTACCTCCAATAAAGTCTAATTCAGTCTGGACTTAACAGTTCTTTGCTGACATATAAATCTGAATTGGATTTGTTTTAAGTTAAAATCAACAAAATGCACTACTACTGTTACTGCACTGCTCCCTCAGACGCTACTTTAACAGTTGATTGGATAGAGGTATTTGTTTCTTGAAAAATACCAATATGAGGAAGTACTAAGTTCAAAAATGCTTTGATAGTAATTTCTATCTCCTAATTTCATGATACTGTCTCAAAGCTTTCATTTCTCAGCTGGGGTACTTTCTGCATACAGTTTGCATGCCTTATGTGTCTTTATCCTGGCTGCTTCAATTTCATTTCCTACCAAAGACACACTGTTTAGTAAAGTGATAATCCTCCAATTTTCCCTGTAGGTATGCACAGTGGCACAGCAGATAGTGTTTTCATTGTACAGCAAGAAGTTCCCTGGTTCGATTGTTGGCTAGGGTGCCTTCTGTGTAGAGTCGGCATATCCTCCTGTGTTCGCTTGGGTTTCCTCTGGGTGCTGTGGTTTTCTCCCACATTCAAAAGCCATGCAGTAGGTGGACTGGACACTCTAAATTGGCCATTGGTCTCAGTGTGCATGTAAGAGTGTGGAGTGGAAGAACTACTGTGGCAGGGTTAGCCACTTGGCAGTGCAAACTTTGGCTCTAGATGATGGTCACAGTTGAAGTGACACCCTGAACCCATGTGAAAATTGAGAAAAAGGGGTTGTGGATAGATAAATCAGTATGCATGCGCTGTATAAAGCTTTGTGGATACGTACCTTCAATGTGGACCAGTTTTCCAACCACTGCTACTGCCCTTTGTCACAGCTATTGTAAATTAGTTTGGCCATAGTTCCCTCATGCTACAGAATAGGAAAAAAAGTTCTTTTGGAAGATGAATAATTAATGAATCTGAAGGCAATATCAAAAAGTAAAATCAAAGATTTTAATAAAACTAGTTTATATACTAAACACACATACATACACAGATACACACACAGACACACACACACACACACACACACACACACACACACACACACACACACACACACACACACACACACACACACACACACACGCGCACACACACACACACACACATAGTTTTCATTGTTTTGTGGATTCCACTTCTTGGGCTCGAGATACTGAAATTCAAGATTTCAGTATTTCGAGCTTCTGAAGTGAATCCATATATATATATATATATATATATATATATATATATATATATATATATATGTGTGTGTGTGTGTGTGTGTGTGTGTGTCTCTCTGTTCTGTAAAAAGACTTTTGATACTAAACTACTTTTGTAATTACAACAGACTCAATGGAGAATGCTAGCACTAAGAGATAATTTGTGCACCTGTGCTAAACACTACTAATATCATGGTTCAAAGACTGAACTATATATTTTGCAATACAAAAAAAATACTTTAGAGTGAGTGTGTTGTCTGAACACTGGAGAAAAGGTACTAAAAAGAAGAAAGGGAATTTCTCCTGTGGATTTGGCATTAGGTGTTTCTTCAGTGTAAATGGTCCATACTTTTGTGATGAAGGAACAGGCAAAATTTTTGGAGGTGGGTGAGTGAATGCTTCAACTTTAATAGCAGCAATGTGGTTTCCCTGACAAGCTGCAATACATATCAGAAATGTTATATAGGTAGGACGGGACACATCAGGTGACTATATTCCTTGGGTATGAAAACTCAGAATTAGCTCTGGGTGGAAGGGAGCTATATTGGCAAATATCATGAGTGACTGTATTTCCTGTGCCTAAAGGAATTTCTCAGCTTGAAACATTGACTTCTGCAGGGGAATTGCAGCTAATTGCCACCCATAGCTGCTGTGGTCTACACATTAAAATAATTTAAGTAAATATTTTATTTGTAACTGCATGTTTAAGATATGTTTGTTAGTTTACAATCCCCTGGACAATAGAGTAATGGAGTAGAAAATTAAGTTATTTGCAATTCCTTGGCTGCACAAGACACTAGGAAATAATGTATCAGAATGTCAGAACTGTAGTCAAGTGTGGAATGAATTGGGCAGCGGGTCTATATCATATGAGCAAATCGCACAAATTGCGAATGCTCATAATATCAAATGTACCAGACCTCAAAGTGCTTTTTCTGAGACCGCAGTACTGTGAAGAATGGGATATTTGCCCTTTCCTCACTGTAGTACGATCTCGGAGTTGGAATATATATTTAGCGGGAGTAATAGGAAGTTCGAGGTGTGGTATGTTTGATATTATGAGCGTTCACAATTTGTGCGATTTGCTCATATGATATAGACACTTGGGCAGCAACCCTGGGTGCAAAGTGGTATGGGATGTGATCAGAAAATCCTATTTCTTTTAATTTTCACTCCTCACAGCAGGACAATACAGTATGAGGGTTTTAAGACCTGTGCTTCTCCTTAGGAGAGAAAAAAGTAGCACCAGATGTGAGACGAGACATTTTATTTATTTTTTGCTTTCATATAGAGCATGAGGGTATAGGGTGGTAAGACCTGGTGTGCCTTCTTTGGTGACAAGAAAGTATCACCAGATGTGTGATCATTTTTTTTAATTTTTTGCTGTCATACAGAACATGAGGTTATAGGGTATTAAGACCCGAGACTCCACCTTAAAAGGGGCTTTTTCTCCTCTACCTAGTGTCAGAGTGTGGCGATTGGCACCTGGCACCAAATGGCTCTGTAGTATGCTTATTTTTCCCTTTTTTTCTCAAAACCTCAGGTCAGTGTAACACTGTAGGCCATTGACAACCTCCTCAGTAGAGAGAAATCCTTAGCAGTTGTATATATTAGCTGGGAGAAATATATGCTTGCTGTCGAAATTGCATGTAGTAAATGAATATATACATGTAAATATCTTGTGTCAATAATGAAGTACTTCTACAGGAAAGTATTCTGATGTGTCATAGTTGACATAACATACATTTTCAATAATCAACCATTCAGTATATTGACATACTGCCTAGTTCTTTAACGCAGAACAATTGTTGTCACCTCTGTGGTACAATTACCTATCCCGATAATGAAAGGTTAGATTATATTCAGAGGCAGGTGAATCTCTGTTTACATAGTCAGTGAACTTGGTTTAATTTGTATCTCTGAGTCAAAATGAAAAGTAGATGTCACAGAACATTGAATACTTCTTTTTTTGGGGGGGGGTCCAAGTTGATCCATTAGTTCTGGGACCTCCACCTAAGTTTACAACGCTACACCCACTGGCCATACCCTTTTGTGCTCTGGAAGCATACAAAGTGACTTGGGTGCTCTTGGGCTTAATCAGTGGGAGACTTACCGCCCATTATACAGTGGGAAAGAAAGCTTTAATTTCAACTGACTTACACTGTGTTCCAAGCAGGAGGGAAAACCTGGTATCCCACACAAATGAATTTGGTAGCCAAACTGAAATGGAGATCAGTGTGGTCACTAAACCTAGAACTGAAGCACCTGCCTTTTTAAAATCATTTAAAAGCAACAAAACATATATAAAGCACTTCTTTTATGTTTGCAAGATTTTCCCATGGAAATTTACTAAAATACATATCACATGCACAGATGTGTTTACCTGTTGAATGCACCTGTCATGTGCCTTCATAAATTGTATATTGTTTTGTGTATCGATGTTCTCTACACAAGCACCAAGTGCAGTTATATGATCTAATGTGACTGCATTATTATGTCCATTGCCTTCTCTTCTGACTTAAGCCAGTGCAGAGAAATGGGTAAGTAAGTGAGTTTACTTTATATAATAGCAAAATATTGGCACTAGCAGAACAATGCAAAACAAATCATGAGTCATTTTATTTGTTTTGTTTTATCTGTAATGATATTGTATAAAAGAAGTATTCATAGTTATATTTTTTCCTTCCTGCTTCACCCAGCCATGACCAAACATCTGCTACAGTACGGGTGAACCTTACTGAGACAGTTCCTTATCCTTGTAGCAGATTTCCAGCCAAACAAATACCTTTCAGATTCATGGTCCCAAATACTGAAGGTAGGCACATCGCGTTTGTACAAGATTTCTGGCATAACTTGCACTAATGTTTTCAGGGCAAATGTTTGAAAATATACTCATATTTTAAATGACCTTGTCACTTTTTCAGTAATTGTTACTATGTCATTTCTCCCAAATGGTAACATAGCACACACTTATCTTTCACATAACATTTTCAATGCAGTTAATCAATTTTTAAATACTTTTAAATATCGCTGTTTTTCAGAAAAGGGATAAATGAAAGCAGGCAAATGCATCAGCAAGCTGTGCATGGAGTACTCTTTCCAGAGATATAAAGTAAGATTATAGTAGCAGTCATCATACCAAAAACTGGGCATTGAGCCTTGAAAATCCTGCATATTGAGTGGCATTTCCAAGTTAGTTGTGCGATCCACTTAAAAGAATCTGACAAAGATAACTGTGATTCTAGGAAAGTGAAAATGGAGAACTGAAAGAAAGACAGACAGAGACTATAGTCATGAAACAAGTTCAAGAAACAATGACATTCCATTTAATGTACAGTGATGAAACAATACACGGCTTTCATGAGTCAGTTTTTAAGATAGCAATCTAGATTTTAAACAACAGTTTGTTGTACTCCATGAGCTTGTTCTGAAGTAAATATGATAGATGTGTACATAGTCATCATCAGGATTTATTTGTACCAGGAAAAAAGAAGATAAACTAGGTCTTGAACCATAGGGTGTGTACGCAAGCATGGAAGACGCAATATTTACAGATGCATACAGCTGAGGACAGTATTCATAAAGGCTAGCTTTGTTGAAATTTTAATTCCATTATGACCCACACATGCCTTTTGTGCCCTGATGACTAGATCTGTTTAAGTAGATTGCACCACTGCGTCACAGAGTACCAAGTAACATATGCATTCCAATATTAAATACCAAAAAAGTTAGAACCGAGGTCTTAATATTCATTGATGTTACATTAAAAAATACACTTTAAGGTAACGTAAATGAATTGTGTATAATCATTCCATATATAGTTTAAAATAAGCATTTAGTTCTGCTTTTTAGCAAGGCATATCAAAATGCTGTACTTTGTAATGTGCTGTTTATTGCTGTAATTAATACAATTACTTTCTGTTGTTTTCTGATATCTGCATAATGGAGCAACAGTCTAACAGCCAGGTACTCTTTAGTCTTGATATTAAAATAAAAAGAAAAGTCTGCTTGATTTATCCTTTGGCTTGGTATCCTGGTATTAGAGTATCAAATTAAATTTAAAAAAGTGCATGTGGTGGAGGGGGTCAGGCTTTACCAGAATGAGCCAGTATATGACTGAATTTCTCTTGCCTTGAAATACTTCATAAATATGATTAAGTATTCCAGTTTGCACTGACAAGCTTACTGACTTGTATCCATATTTATGAATCAACAAATACTGCGTATTCCTCTTAATTTTGTTATTTTTGTTCTGTTTCAGATTTTAAATTCAGTCAGCCTCTGAGTGTCTGGTAAGGTATGCTTAGGGTATATCGCTTCCTGATTTATTTATCCTTAATATGTTTAGCATAGTTCACAGTGAAATGTGAAAAAGTCATATAAAACACTTTGTGATATTATGCAGCAGAACAGTTTTTGTGTTTGTAGAAGAGTATAATTTTGCTTAGAATACATAATGATAAAAGACAAGAGAGAAGGACAGAGAGGGAGGGAAGAAAATATATTTCTGTACATGCATCCACCACACCAGATGGTACTCAATATTTTTCCCAGCCTCATTCATCAAATTTAGGTTATAGGCAGTTATTTTGGATCCTCAATGACTAGAGATTTTTAGCTAAGTTGAATGCCAAAAGCTTATATAACTATAGACACTACCGATTCCATTTCTTTGGTTTTCAAAGCTTTGTCCATTATCAATAGAAACATATTCAAGAGTGACTTAGGAAGGCATGCAGTTACAGACAGTAAACAAGTGGTATTTCTGTCCACTTGTACCACAGCAAAAGTATCACTGCAGTTAGTCTTAGGGCTGCATACCAATAGGATGTAAGCATGGTAAATCTATCTAGGCATTATAGAAAACAACCTTAATGGTTCAAGAATGTACCATAAAATTAAAGGCCCTGTACTCCATTCATATAAACAGCCAGATATATAGCAGGTCAGGCCTAATCACCAGAAAACTCCTGGCTATTAGTGTTCTTCACACCATTCAGTGATTCAGACTAAACCACTATGTAAGTGCACCAAGTGGACTCCCTGCGTTTGTTTGACAAATGCAGGGGTGTGATATAATGTCAATGGTACAGATGGCTGAGTGGTGGATATGTTGAAGGTAAGGCATGTTGATTCAGATAAGTAGGGTTGGGAAACTGAGAGTTTGTCTGTGTGTATGTGAGTTAGGGTTAGGGTCAGGGATGATGAAGGATGGGTGCTGTGGTTTGTCTGCGAGTTTGCGTATTTTTGGGTACTGGTAAGGGTTAAATTAGGGGACAGATGTAGTGTTTTTGTGCTTGTTTAAGAATGTTTGTGAGTCCTGCATCTGGCTTGTGTAGTGACAGTGTTATGGGAAGGATTTAATAATGTTAAGGTGTAGGGTTAGGGTTGGGGAAGGGACAGCATTAGGGAAAGGGTTAGCACCTATTACTAAGGCAGTGCCCCCTGTCTTCTTTAGTAATAGATGCTAACCCATGTAACAAACCAAGTTATTTGCCCATTTGGCTTTGCAGATCAAAATGGAAACAAAATAGTACCTTTAGTGACATTTCACTAGTACTCATAGCTCCTACAATAAACAGGTTCCCTTTCTGCACATCCCAGGCTGTAGGCATCTGTCAGGTCCTGATTTCAGCTCTAGCGCTCCACTGATTCATGCACAATTAACTACCTTACTCCTAGCACATAACCAGAGGCTTTGTGCTCATAATGATGGGGTATTGAACCTTGATTACCCATCAGCATTTATTTTGACTAGACCAAACCTGTGGGTCACTGTATATTAAAAGGGTTGGGAGTATAGTGCCTATGAGCACAACTTTATACTGTCATGAGTCTGCCTAATGAGAGATTGCAAGGAGACCTGATCAGCTGCCAGACTGAAGGAGTTTTCTAACAAACAGTACTTGAAGAAATAGAAGGCTTGTTTTGTTCCTAAACACACTGTTTCAATGTTAGAATATCTCCTTTGTGTATTGCATACCATTCTGGTGATACAGCATATGGAATGTTCCTCACCTTGAAGGTCATGGGATGTCACTACCCTTACTTCTATAGTAAAATCAGGAATTAGTAACGCTGGTTCAGAGCATAAGATCCTCTTTAGTTCATTCAGTGCTCAATATGGCTTATGATACCACTGTACCTTGATGATAGACTTTCTAAATTCTAAACAGAAACTGCAAATACTCCCACATATACACAGATCACTATAATGCAATCTTGCACATTTTAACAACCACCACTTTTTCAGTCTTTCATTTTCCTGCAGACTTCTTCTTTTTCTTCTTTCAGCTTTTCCCAGTTAGGGGTCACCACAGTGGAACTCCGGTCCGCTAATGATTGGCAGTACATTTTTACGGTGATGAAGTGCCAGCTTAATGCCCAGCTTTCAACGAAGGCAAGCTCATTCTGCGCATGTCTTTTGAACACCACTCGACCGCAGGGAGGACATGCAGACTCCACACAGAAGGCGCTCCAGCTGAGAATCAAATGAGAGAACCTCTAGCAAATGCTATATAAAACTTAAATTCAACCAAGTGTGATTCACACAAATGTGCGGTCGCACATTTTTGCTGTCATTCATGTTTACACCAAAACAAACTTGTTGACCAAATGACTTACAACCATTTGAATAACAACTATATATATATATATATATATATATATATATATATATATATCTTTCTCACTCTCTCTGCATAATATCTATATATGTGTCCACTGAATTACTTCAAATTTTTCATTAGTCAACATCCCTTTATCTGACAAAATATGGTCAGCTACACAGATAGCTGACAGGTGTGCAAGATCAAACATTTCTCGGGCTAGGGAAATATGCCTTTCCCAGAGACTGTGCAATCTCAAACTTAGACTACATAATTAGCAGGTGGTGTGGAGAATGCAGCATGTCCCCTGCAAAAAATTATGCTTTATTTTTTTTTTTTAGTTTAAGTTTTGCATGCACTTAGGTTGTTGCTTGGTGGTACATGTGTAGTAATATTTCAGTGTATGCAAAGTCGACTGTTGCGGTTGATATCGTAAATGTCAATCTCTAGTATTTCATTTAATTTCAGTACACCTACATATATATATATATATATATATATATATAGAGAGAGAGAGAGAGAGAGAGCGAGAGATGACTCTCTCTCTCTCTCTCTTTCTGTCTGTCTCTGCACATATAGATTATAACACTACAAACCACACCATTTCCAATCACTTTGCGGTCATCAAAGATGTTTGGGATATTAGTTACTTTTCTGATTTCCCACAGTGAAAATCAGGTTTCCGTAGTACTGCAGCCTAGTGTACAGTGGTGTTTGGTACCCACTGAGTAGGCACTACCAGCAACATTTAACACATTACAGTTTGGAGGAGCAGGTGGCTCTTGACTGCTTTTATGTGGCCAGGACCAATATAAAGACTTTAGAAAACTCATATGGCTCACAAACTGGAACTCGGGTAATGCATAGCCTGCTTCTCCCTTTAAATATGAAGATATATATATACAGATATCCTTATTCTTGCAATGGGGAAGTTCTAGAGATGGAGTATATCACACGCTTTGGTATAGTAAATAAGTGCAACGTGCAGCACTAACCACCTCCACAGGTAATTTCACTTATTTAGATTTCTTTACTGGGGTATTGAAATGATTATTATTGACCATTTGCAAGCATGGCCTGGATTAATAAACAATCAAAAGTCTGACAGTTATAAACAAAGTGTAATTATACAATGACTGGTCATTAATATTCCAAATCAAGCACATTGATTGGTCAGCCCAGTGGAACAAGGTCCGGTCGCCCAGACTTTTTTCCATTGCTATATACTATAAGTTTTATTTTTTTTAACAAAAATAAAAAAAAACATGTAATCTGGACTCAGACATAGCAGAGAGACAGGATGGAGAAAATACTAGGAAAATCAGGTATGTTATTCAAAACTAAAGACACATATTTGATTTTGCTTGTATTTCCTCCATTCTGTCTCTCTCCTACCTTAAACTGCCCAAAATGTTTTTTATTAAAAAAAAAAAAAGAAAATAAAAATTAGCAACGGAGACTTTCTTTTCTCCATTGTTTCCTTTCCAAAGCACTGATATATTGGGTATGCATGGGAATGCAAGTCCCATATGCATGTACAGTACATCAAAAAAAGGCACCAGGATATTACCAGCCATGGAAGAACAGCACAGCACCATTATACAAAGACATTATTTAAGAAAAATAAGTATTTTTTTCTTAAATAATGTCATTGTGTAATGGCAATAACTGACTCTGTGGTGTGGTATACTAACATTTACCCACAGTTGACTTTATTTAATCACTCAGGCTTCGCCCTCATGATTAAATCACATCAACCGTGGGTAAATCTTAATATACCACACCGACATCGTCAGTTATTGCTTCAATCACTTATGAAGTTTTTAATACAGACAAAAGTAATTAATACAGATATAGAATAAATGATCAGTTTAACATTGCTTAACGTTTAGAAAATATTGCATAAATAATATTTACAAATATGGAGTAAAATCATTTACAAATCAGTGCAGTTAAAGGAGAAGATGATAAATTTATGAGCTCATAAGTAAGAAAAAAAGAGTAGGAAATGAAGAGGTGTAGTACAGTAACTAGTACTAAGGAAGAATGACTACAAGTTCATAACATGCAGGGAAAATTTGAGTGGTATTGCTCCATTATATGCCCACTTGCCAAGTCAATGGTGACACATGGGCGACATTAAGTGGGAGAGTTCCTTCAACACTTAAAGTTGACAGTGCTATATCCATTGCTGGCCAAGAGACTTTAATGTCATCTATCAGGTTTTTGAAGTATAGAATGATGCAGAGGTACCAGGTGTTTGTGAGCATCCCGTTTGGGTTTACTGTTTAGGAGGTCACCCAAACCATTAAATCCATTGTCAGCCCTGATGATGCCACAGGACATTTACATAGTTTACATACGTTTGTGCGAACGACATTCTGTTGGCTGCAATGTGCCGAACATCAGAATGTCGAGCACACAAACATTTTTGAACCAGATAGTCGACTACACTTATGCGAATGCACTACTGCATTCACATAAGTGTAAGTCAACTATCTGCATGGAGATCGCTGTACAGTGGGGAGTGGAAATTCATCCACATCCCCACTGTAGTGCGATCTCGGAGTTAGAATATATAAGTAGGGGGGTGTGGGGGGTGCAGGGGGCTTGCCCCCCTGCAAAAACGTAATTTGTCGTATAGGATTCTGATTTACATCAGCTCCTATATGGCTATCATGTGGTGGATTCGACATCAATGTCGAGTCAAATGCATCAAGCATTTGGTTCGACATTGTTACTGTTCTTTTTTTTTCATTTCGGTATTACTATTCGTTTTTCTGAACTGAAAATGTTTTTCCATTCGAATAAACAATAGTAAACCCATTATATACCACTGTGTTATTCATATTGAAAATATCTCAACTGTACTAACAATATCCTCTTTCTTTCCTCTTGAGTTTGAGCACACAGCTATATCAAGTAAACTCTGGGCTAGATTGCCCATACATGTCAAGTAGAGTGCCTCTCTGGCTCTCTTCAAAAGGAACCTTGATGATTGGATGGGAGAAAGGAAATTCACCCCGGGGATCATGTCAGTTGTCCTGCTAGACAGGGGTCCAAGGAAGTAAATAGTGTGAGAATAGCCAGGGAATTGTTATGGCTAGGCTTGTATAGGCCCTAGGGCTGATAGCCTAGTACCAACCTATGAACCTATGAAACTATGAATAAACAGGTGTACACCTCAGGAGGCTGAAGCACCTGCTCACTGACAGTATAAACAATGATCATTCTTCAATTTTCAATGAAATTGTCATTAATCATTTTAATTATGGTAACATTTACATTCTTCCTATTTTGTCTCCCTCTACAGGTCCAGAATAGCCTGGGGAACCTTGGCTACAGTCATCCGTTAGACATAGAGCTCTGTCTTTCTAATCTTTTTATTTTCTTGCTGAAAGAATGAATTTAAACCATTTATATTATTTTTTCTGCTACTAAGAATTATTACAAAGTTTGTTTGACTTGTTCTGGTAATGTAACACTGCATTTCATTAAGATAGTTACTAAAATAAATATCAGAACTAAAGCTTCAGACAAAAGAAACAAATGTACTTGTGGATTCAGAAAGAACCCCACTGCTGGAGGTAGTAGTTGTGTCCAAAAGGAACAGTTTCTATGATTGTAGCAAATGTAATTTAGAGACACATTAGCTGCAATGAGAACAAACCTCATTACTGGCTAATTTGTATGTCTCTGAACTGGCTGTATCTAATGCAAGTGCAAATCAGCACTTTCTTGTGATAGTCATTACTGGCAGTCTGTGCATCACATTATTACAGAGATCCCTACAGTCACTCACACACACACACACACACACACACACACACACACACACACACACACACACACACACACACACACACACACATGCTAACATAACAGAGCCAGCCATTAGAGTTTTATTTTTGTTATTGTTCATAGAGGGTATTGTGATGCTAGATCTGTTACACCATTAACTTTTTAAGTGAGCACAAGTAATAGTTTAAAATGGTCCCTGACTTTAGAGACTGTTGCTGCTGATGCCTTTCATATGTGCCTTGTTCTTTGTAACTCATGTACCATTACAGTCAGTGAATAATGCAAGTCATTTACAGTCAAACACAAAATCTCTAACTAAATGTAAAGTGTTAAACCTCTGGTTTGTCAACTGTTTCTTGTGTGAAGTGTGCAAGGCTTGAAAATACTTCATTTTCACTTTAACTTTTTTTTTTCTTTAAGACTTAAGGTTCCTTGTGTCTAGTGGTAGCACAGATGACTAACACTCTGCAAAGGACATGAGTGTGCATAAGGGTTACATGTTTCAACCCCCCCCTCCATTTTACATTAATCTTTCCAGTAATATGCAAAAGAATCTGTAGTGGTGTTAGTGGTAGAGCATTGGATTGAACCTCTGAGAAAGGGTTGCTCATGAATGTCAATTGTACAGGGCTTAAATCAATAAGTGCCTTTAGGGTATGATACAAAGAGTATCCGTGGTGTCTAGTGCTCCCACTGCCCCTTCTGTTGTTCTGCAAAACTTGTTCTATTATTTTCTGTGTCTACTACTAAAATTTTATGTCTAAGGCTGTTAAATAAAAATAAACGATTACAACACAGGAGGCTCAGATGCAGAAAACTTTACTAGTGTACACCAGGAGGCAAAATACCATACAATACAAGTATAGAGTTTTGTCTGGCATGATACAGGAAATGTACTATGTTTTATAGTCATACATTCAAGCTGTACCCACTTCACTGACGTGGTCAGTCACAGGGCACCTACATCACTATGGTCTACAATATTCTATTCATAAGAAAAAGCTGATGTTATACTTTTTAAAAGTTTTCCCATGAGAATAATACAGCCTTGCAAAGCACCTGGTCAGTTATAATGTCTTTCTGTAAATGTTATTCTTTCAAGGTTTCAGTCCTGCTCGAATACAATAGTCAGTTCAGTCTTGTAATACACTTCTTTGTTCTCCTTGCAACATTACTTTTAGCAGCTGTGCCTTGTCTCTGATAATATTCGCAAGGCCGACCATCTCAGAGGAAGGAAGAAAGATTTTCAATGCTTTATACATTCATTTTCCTGACCTAGCAGATAATCATTAGTGAAAAACATAAGCTTGCTGAGCTGGCTACTGCCAGGGTCAGAGTTCAAACACACTGCAGCTCCAAAGCTTCAAGCAAGTACATGTAAAATCATTCTTACTGCCATATTGTAAAATAGAATAAAATGCATTACATACTATTTGCTTTTAAACTAGCACTTTATATATGTTCAAATACATATTTTTCTAACATTTTCCTCCCTTTTAATACTTTTTATTCTATTCAGAAACATAAACAATATCATATCTCCTAGCCTTCTCCTTTAAGGACTTTCAACTAGGCAAGTCATTTGGTTTATATTTCGGAAAGAGTTTCATTTGGAACCAATAGCTTCAGTTCAATGTCTTGGTACAAAGTTTCAGTTACAGATATATCAACAAATTCTCTGACTAATCTTTTCATACAAGGAATCCCACAACAGACACATGCTCCTAATAAGAGCAAACCAACACAAATAGCAATCAAAATATTCATTAGGATTGAACCCCACCCACCAAATAGACTCTGGAAAAAGCTCGTCAGTGGGTTTGGGCCTGGTTCAGTCATGGCCGATACCTGCTGTATTACCTCTAGGTGATCATTGATCTCATGTCGATTGTCTGGTATAAATGCACAGCATTCTTCTTTGATAAGCGCGCACGTACCACCTCTCACCGCTAGGGTGAAGTCAAGAGCCATTCGATTTTGTAGCACAACAGTTCTCATTGCATTCAGTTCATCAGTCACAAGTTCGAGAGCGGAAAAAGTTGCATTACTCATTACTTCGAGAAGCTTTGACAATTTTTTCAGCTCCCAGATTGATTTGACTGCTCCATAGGCTGGAAATATTCCAGCCCAGGATATAACACTGTCACTCAAGTCCATATGAGTCAATTTTTCTTTATCTTTCACGGATTGATGATCCTTCCAACCAGCTTCGATTTTTCCCATTGGATTTACAGGTTTTCCGACTGAATTCTCAGGTTTTCGGGCTACATCTCTTATATTTCGTATCTTATCTAGAGGTAATTCTGCAGTATGCCTTATAGCTGAAACCAGATAACCCAAAAAACAACTGCCGGACCAATTCTCAGGTAGCCATTTGTATGCTTTTTTCCCCACAAACAAAATAACAGTTTTCTACTTTAGTACTAATGCGGGTTAACTCTGAATGAAACATTTTCTTGTCTATAACAGACAATTGTTTATGCAACTCAGGATTTTTCTGCACGTCTCTTATTGTTGTTTTCATTAAGCTCAAATATGAATCATAATTTGTGCTACAGCTAGTAGTTTTATCTTTAGTCTTAATATAACATTTATAAGATACAGTTATGTTACAGTTACTCCAACCCACTTGGAGTGTATCATTTTTATAGAAACAAACAATTCCTCTCTGTGTAATAGGACAATACAATGCAATCTTGTCCTGTGATCTCACAGAACCTGTATCAAAAAGTAAATTTTCCCAAGTCTCATTTATCCCCAAGGGGACAGCGGACATCAACAGTCCTCCATATGCTGTTAGTATAGCAGTACAAACCCAGCAATTTGAAATGTTCATAGTCTCTACATATACACACTTCATAGCTAGGTATGTGTTAAAATTTGGATGCCAGTCTATAGACAGTTCATCACATTTCTCCACTTTCATTTGTATGGTTATATGTAGGAAGAACCACAACAAAAGGAAAGTCACCACAATCATAGTCAACAAATGTATAGTTAGCAAGATGGTTAAACAATATCTTCGGGGTTGATTTGTATTTTTACTCATTTTGCTCTTGGCCATCCTGCCTTTGTTGTGTATCAGTCACAAAATGTTTATCAAGCTGAAAATTCTTTACTGGTTTACAGTGCGTCAGGTGGACCCAGGACGACCTCTCAGCAACTTTGACCGCAGTAGGCGTCGCCAACAGTACCTGGTACGGACCTTCCCACTTCAGACTTGTCCAGTTCTTCTTCTTTATGACCTTCAGCCACACCCAGGACCCAGGGGTCAGCACCGCTTCTGGTGGTCTGGTCTGTTCCTTATCTGAAAAAGAGTTCAACTGCAAAACAGTTTTATTTGTTAACAGCTTCCTCATGTAATTAGCTAATGAGCTGTAAGCCTCTAGTTCTGCAGGCATGAGAGCTTTCCACTGTGGCACATAATATACCCTTCCAAATATCACTTCAAAGGGGGTCAAACCCTTTACGTTTGGAACTGTTCTCATGCTCAGCAGTGCCAAAGGCAAACAGCAAATCCAATTCTTCTGTGTTTCATTTATTAACTTTCTCAACTTGCTTTTCAAAATTCCATTGTACCTTTTCACCAGTCCTGCAGACTGTGGGTGGTAAGCACAATGATTCTTCAAGGAGATCCCAAAGAATCTCCCAAGTTGCTGAATCGTCTGATTAACAAAGTGTGTCCCATTGTCACTATAGATTCTTTCTGGTATGCCAAATCTAGGAATTATTTCTTTTATTAGAGCTTTTGCTACTGTTGCTGCATCCGGATTTTTAGTAGGAAAAGCTTCTACCCATTTGGAAAACATGTCTATAATCACTAAACAGTATTTTTTCCCTTCACATTTGCTCAGTTCTATGAAATCCATACAGATAGTATGGAACGGATATGGTGGTATAGGAAAACTCCCTTGCTTGGTTTGAATGCTCCTTGTGCATGATGTTTGTTACAAATATGACATGCTGCACAAAATTTTTGTGTAAAGTTCTGAATCCATATGTTTGGAATATTCGATTTACTAACTGTACCATCCCCCCTGTTGAGACATGGCTCTGCCCATGGCTCAACAAAGCTGCATATCTAAATAAATTAGATGGCAATATTGGCTTTTTCTCCTTGGAGATGTACAGTCCATTTTCGAGGATTGCACCTCGTCTCTCCCATTTCTGTTTCTCAGCTTTTGTAGTTAATGTCTGCATTGTTTTCAACATTTCTAAATCTAAAATCTCAGAGGGTTGTAATTCCTCATTCAAAAGTAAAGTTTCTGAGTCTGAGGCTGCTTGCTTTGCAGCTGCATCAGCTCATGCATTACCTTTTGAAATCTTATCCTGTTGTTTTGTATGAGCTACACATTTACAAATAGCTACTTTGATAGGTAACTGAATAGAATCTAATAAATTCAAAATAAGTTGCGCATGATTAATCGGTTTGCCAGTAGATGTTATCATTCCCCTATTTTTCCATTGCTGCGCAAAAACATGCACTGTAGAAAGCATACTGACTGTCAGTATATATGTTCACACATTTGTCTTTCGCTAGAGTGCAAGCCCGTGTTAAGGCTATCAATTCTGCTGCTTGAGCAGACAGGTTATGCTGTAAGGGTTGGGCTTCTAAAATCTCTGTATCTGTGACTACTGCATATCCTACTAGATTTTTCCCTGTAGTAGCCCTTTCTGCCTGAATCGTCCACATAAAATGTCACCTCAGCATCATCCAAGGGCATATCAGTGAGGTCTTGTCTGGGCAAAGTTATTTGCTCAATTTCCTGCAGGCAACTGTGTGGTGTGCCATCCACAGGAGTTGGAAGTAACGTTGATGGATTTAATGTTGTACAACGTTCAATTACCATATGAGGTTGGCTCAGCAGTATGGTCATACAAGAAAGATGTCTAGCAGGAGATAGATATGCTATTTTTTCTTGCAGTAAAATTATCGTGACTGCATGAGGCACTCTCAGTGTGAGAGGGTGGAATAACACCACTGAGGCCGAAGCCTGTACTGCCATTGCAGCTGCGACTACTGCTTGTACACAGTGAGGCAATGATCGTGCCACTGGATCGAACTGTGATGAATAGTAAGCTATGGGGCGTTGCTTACTTCCATGCTGTTGCATCAGAAATGACGTCATGTATCCCTGTTTACAATCTACGGTTTGAAAAAATCTTTTGTGGTAATTTGGAAGTCCTAAAACTAATGATGAAGCTATCAATTGTTTTAGTCTGAAGAAAGCTGTTTCTGCTTCAGGTGTCCATTGTAATACATCTTGTGCTGCCATTGGTGTTTTATATATTAAATCAGCCAATGGAGCAGATTCTAAAGCATAGTTTGATATCCAACCCGACAAAATTAGTGCTCCCAAGAAGGACATCATTTCCTTCTTGGTTGTTGGTTTAGGTGCCTGTAAAATCGCTGTTTTTTCTGTCTTCGTCTAGTATTCTACCTTCATTGGATATTACATATCCTAGGTATCTAACCTGTTTTCTCCAAAGTTGTAACTTACTTTTGTTTACTTTGTGTCCTTGTGCTGCTAAAAATTTCAATAATGCTATTGTATCTTTCCTGCATTGCTGTTGGGTGGGGGCTGCTAGCAAGATGTCATCTACATAAAGTAGAATCTGACTTCCTCCTGGTGGAGTAAATCCTGCCAGGTTGCTAGCCATTTCTTGTGCAAATATCATTGGACTTTCACAATATCCCTGTGGTAGCCGAGTATAGGTATATCTTTTACCTTGAAATGTAAATGCAAACCAATACTGGCTATCAGGATGTATAGGTATTGAAAAGAAAGCATTGCTTATATCTATCACAGTAAAATATTTTTGTTGTGGCTTCAAATCGTTCAACAAAGTGTGTGGGTCTGGCACCGTAGGTGCTCTGGGTATTATTGCATTGTTTACGGCTTGTAAATGTTGTACCATCCGCCATTCCCCGTTTGCTTTTTTAACAGGAAATAGAGGGGTATTACATGGTGAATCTAGAGATTCTACCAGTACTCCTTCCTTGAGTAATGCTGCTATTATAGGCTTGATTCCCTGCTCTGCATCTTTCCTCAAGGGGTATTGTCTTTTTTGTGGTCTAAATGCTGATTTTGGTGTAATGGTTACTGGTCCTGCTGTTCGAATAAGTCCTACATCTGATTTACCTGTTGACCAAAGAATGTTTGGTATATCGCACAAGGCTTTTTCTTCTTCTTCTAACAAGAATGCTAATCAGCTGTCTTCACTGGTTTGCAAGTGTACAGCTGGTCGTGTCTGTGTTAGCCAATTCAATTTCTGTTTTTGTACTCCCTGTTCTGATAATTCTAAATTAGTTTGTTTTTCCCATTTTGTTACTTTTTCTCCTAAATCTGCCCATCTCACATCTTTGCTCTTTGTCAAGCTGACATGTGGCAGTCTATTAGATTTGTACAGTTTCATGAATTCCTGAGGTAGTGAACAGCTTACTACACTGTTTCCCCTCAGTATCCCAATATAAGGTTCGTAACACTAATCTGTTAGCAGGATTTTTGAACAATTCTTGCTCATATTCCTTATCCGGTCCTGGCATACTACAGTAGTATAGAGTACAATGTAACAAATGCTGTTGGTCAGTGTCAAGGGAGGGGACCTTACTGATGGCTACATTCATCAGTTCCTCGGTTACTGACCCTGGACCAGTCGTAACTAGATCCTGGCTGTACCACTAAAAAGTTTCACCCTCCGATCGCACCACAAAGGTATCCATTTGTCTTTGTGCTTCCATACCCTGCATAGTAGGAACTACTGCTATGCCAAATATCTGCATAAGGTCTCTTCCCAGTAAGTTTACTGGACATTTTGCAGAAACTACAATTTTACTTTTCTGAGTCATACCTGAAACAGGGTCAGTTATTGCTATATCATAGGAGAGTGGCTCCCTATATAGCTGTCCATTTGCTGCTTTCACTAATATATAGTCAGGTGATTCAGAGTGTTCTGGTAACTTTGAAGGGTGTATCAAAGTTTGTGACGCTCCTGAGTCACACAAGAATTTCACTTCCCTTCCTTCCACCAGAAGTGTGACTTCCGGTTTTGTATCTGCTAAATAGAGCTCCAAGCTCAGTAATGCTAAATCTAAAATTTCACTTTCTTCACCCTCTATATCTGCTTGCACTTTCTCTGTTCCTTCCACTACATTTACATTTGTCCTTTGTTTGTTAGTCTTTCCTGACAATTTTTGATTGTCATCACTATCATATAGTCAGTCCTCATCACCTTTATCTTCTGTAGTCGCCTTTTTATTTAGCCTGCAATCCCTTGCTAAATGTCCTTTCTTACCGCACTTAAAGTACTCACCTTTCTTTTTTCTCTCTTCAAAATCCTCTGACCTTTTGTCAAACTGTTTATTACCCTGGGCATTTTTCTTACCCTTTTTATTTGATTGTACTACAAAGACCTCTGCTCCGTCTTCAGCTGTGAAGACCTGTGTCTTCTTTTTCTTTTTACTATTAAAGTGTCTTTCAGCATGTCTAGCATACTCAAGCAAGGCTTGTAGCCTGCTTGTTCGGTGATCTATCATATGCTTTGTAATAAAGCTACTGATAGGTGCAATGCAACCTTTCAAAAATGCATTTTTCAGTTGCTGTTCATATGAGCTATCATTCGTCTGACTTTCAGGAATAGTCATACCACTATGGTTATTGAAACATTCCAGTAATCTACCATAGTACCCATCTACAGTTTCATTATCTTGTTGTATGCATTGGTTAATGCAAGTCCAATCTGCTCTAGGTTTCCATTTTTCAGAGATTCGGTCTGTAAGACCTTTCACTCTGGTATCTAATTCTGCGTCACTATGTGAGAGTGGTTTAAGCTCTGCATTACGAGAGTTCCAGGTGCCACAAATCATGTGCCAGTCTGGACCCACAATCTGTCTAACTACCCTTTCTACTTCTTCTCCATTCAAGTGGTAACTTAGTCTCATACCTTGTAAATCTTGTATAAATTTTTTGTAATTAATTTTCGGATGAGGGATTCCCTCTGTAGCTTTCCGAATGTCTTCCGGTGTCCATGGTCTATATGCTAGGAGAGTTGGGTCCTGCCCTTCCTGCCCTGCCTGAGGATTTGGTACCTCGATTAGTGGACAGATTTCTTCACTCTCTTCTAGCGAGTCTCTCCCTATTTGATATAAATCTGCGTCCCTAAGTGTTTTACGTGTCCGGGACCTAGTTTCAATAGGTTCTCTAACAAATGGTTTTAATGTTCCTGCAACTTCAGGATAACGTGGAGGTGGACTAGCCTGTCCTCCTGTTTCATATCCTGAAAAAGGCATTGGAGGGGTTGGAGGGGGAGGGGCCGTCACTATTACTGTATTATTATCCTCTTTGTCTAAAAATAATGTTTTCGCATTTTTAATTTTCTGTTCCCTTCGGTTCACTTCCTCAATCCACCTATGTGCCTGAGGAATGCCTAGTCGCCGTTGTTTCTTTGCCTGACCTTCTGCGTCAGATTTAAGCTGTTTTAAAAGTTTAACTAACGAAATTTTATTTAATTTACCGTCAAATTCGTATTTATTAACCCATTTTGTATAATACCTTACATTATCTGCTCTTTGTAATTGCATATATTTTGCGTCATCAGTTAGGGCGGATCTCGCGATTTTTTAGTGCACTGATTTCCCATTTCAAAAGAAAAATGTTACGTAACCCTTTTTACCACGTGGTATCTCAGTTCCTTACACAGTTTATCTAGAATAACTGCCTACCTTATTCTGTTTCCCTGATCTCTGACAAAATATACAGTAATTTCCTTTTGTCCCTGATCTGTATAACAAATCTATGACAATAACATTTACTGTAACCTAGTCCCTGATCTAAAACAGAAAAAAGGCAAATATCTTCCTACACAAGCCTCCTGGGTCAACCAGTTTGAGACCACTCTTCGGCCGCAGATCAGAAAAGTGGCCAGCCTCTCAAAACGACAATTCAGTCGGAGGTCTTTGTGTTTCAAGAAGAACCATTTCGGTAGCTTCTCCTGCGCAGTATTTGACCACCGGTACACTCTGATTTGTAGCTGTCGAGGGTTTCCGGTCAAACGGAGGACCAAACTATTAAATAAAAATAAACAATTACAACACAGGAGGCTCAGATGCAGAAAACTTTACTAGTGTACACCAGGAGGCAAAATACCATACAACACAAGTATAGAGTTTTGTCTGGCATGATACAGGAAATGTACTATGTTTTATAGTCATACATTCAAGCTGTACCCACTTCACTGACGTGGTCAGTCACAGGGCACCTACATCACTATGGTCTACAATATTCTATTCATAAGAAAAAGCTGATGTTATACTTTTTAAAAGTTTTCCCATGAGAATAATACAGCCTTGCAAGGCACCTGGTCAGTTATAATGTCTTTCTGTAAATGTTATTCTTTCAAGGTTTCAGTCCTGCTCGAATACAATAGTCAGTTCAGTCTTGTAATACACTTCTTTGTTCTCCTTGCAACATTACTTTTAGCAGCTGTGCCTTATCTCTGATAATATTCACAAGGTCGACCATCTCAGAGGAAGGAAGAAAGATTTTCAATGCTTTATACATTCATTTTCCTGACCCAGCAGATAATTATTAGTGAAAAACATAAGCTTGCTGAGCTGGCTACTGCCAGGGTCAGAGTTCAAACACACTGCAGCTCCAAAGCTTCAAGCAATTACATGTAAAATCATTCTTACTGCCATATTGTAAAATAGAATAAAATGCATTACATACTATTTGCTTTTAAACTAGCACTTTATATATGTTCAAATACATATTTTTCTAACAAAGGCCTACAATGGGATAGAACCCATAAAATGTCTGGAATGAAGGAAAACACACTTTCCTAAAGACTGTAGAGAATGGGAGAGAGAGAGGGTGTGATTTCTCCAGCTATACTGCACGAGTTATTGCTTAGTGAGCTGTCACACTCAGTACCTACAAGGTGTATTAGGTTAGCTCCTACTCATCCTTTTGAACCTCTGCAACAGTAAGAACATTGATCTATTATTCTCAAAATCATAACATTCTGTTTTCATGAGGTAGTAGTTAATCAGTGCTCTTGCTTAAAATGCCAAATTCCACAAAAATATCAGATTATCCCAATACTCATATTGTCCATGTTTAGGATTTATGGGTATTTTCTTGGAACAATGGAAATTCTGAGACCTTACACAGGAGGAACACAATTGCTGTATTGCTATTGCAGGCTACCTCTTTTTGTAAAGCATAAAATATAAATACTTAGTGTTCCTAACACAATGGAAACTTATCATTACCAAGGCATATTTAAAGCCACATTTGCCAATAACCTAAATAAATGTTATGGAAAGACTTTTTGAGTTTATTAAATTATATTATACCTCTATACCCCTAACATTTGCTGTTTTTCTTAAAAAAAAACAAAAAAATGAAAAAAACAGCGGAAAGTACAGTAAAGGGTGAAGCGTGCATACAGTGTGTTGCTTCAGCTAATGATTTCTACAAAACATTGATCAGAAAATGGTCAAAATATAACATTTGTGAAGAATGCAGGCATAAATGCAGGTTATTGGAAACTGTGAAACAAAAAAAATCAAAATTTCTGCCAAGTAATTATTTTTATACTCCTTGAAAGAAGGAATGAAAGATAATGTTCTCTCTTAAGATAAAACCTACTGACTAATGAGTTGTGATATTACCAAATGGGAATTATTATACCTAAAGCTGCTTTACCAAATCTGTGTTCGTTAAACTCAGACAGGAAGACAGTCTTTCTGAATATGTTTGAATGTTGAACAGTATTGAATAAAGTTGTACAGTAAGAAGCACCAAAGAGTTGCATAAAAAAACATTGGTAGAATGAAAAACAGGGATGGATGCCTCTTTTAAAGTGGTTTATACATGAAATTGCTAAATGTTTGCATAATGAATTTACTAAGCCGGTGAAAGGAATGTGTTGAGTAATTATACCTGCAACACAGAATGTGTGCTTATGAATGTGATGATGTGAGGTAATGCCAGCTATGCCAGAAGTAGAGCAGTGAATGTGTAAGATATGCCAGCGTAGTTAGCTGGGGTCCTGCTGGACAGAAAAGGAATACACCTGTATGTCAGACTGTATTGTAACTGTTGAAATGAGTATATTTTAATAGAGGATACTGTAAGAGAAGAGGTTGATCTCAGTCCAACTAATGCTGAAAAATAGTCTGAAATCAAATTACCTGGTTTATGCCATAAAGATTGTATTTTACAGTTCTGTTTGCAGCCAGAGACAAAAAGTCTGTGAAAACCAGGAGTAGTAATCCTACTATATTGCCCTTATGGGTGACCTAATTGCTATCCTGGTAGGGTGAAAGTTTTTGAAATGGTTTTATATCTTCCAGATGCAATGACACACCTCAGCAAAGCTCTATGTGTTTATTATGTCACATATGTGCTAGATTATGGTATAGTTTCTAGTAAAAGGATAGTGTGGTAACTGGAAGTCAGATGACCAGATGTATGTGATGTCATTCTGTAATCCAGCACTGAAATTATGCATTTATACTAGATGAGACAGAAGTCTCAGGGCACTCTGTTTTTGAACTGACAAGACCACTCACCAGCTTCATCTTGCTTTGCTTTATTAACTAAGTAGGAAACAGTAATTTTTTAGATCAGTCAAGAAATATAGTGAGAATAGTTAAGTATGGTTGTTCTGTATCTGAATGAATTTTTCCATTATTGTTATTTTTAATACTTCCTGTGATTGAAACTCTGGTGTTTATTATAAATAGATAGTATTTTCATGTTTTTTTATTATTTATTATTAAATATATTTAAACATTTCATTGTGGATGGTCTTTTAAAGAATATTTTAAACTTTGAGAGTACTTATATTTATTTATTGATACTGTGGCTGCTCCTGAAAGCCTTGTTGCATTGGTCAAACACTACCATTTATATTAGTATTAATTGTACTCAGTATAATTGGATACTGTGGTAAGAGCCTTAGGGAAGCTGGCTTTGGAGTGTTCTGGTGGCAGTATCTACCTTATAGTCTGGGCAGAGGGGGCATAGCTGGAAAATCTGTACCAGCCTTTTCCAGATGTGTTTTTGTGTGTGTGAAAATCAAATCTCAAAGAGTGTGTGTCTCAGCTACTTCGAGCAGGGACACAGAGCACTGTTTCACAGAGAGGGTTGTGGAGGACTGGACTTGGACCATTTGTCTGAGGGCTAAACTCTACAACTGTACTTAGTGTGGAGTCTTCTTTGGGGACTGGTGAGTGAGAGGAAAACCCATCCCAGGACCGGAGTGTGTTCCTTGTGTGCTCTTAAGGGAAATTGTGATCAGTACAAACAGCTGCATCTGAAAATACTGTGTATATGTATTTTTGTTACACATGAATGTCCCTCCCTTGTGTCCATGATGAGGACTGAGGCTCCTTGATTACTGGCCCAGAGGAGGGGCATCACAATGAATACCAGTGAAAGGATGATGCTGAAAAATGTGCTTACTACTCACATTTAATTAAGTGGATTTTTGTAAACAAGAAGTGAGTACATTCAAATTATGTGCACCAAAAATAAGTACTGAACTAAAACTAAAACAGTGATACAAATTTCAAGTTTATTAATGCATTTTATGACAAAAATACACACAAATATATCAAATGCAATTCTCAAATTAAGACTTAACCACCAGATTTGAATACAAATGCAATAATCATCGTACTACATCAAACACTATTGCAAAAAGATGAGTTTTAGGTGTGGCCTGTGGAAGCTAGACAATGATAGACCCTAAAAAATATCCACTGAGGTAGAAAGTGTGTGTGTGTGTGTGTGTGTGTGTGTGTGTGTGTGTGTGTGTGTGTGTGTGTGTGTGTGTGTGTGTGTGTGTATATATATATATATATATATATATATATATATATATATATATATATAAACCCTCACCCCCTCACCTTATATGATTACTCAAAGGAAGCATATAGACTATGAACAACACTTGACTTAAGAGAGAGTCCTGTGGTAATCCACATCACACCAATTCAAATGAATGTACAGATATAGATGCACACACACTCACACACACACATACTGTATATATATATATATATATATATATATATATATATATATATATATATTCACATTGTCCATGCATATGATTGTGTTTCATTATTGTGTACCACTCTGACTGAAGTTCATTAAATTGCTGCAATATGATTGAGGGCATGCCTGTTAAAACAAACTCACTTGCAACAGTAACACTCACATTTCAATATTCTTAACACCACATGGAAAAATAGCAACACTTTCTCTATAACAGCATGTCTCATACACACAAACACATACACATGCACACATATACATTAGACCTGATAATCTAATAACTCATGCAGCATAGGACCAAGGACTGCACAAGTGAAATGAGTTGCTTATGTAAACATTGGGTACTAGCATATGCGAAGAGAAAAAGAGCAAAGGATGCACTTAGTCACTGTCATTTCATGATTTGTGGATGTATTAGCATGGGTTCACAAGTTCACCTACAAAACGATAGCTGTGAGATTCTGCTTTTATGTGATCCAGGAAGTCATCTTTTCAGTGCTCCACTCTATGTGCTCCCCTATAACTATGGGTATGTTTATTTTATCAATTACTTGCTTATTAAAGTTTAATACTACATTGTTTTCATTGCATTTATTGTGTAACTGCATCAAGGAGGAGATGTTGCCAGTTTTTCACTGATTCCTAAAGAAGCTTTACTGTGCCTTGCTGAGATTAGCATTTGTACTACAAATGTATACTAGTAATGAACAAATCCTTTTGCACAAACATTTAACTCCCACTGTAGGCACTTAAATTGACAGAGTACCTCTTCTACCTGCAGCAAGCAGACATCAGTTAGTTATGTTTTACAGTTTATCTTCTTTCTCTGAGTAATGCACAAAGATCAGTGTTGTTTGCATATGGAACATGGTGGATCATGATGTGTTAATTCACAAATTGGCTACTCTTGCACTAAATACTCCCTCAGATTCAGCAAGCCCTGCACAGTGTGCAAAGACTAGTGCAGGAGCTCCAGCAGGCAATATGTCTGCCATGTGATCCAGGCTCAAGCTGTAGGGATGTGCACGAGCGCTCCTGCACTAGTCCTGCACGGACTCAGCACCTGTATGCAAATTACCCCATTTTCAGGAGACATCCATGCAAATGACGTGAATTTGCAATCCAGGAAGCTGGAAACTGGCCGTGCAGTACTAGTATAATCTGCAGAAATGTACAAAATGGAGCCATGACAGCTCCAAATAAAGAGTGGATATTATGTAGTAAGCATGCCAATGGTCAAATATTAGACCACTGGCATGGAAAACAGTTGCAAATATAAAAAAAAAAAAATCAACTTTTATTTTTTTTAGCTGATCTTGGCTGTTTAAGCGTAGGGTAGCGGTGCATAAATGGGATCGGGTGGAAAATAAGAAAAAAAACACTAAAATAAGCATTCTAACCAAAATCACTATTTTGCCATTATATTCAATGGCAGGCAGAAGACAACATGGCTAGTGAATAGTGGTTGCTGGGGGGGGGGGGGGGTTCAGTGTGGGACATGTGACTATGCATCAGCAGGCAACCTATGCAAATGAGGGGAATGATACTGAATCCCAGATTTCCCCTGCATGCTAGTCAGCACCCAACAGTGTTATAGCAGGAATAGCTTGGTGCAAGCCTAGGAGTTAGCTGACATCATAGGGGTGTGTGTCAGGCATATTGTAAGTGGATTGGAAACCTGTGGCTCGGGTTTGCCCTGAGCTCAGCAGAGCTAAGCAAGGGGGTGTGTCTGAGGCTGCCTAGCACTGTTTACATTGCCTAAGCGAGTGTGTGTGCCAAGCACCGGGTTTTAAAGGAAAAAAAAAGAAGTAAACCAGGAAATAGTAGCTCTCTACACATTTGAGCACTGTGTTTGTGTGGAGCGCCCCCAGGCTCAAAGAGGAAGGCAGTGGGAAGGGAAAACAGCAGTAGGAAGGTAATCAGGGAGAACTAGCATAGCTGGCAGGTGAAATGTATCAGAATCAGCCAATTACACAGGCAGCAGATTAGCCTAGCCCAGAACAATACTATAAGCTATGTAAACACCTTTCCCTCTGTTTTTTCCCACATACTCTACAGCACCAGTGTATACAAGCGGGGAACTTTTAACAAACAAAAACAACCGAATGATAGGGGCTGCAGCAGCTATCAGACATCAACATGTGGAAAAGGCTGAGGGTGGTAAGGATGAGAATGTTGTCAACCAACCCACAGTGAGGGGATGGAGAAGGGTGTACAGACCCAGGGTAACCTACCACTGGCTACATGAGCTGGAGATAGTGGAGCACTATATGGTGGACAGGGACCTCCTACAGCAAATTGTTGAGCTGTGCCGGCCACGCCTGACACACAGAACTAACAGAGGGGAACCCATTCCAGTGGATACCAAGGTATGTGTAGGCCTAGAAATACTAACCACAGTTACCTCCCAAAGCCCAGCTTGGGATATCATGGGAATCTCACAGGCATCAGCATCCAGAGTATTCCACCAGTTTCTGGATGCCATGTCAGCACATGCCAGTGAGCATGTATATTTCCTCAACATGCGTGAGGTGTTGGGCAGGAATATGCGTCCCTTCCATCAAATAGCAGAATACCCTGAGGTGGTGGGCGCTATAGACTGCATGCACATATGCATCAAAGTGCCATCTGGTGAGTGGGGTAGGGTCTACATCAACTGCAAGGGCTTCCCCTCCATCAAATGCCAGGTCGTGTGTGATGCCCAGGGCATTATAATGAATGTGTGTGCTGACTGCCCTGGAAGCTATCACGATTCCCACATCTGGCATCTAAAGCAGCTGTACTAGAGATTTGCCAATGGGACCATCCCTTATGGTCACCTAGTGGGGGAAGCTGGTTACGCACTGGAGCTGTGGCTCATGACACCCATCAGAAATGCACACACACCCGAACAAGAATGCCATAATTAGGCACACACACAGACCAGAATCATAATAGAGCATGTGTTAGGGATGCTCAAATCACAGTTACGATGCCTGAACACATCCGGTGGAGCCTTGCAGTACTCATCAGCTACATGTAGCCAAATTGTTATTGTATGTGCCATGCTACACAATATGATCCTGTGGAAACAGCTGCAGCAGGAACAGCATGGGGCAGGGCCACACAGCCCCTCACCAATGCCAAGACCAGCACAGGCACAAAGTGACTCAGAAGAGGACCAACCTGAGCCTGCTCCAGTAGGCAGATGGAGGCATGCCGAGTATGCCCTGGCCTTGGCAAAGAGGGAATGCATAGCACATACAGTGACACAGTAGGGACCCAGGGAATGACACCTCTCTGTGACTCACACATACAGTAAAAGGGATGCCAAACATGGTACTACCTGTGCTCAACCATGTATAGGGGGTGTACTATGTTCAATCAACATAGGCAGCCTCCAGCACCATCCTCAATGCTGGCACACCCACAAGGTAAGTCACTCTCCTTACCAATTGCTGATTGGAATAGTATGTGTTGTTACTTGTATCTATGGTATGGATGTGAGCATGCAAGGGAATCGGGTGGCTGAATGGGATGCCAGCAGATAATAGACACCTGTAGTGGCAGCATGAGATCTTTAACAAATACTGGTGTCACAATAGTAGCCATTACTATACATGGTGACAAAAAGCACTGCAGGAATTGTGCTGGGCCACATATGTGTCCATATGACACACACACATGCCAGTCAAGGAGGTTCACATACCCAACAACAGTCTTAGCCAGCAGGACAGGTGTAGACAAACACAAACAAAGGCTGTGCCAAGGCCTCTGGATGATGCCTATGGGTATCCTCCCTCCCACGCCTACACAGACAGACTACATCAGGTCAGGCAGTGGGATGTTAGTTCTGAAGGATAGGAAGTCAGACACTGATATGTAGTTCAATCAAACCTAAGAACTGTAGTACACTGCTATGCCTCTAGTCAGCATGATAGGTTAGAATAGAGAGTGAAATGGAATACCTGACATACCAGTACAGACACAGCAAAGTGTCAGGTGTGCCCCCCAATCCTATGTAGAAATGTAGAAACAATTAGGTGTGCCCCCAATTCTGTGTAGAAATGCAGAAATAGTCAGGTGTGCCCCCCCACTCCTGTGTAGAAATGTAGTAATGGTCAGGTGTGCCCCCCCATCCTGTCTAGAATTGTAGAAATAGTCAGGTGTGACCCCTCCAATCCTGTGTAAGAAACATAGTAACAGTCAGGTGTGCCACCGTCCCCCAATCTTGTGTAGAAATGTAGAAACTGTCAGGTGTGCCTCCCCCCAACCCTACTTAGACATGTAGTAACAGTCAGGTGTGCCCCCCCATTCTATATAGAAATGTAGTACCAGTCTGGTGTGCCACCCCAATCCGATGTACACATGTTGCAACAGTCAGATGTGCCCCCACAATCCTATGTAGAAATGTAGAAACAGTCAGGTGTGCCCCCCCCATATCCTATGTAGACATGTAGTAAGAGTCAGGTGTGCCCCCCCCATCCTATGTAGAAATGTAGTAACATGTATGTATAGGTATAATACCAGTGGAGCACAGATGCCCAGAGGTGGCCAAGGTGGCAGGATAGATTATAGCATTTGTACAATATGCAGATATGTGTGTGTTAAGTTGGTGTGTGTTTCATATTGTGTGACAGTGGTCAGTATGTATGCATGTTGAGGTATGACCTGGTGGCCATTGCCCAGTACTGCTGATGACAGGGCCAAGCCCTCACAACTGCAGTGCCAAAGATAATTCCCACCAGTATAACACATGCTAGCAGTAAGCCATTGTAAATGTATGGTGGTAATATGTGTCACCATCTGAAAGATTGACATGGCATGGCTGTTGGGCTAGATATACAAGCAGTACACAGGGGAAACTACCCCAGACATACAGTATGTAATGTGTAACTGTGAAATGGACACACCCTTGGAACTGTACATAATGGTATGCATCACATTATCTGGGCCTGTAGTAGGGTATACCGGTGTTGTCTATCTGAACACTTGCAGATCACAAACATGGTAAGACTGATGTATTGGGAAACAGCTGATGTACAGTCACATGCCAGCATAACTGGAATGCCTCATGCATATCTGTGCATAAGATGCAAGTAGTGTCCATAGCACACATGCACCCAGCTCATCCAGACACCACCCACAGGTATCTCTCTGGTCGTATCCGTGCTGTTGGGAATGGGTACAATATGATCCCCACCTGTATATGGCAATAGCGAAAGAATGTAGCATGCAGTGCAGGTGTCCCATACAGGTGTGTCCCTAGCTGTAGGTAGCACCCTGACAGCATCCAAATCACCTGATCAATACTAATAGAAAGTATTGGCATGAAAACCTAGCACACCTACCCTGTCACCCCAGGGGAATATACTGTATGGCAGTCTGGGACTGTAGGACTGACAGAATGCAACGGCTTGCCACAGCTGGCCCACATCACCACCAAATGGCCTACAGGCCTCTGCCAAAGGCCTGTATCTCACACATACTGCCAATGCATGTTATGTCATGGACACCCAAATACCAATATAACACATTCCACATAAGCCATATGCAAGGCCATGTGGACAAACCACAGTAATATGTCCACCATGTCCCACTGCATGAACTGTGGACCAACACCAAAACACAGCTGTGATGAGGTGATAACCTTAGGGAAAGTATCAGAGAATGTATGCATAATGTATGGAAGAGGATAGAATAATAGAGAGGGGGTGGGAGCATGGGCAGCATGGAATGTACAAGGTCCAACACACAGCTGTGTGCACACACTATACCTGGCTGCAAACACATAAATGGGTGGCTACAAACCTGCCCATACACCACAATAGGGGTAATGTCCTGACGCATGGCCCCTGCCTCTCTGGGTAACTTGTGTGAATCCCTACAGCTGTGAGGTATTGCCACAGCAAGTTAAGGCCATACTGTCATGTCAATGGATGTACAAGTGTGGGATCCTCTGCCAGCACTGTGCCAAGGTGCAGAACTAGATACATAGACCCAGAAGCAAGTGTCTGCAGCTCCCCCTCCAGAATAGCATAACTTACCATGAATATGTAGGCATCTTCCCACAATACCAGACACAGATGAATTCACCCTTGTTCCCCAGGACATCACCGTGAGCAAGAATGTCCACCTGACAGTACTTGAGGACATAAAACATCACAGTGCATAACAGTAAACATGTCTGAATATCTCTGCTAACACCAGTACCATGTAGCAGAAGCAGCACAGACACAATCACCTACAGCACACACTATCCCTTGCACAGTTTGTCCCCATATTGCCAAATGATCTACTGATACCCTGCAGAAACAGTTTGCTACTTGTAGGTGCACAACACAATGGTCTGCACTGGAGTAGAAACTACCTGGAATGGATCCACACATTCAATAAAGAAGGGCATACTGGGCATGCTCACACACTTAGAGAAATGAAGGCAATGTCAGACAACAACATACTGAAAGGTCATACTGGGCATGCTTACATACTTAAACAAATGAAGCCCATGTCTGCAAACAGCAGTGGACCATACATATCTGACAGTTGCAGATATTAGTGCATACACTTCTCAGTATGCACCAGTCATGCTTTGCACACACATTGGATAGGAATACACACATATATCCAAGGACAACACACTACAATAAGCCAAAAGTAGACATACATAGATGTGTGAAAGACAGTGACTGTGACAAAGAGCCGTCCATCATGAGGGCTGTCCCATCCAGCACACAGCCAAATGGCTACAACCACAGGATGTGTAAATGTCACTCACTGTAGAAATTAGCCACTGGTATCCATCAGCATTAAAGACTATGTGGTGCAAGTGCTAGCTGTGCAACATGACTGTACAAGGCAGTCATCATCTAGCAGCAGTATACATGTACCTGCTGAATATAACCCTGCATGTGGTGTGTCAACCTCCAGATGAATGGGTTATGGCCCATGCACAAACAATGCCCTCCCCACAGCCCTACTATGACAAGCCTGCTGATGTCATCCACTTTGAAATACACCTTTGGGAATGGAGTAGACCAGTAATTTATGTGGCACATCCTAAAACTGTGTAATTGTGTAATGCTGTAGTGTGATAAACTAGCTAGGTAGGAGTTCTAATCCCAGACATGGCAAGTGTGTGTGTGTGTGTGTGTGTGTGTGTGTGTGTGTGTGTGTGTGTGTGTGTGTGTGTGTGTGTGTGTGTGTGTGTGTCTGTCTATGTAGGGAGCAATGTTTTTTAGGCTAGTCATGCTCACTACAATTCAAATGCCCTACTTTGGCAAGGCTGCTGATGTCATTCACTGTGAACTACACCTTTGGGAAAGTTGAAACCCAGTAATCTCCATGGTGCATCCTATAAGTGCATAATGCTGTAGTGTGATAAACTAGTTAGGTAGGAGTTCTAATCCCACACATGGCAAGTTTGTGTGTTTCTGTCTGTGTAGGGAGCAATGCCTTTTTAGGCTAGTCACACTCATTACAATTCAAATGCCATAGGTTTGGCAAGGCTGCTGATGTCATTCACTGTGAAATACACCTTCAGGAAACATGGAGCCCATTAATCTCCATGTTGCATCCTAAAACTGCATAATGCTGTAGTGTGATAAACTAGTTAGGTAGGAGTTCTAATACCAGACATGGCAACTGTGGGTGCGTGTGTTTGTGTTTCTCTGTCTGTGTATGAAACAATGCTTTTTAGGCTAGTCACACTCACTACAATTCAAATGTCCTACTTTGGCATGGCTGCTGATGTCATTCATTGTGAAATACACCTTTGGGAAAAGTACAACCCAGTAATTTCTGTGGCATGCCCTATAACTGCATAATGCTGTAGTGTGATATAGTACACTGGTAGGGGTTCTAGTCCTACACATGTCAAGTGTGGATGTTTCTGTGTGTGTGTTTCTTTGCCTGTGTAGGGATCAATGCATTTTAGGCTAGTCACACTCACTACATATCATATGCCCTACTTTGGCAAGGCTGCTGATGCCATTCACTGTGAAATACACCTTTGGGAAAGGTGTAGCCCACTAATTTCTGTAGTGTGTTCTATAACAGCATAATGCTGTATTGTGATATAGTACTCTGGTCAGGGTTCTATTCCCACACATGGGAAGTGTGGATGTTTGTGTGTTTCTATATCTGTGTAGGGAGCAACACTTTTTAGGCTAGTCACACTCACTACAATTCAAATGCCCTATTTTGTCATGGCTGCTGATGTCATTCACTGTGAAATACCTTTGGAAAGAATGTAGCCCAGTAATCTCTGTGGCACATCCTATAGCAGTGTAATGCTATAGTGTGATATAGTTCTCTGGTAGGGGTTCTAGTCCCACACATGGCAAGTGTGGATGTTTGTGTGTATGCTTCTATGTCTGTGGAGGGAGTAATATTTTTTAAGCTAGTCACACTCACTACAATTCAAATGCCCTACTTTGGCAAGGCTGCTGATGTCATTCACTGTGAAATACACCTTTGGGGAAGGAGTACTCCAGTAATCTCTGTGGCACGTCCTATAACTGCATAGTGCTGTAGTGTGATAAACTAGTTAGATAGGAGTTCGAATCCCCAACATGGTAGGTATGTGCCTGTGTTTGTCAGATGTATCCTGTGTGGAGGTGGCTGTGAGTGCATAACAACTGGACTCATTGTGGATTGGGTTTTGCAAATTTCATATATGGTGGTGCCATTATATGTCACAATGTCCACCTTACAAGGATAACAGATGTGAAATAGCTGAGAGGCTGGGGCCAATCCATACCCTTACATGTGACACCAAAGCCTGGTGAACAAAGTTAGCAACCCTTGTATTACCCAGAGAATACTGTCAACCCATGTCTCATACACATATACACTTGCCCTGGCAACAACCACTATGTTGGTAGTACCCTGCATATTGCTCACAGATAGTAGCCATGGTGTGACTGCAGTGGACTACAGAGGGCATGGCACACTGTCCATCAGTACAATAGGCACATACATGCAGACAGTGCGCCTTCACTATGTTCCCCACTGGACACCTGCAACACCTGTGGTGCCATCAAATGTGACCCACAAAAGACATACAATGCCTTAAACACATGCCCTGTATGGACAGATGCAACTGACACCAGGGAATACCTGTATCATGCTATCAATGTAGGTGCAGGGTCAACCTGCTGTCCATTACCAGTTCCCACCGCATGAGGCCAGGACTGGCACATCTGATGATAACAATCTGTGTACACAACATGGGCCAGACACTCCAGGTACAGTTCCATATGTCACTGTACATGCATGTGGGACGTGTGCACATCCCAGACACTGTCCTTGTCATGAACTAAAGAACACATACATGGCAAGCAATGCACAGCAATGACCATGCACAATAGTTACCCAGGTGACTGGATGGTGAATGCAATACTCACCTGTGTGGGCCAATCCAGACACTACACCCCTGAGCCACACTGCAGACCATTGTCATGTGGCCTGATGCAAAGGTATACCCATCACCTAGCCTTTTATAGCCTTCTGGCACAGTCAACCACTACACACCTGTGAAGCAATGCACCCATGCATGTCAGTACTGGCACCCTGTGCCTGTGTGTGTGGTGTATGATGCTTTTGATCACATTCACACATTCATGAGAACCCCCATTGGCATACTGAAGCATGTTGTCTGATGTCAGACATCTACACATACCCTTTACCCATATAACCTCTGGATAACCCCTGTGGTGCATGTGATACCTGCACAGTACTGTATTGTGGCAAACTAACTAGTGAGAAGATGTATTCCTGACCCAGCCAAGTATGTCAATGTGTGTGCATCCCTGAGAGAGTGTGGCTGTGTTGATGCTGACACATGTTCATGCAGACAGGCACATGTACTACACCTACCATATCATTACCATATCACTGTTGCAGATGTCACTCACCATCACATATATGTTTGGAGAGCTCCTCAACAAGTAAGCTATGTGGTGCATCCAAACACTGCATACACATGTGATAGCAATATATCGTCAGTCAGGGGTTTGATACCCTGTACTGGTAGGTGTTTGACACAAACATGCTTAGGTTTTACTCTCCCACCCCCTCCCTGACTTGTCTTTGCCTCTGTCTGCCTCTCTCAGTCCCTCTCTGGTGGATGTGGAGACTTTCATCTGCTTTGTTTAGGCAACAGCATGTGATTTGTAAGTGATGCTCATGATCAGCTGATGGTGTCTGCATGAATTGCAGCCCTCCTCTAGCTGATTGCATGTGGAGCAGCTGTGGTAACATTCCCATAGCCAATTGCATGGAAACGCACTCAAATATCTAGGAACATCATGTTGGTGTTGGGCCTTTTCATTCACTGTGAGCAGGACCTAGATCTGTTGTTTGGCAAACAGCATCACAGATGGCTTGAGGATTTGCTTCTAACAACATTCACTGTGGAAGCAGGCCAACACACAGGACGGGAATGTGCCTGACATGACTACAGAATGTAAGTGTTGCTCTTCTGCATTTGGAGTAATGTTGGTTTAACAGGGTGTGTGTGGATATGGCTGGTCTACATGTTTTAATACCTGTCATGACAGTGCTATGTTTCTGAGGAAACCCCCATCTGTAGGGTCATCTGCAAACTGGGCAGTGTGTGGTGCCTTTTGTTTCTTGTGTTACTCACAGAGCACCTATCTGTGAACTGCAGAAGCATAATGTGATGATTGCAGTCAGTACATGGTGACAGACATAAGAATTACTGACTTCATATCCCTCATAGGACATATGTCACAACAAACCCTGTTACAACAGTAAATGTATGAGGTTATCACAGCAACATGTTAATATTGGCCCTGTGTTTGTGCCTCCAGCCACAACTCTTTCAACCTTCATACATATGTCATGCAGTAATAGGTGCATATGTTTTGTATACCATAATTTATTGACATCATATCTGATAAGACAGGTTGATAGACTGCTGCACATGTTATGTATAGTAGGGGTTATATTTGAGGACATAACCTGGGCATTCTGTGGTTGTGGGTACTGTACTGAGGTCTGTGTACTCATGATGATTGTCGACAGTGTGTGCATTGTGAATATGTACCTTGGCCTGTGTATAGACTGTGGTAGATGTCATTGTTCTTGGTCCTGTTCTATCTGATGTTACATGCTGCTCCACTGTATGTTACCGTATCAGCTTGCATGTTTGTAGGGCCAAACACACACATGTCCCATACCACAGACAGACATCGGACCACACTGTGTAGTGGCCCAGTATATGTAGAGTTAGTGTGTGAGTGGCACATATGAGGATGGTGTTGATCAGATAGTCCATATACTGTAATATTACACTAGCTACCATATGTGACTGATGCTGTGTTCACATTGGTTGTGGTTATGCACATTCACACAGGTGTCTATTACTCTGTGCTGTGGCATGCCTGTAGAGCTTGCTATATATGCAGTTGCATGTGTATTCCCTCATAAGAAATGTAGGCCAGTGTTGTGGCAGTCTGCCTGTAGTCTGCACAGTGCTTTGTTACATGCCTAGCAGCTTAGTGTACTTACCCAGTGTGAAGCTATGTCTAGATACTTGCCAGATGTACTGCTGCCACGCCAACATAACAGTCATGTATCGACAAAAAAAGAAAGAAGACTCCAAACTGCTGAATTCCAAAAGATCCGCTTACTCACACAGCAACCTGAAACTCCACACTTTATTGCTTTTAAACGCTAAAATTACACATGTTTTTTGTTTAAACCTTTGTTTAAACTTCATCAGAAATTGGCAAACACCGGCTTACTTGAATCCATTCAGTTATATAGCCATATAGCAACCAATTAATCCGTGCCCGCCAAAATTCAAACCACTACAACAAGTATTTAAAGCCACAGTTCTTATTTCACAATTGTAACTTTTAAAAATAGCATGAAAATTTCTTACATAAATTTCTTGTTGTCTGTTTTAATTTGATTAAAATATGATTAAAATATTTCCCCGGGATCATTGACGAACTTGTTCCGCTATGTACGTTGATAAAAATATGTTGAAAAACAGAATACTCATATATAAATAAAAAGAATATCAATGAATAAAAACAATTAAAATTCAATGTCATTCATATTACGAACTAAATTTTACTATACTGTGTGACATCCAAAATGATTGTTTTAAGCTAATTCTCTTAGAATCATTAATTTTAGTTTTAAACATAAATAAAGATGTTTATAACCATTAAATATGCGCAGCATCTTATGCAAGGCAATCACTATAAACAAATTATTGTGCGTAATTTGTGTAACATGTTAAACATTACAAATTAAAAATTAGCAGTAAGCATTTCCTTAAATTTATTTAAATGAAAAAATTAATATAATAAACTATCTTACATATCAGTATTTAACTTCATTGGCATGATATAAAAATTGTACCTATTATTACTAAATATGTTCATTTTATGTAACGCTTGTATTATATAATATGGGCAGCTATAGAGTCATAAACACTACACATACATTAAACACAAAAATATGATCAATGTATGTATAATATCCATGAATAATTAACTAAATAAATTAATAAATAATAAATAAATGAATAAATGAATAAGTAAATGAATAAGTGAATAAATAAATGAGTATGGGGCATTATTATTATCAATTCTTATTTTTATGAAAATTAAGTATATTTAAATAATTATGATTATAATTATAAGAATAATTATCTTTCCAAAATTCTTAGTTTTAACAAACTACTTATTGAACATTTTTCTTTTAGACCGGGGTAGGTAAATGCATTCAATTTAATTTGCCATAACAATTCACTTTTCTCTAATAGTAAATTGAATGGACCTCATCTCATATCTTGCTTCAATTGAAATATAACTTTGTAGCAAAATTTATGATTGGGATATTCCATTACATGCCTTGACAATGCATTGTCTTCTTTTTGTAAATTAATGCTTCTTGTATGCTCATACACCCTGTCTCTTAACCTCCGCTCCGTCTTACCGATATAGAAACAGCGACAACATTGACAAGAGGCCAAATACACTATTCCTTTAGATTTACAATTAAATTTCCCCTTTATGTAAATTTTGTAACCATTAATAACTGATGAAATACCTGAAGACATGTAACAACAGTAAGGGCAGTTTCCACATTGTCCCATCCCTCTATTCATTATTAATGATCTATTATTATGGTCTTTTTGCAGAATATTTTTTAGGTTGGTTCCTTTCCTACATATAATTTTAGGCATCGATCCTAACTTGACCATTAAGACATGGCCATCTTTAAACATATTCCAGTTTTTAATTATTATTTCTTTGATGCTATTAAAATCCATGGAAAATCTTAGGATACATGATGCACTATAATTTTCACTGTTTGGTACTTCTCTTGGTGTTATATACGCTTCAACGATATTTTCACCTCCTGCATCTGGGATGGTAACATCTTTCCATTTTAATATGGGCATGAAGTAGCCCAATTGTCTTTTTGTTTTGACTTCTTCTAATATTGGATCCAGGAAGCTAGGAGGATATTGTCTATTAGTAAACATCTGTTTTAACAGCAAGCATTCTTTGTCAAATTCTATATCAGTTGTAATCATTCATGCTGCCCTAACAAGTTGTCCTTTTACTACCGATTTTTTCTGGTGTATGGGATGTTGGCTAGAGAAATGCAAGAATTTATTGGAGTAAGTTGATTTCCTAAAAATCTTCGCTTCATAACAATCATTTAATATATTCTTGCTTAATCTCTCATCCAAATAAGCTATACATTCTTCATTGAATGTGTGAGTAAATCGCAAAAAAGTGGTACTCATATTGAAGAAGTTTATCATGTCTATTGCCTGATTTTCATTTCCTTGAAAAATTATTAAAATGTCATCTATGAATCTAGCGTAAAAAATTATCTTATCCTTGAATGCCATATTATTAAAGATGAAATTCTTCTCCCAATAGGACATAACTAGATTCACGAAACTTGATCCACATGGGGATCCCATCGCAACTCCTTTTGTTTGTTTGTAGAATTGCTTGTCAAATAGGATGAAGTTATATGACAGAATTATATCCAGCAATTCTCCTACAAGAGCTATCTCATCTGTTTGTGCATTTTTGTTGCGTATATTTTCTAGTACCCATTCAATGCCTTGTTGGTGAGGGATACTCGTATATAGTTCTTTCACATCAATTGAGATGAAGTTATTCTCTTGCTGATACTTTAAGTTGTTAATCTTCTCCAGAAAATTCCATGAATCCTTAATAATCCATTCATCCTTAATGACAAATTTTTTAAGAATTAAATCCACATATTTGGCACAGGCATATGTAGAAGCATTTCTACCATCCACTATTGGTCTAAATGGTGGATACTGAATACTTTTGTGGATTTTTGGCACTCCGAATATAGTTGGTACTTTTGGCGCTTCTATCATTAAATACTTGAAGAGATGGATGTCAATTCTCGCTTCTATGAACAATTCATTCAACAAGTTTTTAATGAATTGATTAGCTTTGTTGTATTCATTAATTGATGATTTCTCATAAACATCTGATGTAAGATGAATGTTTAGTTTATTTTTATAATCCACCATGTCCATTATAACTATTCCTCCTCCTTTATCTGGATTCATGATTCTGACATCAGCTGAAATTAATGTATTGATGTTGTCTCTCTCTTCTTTAGATAAATTATAGGAGTGCTTATGCTTTTCTTGGTGTAATTGTCTCACATCTATCTCACACATTTTTTCAAATGTGTGAAGTATGTTGTGTAAGGGTGGATTATAACAACTAGCTACTCTCAATGGATTATTAATTGGGTCCTGATCACCCAAAAGCTGTTTAAGATTCAATTTTCTTACAAATAACTTGATATCACATATGGTATGAGCTATATCCATTCTACTGGAGGGTACAAAGGTTAAACCTTTAGCTAAAATATTGGCTAATTGTGTGGTAACTGTAAAGGACGAGTAACTGTAGACTATAAAGTCTTGCTGTGTGTTTTTTACTAATACCACACCGCTAAATTCTATATCAGATGTTATCTCCTGTAATTGTGGTTTTTCCTTCTGTTCCATTGTTTTCGTTGATTTCGTCGTGGAAAACCCTGTCCCTTATTGGATGTGGATGGTTGTTGATTATTATTACCATTATTGTTGAAATTATTATTCTGGTTATTGATGTTGCGTTGCTTAATTCTATCACTTCTTCTGATGTTATCTTCCTGTACCTCATCTAATCCACCATCAACATGCATGTCTTGTTCTTGTGATTCTTCTTCATGTATTACAACTCCATTATTACTAGTAGTCTCAGCTATCTGTATGTTGTTGAATGCATTATGCTTTACTTGTACATGTATCTTTGGTGGTAAAGGGTATGCTGTACCAGTTTTATATTGAGCTTGATCTCTTTGTATTTTTTTAATCTTGTTAATTCTTATCTTTTGCAAGTGCTGTTCGATGCTATGAAAGCATCGTTGATAGTCATACTTATATCTTAAGAAATCAACGAGTGACTTGATTTGTTTGTCTATGTTTTCTATTTCACATTCCAAGTCTTTCATCGTGGACGTATAATGTTTTATCATTGTCTCCAATAAATGTAAACCATTTTGGTTGAATAATTTGATCAGGTCCTGATGGAATGAAGAACCTGGTATTAATCCCGTAGGATATTTCCAGGTTCTAAGTCCTTTAGGGACTATTTCTAATCTTAGACATTCATGAAAATATTCAATTTCTAGAACTAATTTCTTGTATTTTAACATGCTCGAATCTAAGTTATTCAATAGCTCCAATAATAGTACTTCTCTTTCACTTTCTTGTACTATTCCATCATTTATTATATTATTTTCCCATAATCCCATTGGTGCCATTAACCAATCTTTCAAGTTGATTGTTGAATTGATAGGTGAAGGCGAAGCACGTATGTGATTATTAGAACTTGTTCCATTATTTTCTCTAAATTGACTAGTGTTATTAGCACCATCTTCCTGTTGTATTCTATGATCTTTACTTGTATTAGATATCTGAATTTGTTGTGGCTGTTGTGTTAATGGAGCATTTGCAGTTGCTCCTTGTGTAGGTATGCATAAATTGATTCTTTGCCCCGGTGTAATGTCTCTTCCTTTGACTTGCCCCATATTGTTACATGATAAACAATTCTGTTCTGATTGTCTATACTCTCCGTTGTTGACACGACCATTCGGTCCTGTAATGTCTTGCTTTGCTGCATTGCCATAACTAGGTCGAGCCTCTCATTCATATGATCAAGTTTTTGAGAGAGAAGCTGGACCAAAATAGAAATTTCGTTACCCGATCCACTATCTCCTTCTTGTGGACGGTTAAAAATCCCAGGTATGTTGTCCAACGAGTTATCTGGTGTGCTGTTAGCCATAGCGGAATCCTTAGATACACAAACCGACAAAAAAGGAAAGAAAACTCCAAACTGTTGAATTCCAAAAGATCCGCTTACGCACACAGCAACCTAAAACTCCGCACTTTATTGCTTTTAAACGCTAAAATTACACACGTTTTTCATTTGAACCTTTGTTTAAACTTCATCAGAAATTGGCAAACACCGGCTTACTTGAATCCATTCAGTTATATAGCCATATAGCAACCAATTAATCCGTGCCCGCCAAAATTCAAACCACTACAACAAGTATTTAAAGCCACAGTTCTTATTTCACAATTGTAACTTTTAAAAATAGCATGAAAATTTCTTACATAAATTTCTTGTTGTCTGTTTTAATTTGATTAAAATATTATTAAAATATTTCCCCCGGGTTCATTGACGAACTTGTTCTGCTATGTACATTGATAAAAATATGTTGAAAAACGGAATACTCATATATAAATAAAAAGAATATCAATGAATAAAAACGATTAAAATTCAATGTCATTCATATTACGAACTAAATTTTACTATACTGTGTGACATCCAAAATTATTGTTTTAAGCTAATTCTCTTAGAATCATTCATTTTAGTTTTAAACATAAATAAAGATGTTTATAACCATTAAATATGCGCAGCATCTTATGCAAGGCAATCACTATACACAAATTATTGTGCGTAATTTGTGTAACATGTTAAACATTACAAATTAAAAATTAGCAGTAGGCATTTCCTTAAATTTATTTAAATGAAAAAAATAATATAATAAACTATCTTACATATCAGTATTTAACTTCATTGGCATGATATAAAAATTGTAGCTATTATTACTAAATATGTTCGTTTTATGTAACGCTTTTATTATATAATATGGGCAGCTATAGAACCATAAACACTACACATACATTAAACATAAAAATATGATCAATGTATGTATAATATCCATGAATAATTAACTAAATAAATTAATAAATAATAAATAAATGAATAAATGAATAAGTAAATGAATAAGTGAATATATAAATGAGTATGGGGCATTATTATTATCAATTCTTATTTTTATGAAAATTGTTAAGTATATTTAAATAATTATGATTATAATTATAAGAATAATTATCTTTCCAAACTTTTTAGTTTTAACAAACTACTTATTGAACATTTTTCATTTAGACCGGGGTAGGTAAATGCATTCAATTTAATTTGCCATAACAATTCACTTTTCTCTAATAGTAAATTGAATGGACCTCCTCTCATATCTTGCTTCAATTGAAATATAACTTTGAAGCAAAATTTATGATTGGGATATTCCATTACATTCCTTGACAATGCATTGTCTTCTTTTTGTAAATTAATGTCTCTTGTATGCTCATACACCCTGTCTCTTAACCTCCGCTCCATATTACTGATATAGAAACAGGGACAACATTGACAAGAGGCCAAATACACTATTCCTTTAGAGTTACAATTAAATTTCCCCTTTATGTAAATTTTGTAAACATTAATAACTGATGAAATACCTGAAGACATGTAACAACAGTAAGGGCAGTCATGTATGTCAGACAAAGCAGTGGGATGCTGTGCAGATGTATGTCACTAACTAGTGGGTAGTATGTGGCCGAGGCAACTCTGTACCAGCAGTTAGTATGTGTCAGGACAGACATGGGTGTGTGAATCCATAACCTATGTGGGCAAATGTACACCAGTATTTACATGACAAACCCATCTACATTGCTGTTAACATCCACATTGTCAGGCTTGGTCCACATGTCTTGCACTAAGGGGTTCTGTGTATACCTCTGGACTGACCAGAGTGTGTCAGACTGTCCATATTTATTGGCCATATCTCTGCTGTAGTCCACAGGATCATTACTGTGCTAGCAGTGGTACTGTACTATGATGTCCTCAGGATGTCTGTCAGTGGTCAAAGGAGCACATGTTAAAAGCAGATGTGAAGTCCCACACGCAACATGTCTGAGAAGACAACCCCTATCACAGTAGCAATAGTCTACATATATACCTGCAATACATACCTGACATCCCCTTGCACTAAGAGGTTGGGACTATTATGACTGAGGTAGGGCTCCACTCCATGTTCAGGACATATGGTGAACATATATGTATACATACTTATCCATATATCTATATAGATATATACACATATACATATCGACATACATAGATAAATATGTATATGTACATATATATATATATATATATATATATATATATATATATATATACATATAAACACTCAGATATATACATACGCACAGCAATATATGTCTACACATATACAGATAGAGATATAGATGCACATATACTTGTGGATATCTACATATATAGTGACAGTAATAGGTATATCAGAATAGATATGTATGCACATATAGTTATAGATATCTACATATATATCTACATAAATAAGCATATCTGTACACATAGGATGTGCATACCTATATAGCTATATATACATATATCTACACACACACACACACACACACACACACATATACATATATATATATATATATATATATATATATATATATATATATATATATATATATATACACATATGAAGAGATGTACACATGGCCATATATATGTTGCACTATACAGATGTATATACAGACATACGTATGAATATACATATGTATATACGTGTAGACATATATCAAGCTATTATATTTATATATCCATATTCCTGTCATTTGTAAACCTCACGGTTGTGTATACTCTCCCAGATGTATCTCATCGTATGTATCCGCTATGTGTACATTATGATAAAACAACATATGTGATGCAACAGTCATATTAATAACAAGTACTACACAATTGTGGAAGTAAAGGCGATTGTTCAATACTAATCAATATATGTATTGACAAATATATTGGAAAAACAACAGCTGTCTTCATAGTGGTCATGGCATAGTGGTTAAGTGTTGTGACTTTAATGTACAGGGTCCTGGGTTCAAGGCCTGCAAGGGCTGTTCTTTTTCTTGCTGGGCAGAACAAGGGCTGTCTTATACAGAGTGGTTAAGGCAGTTTTGAGCAGCTTTAAGCATGCTTGCATGGGTTTACATGAAGCTAAGCTATGGGTAAACGTATGAGCGCTTACACAGTGTAGGCTTTGCTTACCAGTGCGCAAATCAGCTTAGCTGTTATATTGCAGCAATGTTGATACCCACTAAGCATGACTTAGCTCTGGTAACCAGTTCATACCACCCAGTCTGATAATATAGCAGAGTAATGACATCTGTAATAAGTGTATGTAATGTCATGTACAATACGTGCGCCTATGTGCTGTTATTACAGTAGCAAGGGGTGTGAGTGTCATGTGTGGGATGCAGATGTTTATGAGGCCTATACAGCACTGTTATCCATGTGAATGTGTTACATACAGGGGTCATAGCCCAGGGTATGTGCTGTCATACTGGCATGTAGTGTATCATGGAGGTACTACTGTTAATGGTGCTTACCCAGGAAAGAGTAGAGTGCTAAATGTAGTACTGACAACAGTACAGGTGGACTCTGAAGCCTCCCTGTTGTATCCCTGGTGTGTGAGCTGTGTCACAGTATATAACCCCTACTGGGTAATGATCTGACATGTGGAATGTAACTGTAGACTACCGTCTGTACAGCACATGTTAGTGAGGGCTCCTGACATGTAGTTATGGCATACATATTGTGGCAAACGTCTGTCTGTCAACACATTCATCTTACTGCATAGCTACTTGCCAAGCTGATGACTGTCAGTTCCTGTACAGATGTGCAGATGGCAGGTATCCAGCTGGGATATGTACAAGCATCCTAAGCTTGGTTGACACTGACATGTCTGCCCAGCTGTGTAAGAACTGGCACATATTAGAGATAACACCCTGTACGCACCACATGCCACGGGTACCTCCACTACAACACTACAGTGAACAGAACGTGCTTGGGTATAGGTCTCTATCACAGACACTAACCATGTGTTGTAATGCATGTTGCATGCATGTCAACTTGATCACCTCAGTGGCCATGTGCAGGAGTCATCTGGAGGAATGGCTGATGCATGTCACTCTCACCCTGAGGGTCACCACAGTAGTGTCTGTCGATAGATTGCATGCTCCCAGATGGAAAGTGGCAGGATACCACTGTACACACAACACCTACACAACCCATCTCTCCTTGGACAATAGCTATGTACACAGCTATGACCACCTGCAGTGATGCACCCCAGTACTGACACACGTGTACGTGTGCATGACTGAGTACAACAGTGTCTATGTGTTAGCACACCGGTACATGGGAATTCCATGAGGGCCTTCACAACCACTGCAACACCCATTCCCATAGCCAGTTATGGCTGCTGCTGTATGGGACATTACATGTACCTTGTTAAGCTTGTCTCCATACCGGTTACACAGGCCTTGCAGTACCAACACAACAGTGTTATACAAATGGGTTGATAGGCATGGGATACCCATTGTGCACTGGCAAGTGTGTGTATGTGTGCATGTCCGTTTATCTATAGGGTACAGCATTCCAAGGCCACATACACCTATTACAATATCCATTGCCACACAGTAGTACAGATAGTGTTGTTGCTGCCCATAGGTGAGGCATGACACTGCAACACCCTACTGTGTGTGTGGCATGTTCATTAGATGCATATCCCTATAGTACCACTGTTGGGATCTACAATGGGTTGTATTGCATTTGTGGCCAATGTGTGATGGTGGGTATGTCAGACTGTCATCATGGGTTTCAGGGAGTACAATATCCACTGGGAGATCTGGGTGCAGTGTATACTGTCATTATACCAAGGTACACCCGGTACATGTCCCATGTACCACTTTATGGTTAACACTGTCACCATCAACCATACAGGTAACTGATACCACAATCCAGGCCAGTTATGCATATGCTGTGTGCAGCCTACCTGTAACACATTGGACACACGGTTAAGTTAGTTAGCAGCGATAGGCCCAGGTCTCTTGGATGTGTGTCTGCCTGTTATGTGTCTGTTAATGTGTATATGAAGGTATGTCACACTATCTATTCTCCATATACACCCATTACATCCCCATTAGCATACTGCACATGTCTGGGGATGTTCTGCATGTAACATGTAACCTGGAACACACCTCACCCTAAATGCTGTGTGGTGTGTGCAATGGAAGGCACACACTTCAGTATCACTACATACCTTGGAAGGGTCTAGTTCAGTGTTGCCAAGTAAGAAATGTGCATGTATGTGGATGGGTCTACATCAGGTTGCAAATTATACATGCCTCAGTGGGGCACCCGACCATGTGGCACAGGCAATAACTGTTATACATACCTGTGACATGTGTTCAAATGTACCCCAGATATGTCAAAGCCATGGTGTCACCACAGTGCCATACCCTGTTGTGGAATATGACTGCAGACCATCCTCATGCTGACACATGTACACCTACAACACAAATGGATAACATTATAGAGACCAAAATCAACCAGTGTTACTAACAGCTATAATGCATCATTGCTGAATGGCTACACTACCTGACATATATGCATTACACTTTACTCCTTACAACATGTTACACTGCAGTACTGTGGTACACTGTAGTACAGTCACCATGTGCATCAGAACCATATTAGCCTGTCCCTGAATTGATGGTATGGATGACAGGGATGTGGCACAGGTATCATCATATGGCCAGGGTGTGTTGTTGGTTTGCCAGAGGCCAAGCGTGGGCCATACATTTGACACCATGTGTGTGGGTGAGGAGTGTATTGAGGTGAACTGGGTGTGGTGATGTGGTGTGTGTAGGTATGGAGTTGCCCTAGGTGTGTTTGTATAGTGTGTGGGTATGCATGCACACAGTTCTGCCATGTGGCTGCCCTACACATGTGTTTATGGACAGCTGCAGACCATACATGGCAGGGTGTGCAGTTCACTGCCTCTGGCTATGGACATGTGGACTGTGCCTGCCACGGGTTCCATGGGCACGTCCAATTACAGGCCACAATGTGCTACTTTCACCTGATGATGACAAATGTTCACTGGAACCAGGCCCCTCCTGGGACTGGCCAGGACCACGTGCTCATGGCCTGCTGTGGTGTGCTTTGGACAGTGCCCCACTGCAGTGCCGGGGCTGGTACTGCCACTACGGGAGCCCCCTTGGTGTCCTAGCATGTCCATGTTGACTGTCAGCTGTTGGCATTGCTGGCCTACATCCACACAGCTGTCACTGCACTCCCACCACACATTCAAGCATGGACAGACCACTGTCGATTAGGGCCATCATCTCACCAGACCATCTATCCATGAACTCAGTTAATGCACGGATGACACCAGCAAGTTCACGGGCATTGTCACTTGGCAGATGTGAGAGCAGCCCTCTGCAGTCTTAGGCCCTGTCTGGTCTATCGTTCTCTATGTGCCTGTGCTGCCATGACAGCCTGAAACATGCGCCTGCTGGTACCAGCTGTGTCGCATCTGCCAGGGGCATGATGACCAGTGGCCCTACCATGAGCACCCTGGGACATCTACCTATGTGGTGCCCTGCTGGACATCCAGCTATGGCTGCTGCGACCAGATACAGTAGGCATGGTTATCACACTTTCCTGTGCACCACTGCCACAAATCACCAGCTGTCCCTACACAATAGCTACTGGTGATGAGGTATGTAGAGGCACTGAAACTGTGTGCGGGGTTGGGGTGGCTAAAAGGGGGATGTCAAATGTTGGTGCTGTTTCAGCCCCTGACAACCCCACTTGTACCTCAACAGTACTATCATCATCTTTGGTGTCTGTATGGACACCATCAGATTGCATGCAGAAGGGACCCTGACCCTCCTCGCCACCTGTGGGGGGAAAACAATAAATGCACTTTAAAACCTGTAAAGCATTGGATAACAGTACACACTCACACATGCACACACACGCACACACATGCACACACACACACACACACACACACACACACACACACACACACACACACACACACACACACACACACACACACAAACCATAACACCTACCTGTCCGTGACTTTACAGACAGTCCCACGTATATTTCCATGTGTTCCCCATCCTGCATCACACTTGGTAACATACACACATTGATACCACTCATTAAAATATCAGTCCTCTAAATGCCTAGACAAGTGATCACTACACAAGACCTGCTACTACATTACCTGCCTGGCCTGTGTGTAGTGGTTTTAGATGGCCACACCCTGTGTATGTCCTGATATCATGAGCATGGCCCCTATATGTGTGAGGTTTTATGTTCACTCCATAATATCACTCACTGGAGTGTTATGTGCATGTATTGCTCAGTATATGCCAAATATGCTGCTCAATTAGCCTATCATGTGACAACTGTAATATATGGATACACTCCCTTGTGTTGACTAGTACTTCCCCAATGCATCTGTAGTGCTGCATACGTGGGTTGTCGGTCAGCTCTCTGCTGAATGCAATATTAAGGGTATACCTGGTGTCTACCTTCCCTCTCAATGCCTGTTCCATGCTACAGAACGTATTATACTATCAGCTGTCCTGTAATTACATACACGACAAGTATTCCTGGTGTGTAATGTGGCAGTCCATGTCCATGTACTATATGATCCCAAAGTAAGGTACTGCTGTATGAACAACCCCACAATCACACATGTGCATACATGGCCACCCACACAAACACACACACATGCACACACACATCCTACATGCATCATCCTCCCTCTACTTCACCAGAGTTACCCTACAGACAAACTAACTACTCAGCAGGATGCACACACACACATACAGATGAGGTTGCACAATGATAGTACACACAGTCCTCCTATTACTCATCTGTCAACATGCACAACATATGGTACACAACAGCATGCAGTACAGCTATAGTCAATCCATGCTAGCAACAGTATACATGTGTATGATGCATGTGCTGTGTCACTAGGTGATGCCCCTTCCCCTGGATACCACTGCACCCATGTACACAATATTGCTGTGCACCTGTTCTGCATCCTGACATGTACTGTGCACCACACCTTACCGGTGTACACCCCATTGCTGAATGTGTAGTACTGTCCCAGGTATGTGTTGCTGAAAAATGTAGGGGCTGTGAGAATTAAAGCTGACATAACAGATGTCATTTGTGAATGCCTGATTAGGTTCATAGGTTCATAGGTTCATACTAGGCTATCTGCCCTAGGGCATTTATAAGCCTAGCCAGAGTTGTGTGGCTTTCACCACCCCTTAGGTTGAAGAATACTATACCCATTAGTTTGCCGTGCCTCTGTCCAGCAGTGATACAGAGATGATCCCCGGGGTAAACCTACGATCTCCCATCCACTGGTCAAGATTCCTCTTGAACAGAGCCAGCGAGGTGCTCTGTCTCACATGGACCAGGATTCTGTTCCACAGCATAGGGAGTCTCTGGGTGATGAATCTGTCCCTCCAGCACGTCCTATTTATATCTGTGTTGAGGCTTAAGTCTCTTGCTCTTGTGGCTCTGGTGGATTTGGATTTTTTGAGGTAGAGCATGTCCATTAATTCCAGGTTGGACATGGCCTTGTATGTCAGGCACAGGTCACCTCTGAGCAGATGGTATGTGACTGAATAGAGCTGGAGTTTCTTCAGTCGGGCAGCATATGGCATATTTTTGAGTCCCTTTATCCTTTTGGTGAGGAACTTTTGGGGTCTTTCCAATTGCTGCAGGTGTCGGGTAAGATATATTCCGAATGGGGCATTGTACTCAATCATTGGTCTGATAAGTGAAGAGTACAGGGGAACAATGACCTCCCTTGATCTGGATGTGAATCCCTTCATAATCAGGTGGGCAATGTAGAAGGTCCTCCTAACCACTTTGGCAATGTGAGTGTCAAAAAAAGGTTACTGTCAACTTGGGTCCCCAGGTCCCTGATAACCTCCTCTGTGCTTAATGGACTGCCGCCTATGTGGTAACTTGGGGTTACCTTGTTTTACCAAAGGGTATGACTATACATTTTTTGGCGTTTAGCTTAAGGCCATGGCTCTGGCACCAGTTATCCATTTCTATGAGACCTCTCTGAAGGATATCTGTGTCTGATGGATTTTCAACTATGGCACCCAGTTTGCAGTCATCTGCAAACTTTGTCAGCCACAATCCTCCTATGTTTGCCTGCACTTCTGAAAAGTAGATGACGAACAAGAGGGGGCCCAGGACTGAGCCCTGTGGGACACTGCTTGTGACTGGTTTGGAGTCTGACATGGCACCAGCAACTCTAACCCTGTGGGTTCTGTCCTTGAGCCAGTTTGCAACCCATCTTGTGACATATGGGTTTACATTTAAGCTGGTGAGCTTTTCTATGATACCCGAGTGGGGTATTGTGTCGAAAGCTTTTGCAAGGTCAAGGTATGCTGTGTAAACCGCCTTACCCTCATCAATGGCCTTGGTGACTGTTTCAAAAAAGTCGACCAAGTTCAAGAGGCATGATCTGCCCTTGACAAAGCCGAATTGGGTAGGATCCAATGTCTGTAGGTCCCCTATGTGTTTATTTATGAGTTCCATTATGATCCTCTCCATAGCTTTGCAGACCAGGCTTGTTAAGCTTATGGGGCAGTAATTACCAGGGTCCGTAGAAGCACCGCCTTTGTGGAGTGGGACCACAGTTGCTGTACGCCACTCTTTGGGTATGTATCCTGTGGTAAGGCTAAGATTAAACAGCAGCCTTATGTGTGGGTTTAGTTCCTCATTGAGTTCGTGTAGCACACAGCTGGGGACACCATCCGGTCCCATTGATGCTGTGTTTTTAGCTTTAGAGAGAGCAGCTCTCACCTGGGCATTTGAGATGATTGGGAGGCTACACTCTGCTGGGATAGATATTTCTCCTTTTGGGGGGGAGGGAGGGGAGAAATTTTCATTGAACCTGTCTGCCAGTATGTATGCAATGTCTGTGGGTTCAGTGATTTTTGTATCATTTTGGACTAATTCTGAGCATATCTGGGAGTTTCCACCCAGATTTCTAACATAGCTAAAGAAGGCCTTATGATTGTCTTTTGAGTCCTTGGCATTTTTCTCTCAAAGTTGGCCTTGGATGATTTTATGAGTGATCGTAGTTTTTACTAGTATTGATCAGAGATGTCTTCCCTTTTAGGATTTTGCTCTATCTTGTAGTAGCTTTCTCCTCTTGTTGTAAAGTTTGTTTATGGCTGGGGTCCACCAGATCGGGCGCTTGCCTTTGGTGGAAAGGGTCTTGATTTTATTTGGGATTGCTTGATCCATGCTATCCTGGAGGTGCTCAGAAAGCATTTGTAAGGGATTCAGCAGCGTGGGTTGTGGTTTCCAATGGCTCAGGGGCCTTGAAGGATACCACACCAGTCTTAAGAAGTGTGAAGTTGGCTTTGAGAAGTTCTTCACTGTGGTCTTTTTTGTTGGGGGTGGGGGCGGGATGTGGATCTCCAGTGAGATTAGTTTATGGTCTGATCTCACCAATGAGGGATATACTTCCAGTGTGGAGCATTTTGTCCCCATGTTTGTGATGATCAGGTCTAGTATATTTTCACCTCTTGTGGGAATGGTGACAAGTTGTTCCATAGCATTTGAGTTTATGAACTCCAGGAACCTTTGGGCTAGGGTATTGGGGCTTGAGTAATGTTCCCAGTCTATGTTTGGGTAGTTGAAGTCACCCAATATGATGGTGTTTGGAGACATTTATACTCTCCAGTGTCTTCAGGAAGGCTGTGTGGGGTTCCTGAGTTTGAGAGGGTGGCCTGTAACATGCTACAAACTGTAGAGCAGTTTTGCCTATGGTTAATTGCACCTGAATGGTCTCTGATGCTTCGTGAGTTGCCACCAGCTTGGAGGTGTGGGTATCCTTGATGAATATGGATATACCCTCCTTTTGTGGTACGGTCCAGGTTTTGGGGCAACGCATGATATGAGGTAAAACCTGATAGTGCCAGGGTGCTCTCAGGAGCCTTGAACCAGGTTTCAGTCACAGCACAGACATCGATGTTCTCCATACTGAGGAGGGCTTCGAGGGCTGCATCTTGAGATTTAGACTTCTGGCATTGAGCAGCATTACCCTTAGTTTTTTCCATTATTGTTTTCTAGGGTGGTGGGTTTAGAATTTGAGCCTTGTCTAAAAAGGCACTATTGTGGCAAGAGCCTTTGCCAGTATCCGAAACCCAGGGTGACAGGTGCAAGCTGTCCTTGAAGCAGCATGGCTTGTCAAACATGTCATTCCAGGCAGGCAGACATTGGATCCCTTAGAATGACACCAGAAATTAAGCCAATTATTAAAACTGATCATTTTGTCTCTGTATTGTGGCATAATTCTTGGTGAAGGTAGGATACTGCTCAGGGTCAGGGTCATACCAGCCAGGGCTACATAATCTGAGAGCTCCTTTATGTCTCTTTTCATGTAGTCCAGGAGGTACGTCTCAGGTCATTCACACCGGCATGGACAATGACTGAGTCATACTTGTACTTGCTGTGGAGTGACGTGAGTGCTTGTGTTATGTGACGGATTCTAGCCCGACAGGCAGCTTACTGTGACCCTCTCCTTGTTCAGTCTGGTGAGTGGGACGTCAGTGTGTCTGACTATGAAGTCACCTATGACAAGTGTGTCTGGCATTGTGTTTGGCCTTAAGGGCTGTGACTGATTTGCACACTGACTTTGTGATCTATGTGTTGCTTGTGTTATGTCATGAGGTGGCAGTTGTTTGGGTGCCTGCTTTGGAGGCCTCTGCTGTTTTGGTAGATTTTTGATCAGTGCCTCCAGTATGTCTTTGTGTGTTTATGTGTTTGATTTGTAGTTGTGATAGTTCTATGTGAGACTGGGTTTATGGTGTGTGTGGTTACCTTCTCCTCCTGTCTGGTTTTGCCAGTCCTGAGTTGAGAGAGCTCAGCCTCCAGTTTGGCTATATAGTTGCATCTCTCGCATGTATTTGTGTTTTGTGGGAGGAGGAGAGGGTTGTCTGTGTACATGAGGCAATTGTAACATTGCCTCAATATTCCCAGATTCACCAGCTGAGCAGGAGAGGACGCTAGCAACTGACCCTTTGACATGCTAGAAGAAATGAAAAAGTTTGCTGTGTAACTGAGTCAGAAAGGACCTATAGGGAAGTGGGTACTCAAGGGGGTTTTAAGCTAGTGAAGTACTTTGTATAATATAGAAGTGCTTTACCTGACTAAAAAATGCTTTAGGAACAAGTGCTGAGCTTTACAGATAGAGAATAGACTGTTTAGATTACAAGTAGAGCAGTTCTAAGGGAAAAAATGAAGAGAAGACTTTACGGAGCCAGAAATAGTTTAACCTTGTTTAACTGGTGCTGCCCGATTCTGCTCTAGTGGCAACACCGCGCTAAATACAGAAAAGGCAATAAGTCAGTAGTACAGGCTAGCACACTTTAGTGGGCAGCCAAACAATTAAATTAAACAGCAAACAAACACTTTTCGACTTGAATTAGACTAATTTCGACTAAAATGTACTTTTAAGTGCAGATAATAAAAAATGCAGTAAATAACTATGAAAACAGTTAAAGCTTGCTCTAGGTAAGCAGTAGAAGGTAAAACAAATATAAAAAACAGCAGGATACTTAATCAGGAAAGCAGTCGCTTTTTCAGTTCTCTGTAGCCAGGAAGACTCAACAGGACCACGTGGAGCTGTGTCTGAGCAATATGGCTTCAAAAAAATGCCAGAGGCAGATTTTAACCAGGGAACTTCAAAGAGCTAGAAATGGTCCAAAATGACCAATTACTACAGCTTCTTGTGCTGAGGTCACTTCCCTCAAGGACAGGTAGGCTATTCAAGGCTCCCCACTCCCACTGGTGAGCTAAGAAACTTCCTTCTATCCAAGTAAGGCAATGGACAACACAGGAACTACAACACAGCCCAGGATACAGCAAGGCCTGTAAACTGGTCTAACTAGTTTAGGAGAGGCAGGAAAACAAGGAGTATTTTTTTGTTTTTTTGTTTTTAAATAGAAACACACAGAAATGCAGAAAAGGCAATAAGTCAGTAGTACAGGCTAGCACACTTTAGTGGGCAGCCAAACAATTAAATTAAACAGCAAACAAACACTTTTCGACTTGAATTAGACTAATTTCGACTAAAATGTACTTTTAAGTGCAGATAATAAAAAATGCAGTAAATAACTATGAAAACAGTTAAAGCTTGCTCCAGGTAAGCAGTAGAAGGTAAAACAAATATAAAAAAACAGCAGGATACTTAATCAGGAAAGCAGTCGCTTTTTTCAGTTTTCTGTAGCCAGGAAGACTCAACAGGACCACGTGGAGCTGTGTCTAAGCAATATGGCTCCTGTTCTGATGTTTTATTTACAGCTCTCAACATCAGCAGACAATGTATGACCAATCCAATACTATTACACTGACAAACATCAGGTTATACCATGGCTCTGGAGGGTGTCCACATGCTTATTAATATGACGCACCCATCCTTGATCTGCCATGGGACCACATCACCACATATCTTAACAGTACATGAGCCCGATATGGGACATATGTCCTGTACTTTCACATGCAGTGTCTACAGAATGTGTTAGGTGTGCAGATTCTGACCACGATGCATACACTCTGTGTCGGCATATGTGTGCACACCCTTATCATGATGGTTTGTTGCACCTATTGTTATGTGTACTACAGCAGTCACTATTCATGGCAGGGGTATACTAGCATAGGCCATCTCCATTTGCCAGTTCAGTCTGCCCTACACATGTCCCCCTATTCTGCATGATTGCAAGGTCTACTCATGTGCACATCCCTTAGTGTTCACACACTGCTGTCACTATTGCTGTGGGAGTAGGGTTTCATATGTCACAATTCCTGAACCTGACTATGTGCAGATACAGCCATTCTTAGCATCCTTAGGATCCCTGCTGCAATGCACTGGTGTGTCATGCTGACACCTCCCCACCTTCAGCCTTTTTGCAGATGTTTGACAAGTAAGGACTACACATGTGTGTCACTTTGCAGTGTCCCATACACTGAACACCACATGTTACAGCCTAGTGCCAGCGGATAATGTGGACCACAGTAATACCTTATGCCTTAGTGTAACTCTGCAACAGTTGCCATTGTCCTACAGGTATATACACTGGTATTACACTGTATATGGGTGTTGTTCCAAACATGTCCTTACTGTAGGCCATATCTCCCACCATTATGTTACTCCCTGTGGACACATTCCACAATGACAGGATGTTAGTTATCTTGCAGGTGTCTGACATACCCTTCCAATACCCCATTATGGTCACCACTGTTATGCAATGCATTTAACAGCAACAATAAGTGCACATGTACAGCATGCATTCCGGGTAGGTGTATTAGATGTGTGCATGGAATATACCATAACCATTACATGCTCGGTGTATTGGCAAGCATCTACATAAACCATAGTCACCAGATACAGGCTGCTGCCTTGGGTGTATACTGGAGGGACCTACATAAGAGGGTGAGAGATGCAAAGTCAGTGGCCACACCTGTTGCATTGCTACAGGGTGGGTGCACCATTACATCAACAGTACATGTCCACAATACTACCACATATACACATCTGCTTATAACTACTATGCAGTAACAAACTATATCTATGACGTGTCAGATATGCATGATCTACCTATACAGATGTGGGTGAATATGCAACAGTGGTCTACTGATTTGCCCTGTGGCCTCACCTGCATGCTCCTTAGCCGGTGTGTGGGTAGCACCCACTTCAACAAAGGTGCCCACTGGTTGGTGGCTATGCAGATGGGCATGTGCCATGAGGCTGGCTAGGAGCTCCTCCACACATGTCAGGGGGATGGATGGCATGCCCCACCTGTGGCGAGGTGATCCCCCCAGACTGCAGCAGCATGCCGACGGGCATTGCGAAGCAGGTCAGAACAATGATGCCGGACCTGCTCATAACTGTGGTTGTGCAGTCCAACATCATTGACTCTGTGGACTAGGTCAGTCCACTGGCTGGTCTGCTTCTGCTGCTCATGGGCAGTCCGGCCAAACAAGACAGGGTAGTGCTGTATGATGTGGTACACCAGAATGTCATTTTCAGCTGCTGAGTACGCTGGAAGCCTTCCATGGGACATCTTAGCTGAAAGACATAAAGATGGACACAGGTGTGAGCAAGTCATGCAGCAAGGTCACCACAGTTCTTAATACACAGCACTGTCACTCCCCACCATATCAGCGAGAACAAACTGTACACACAACACAATAGGTATGACTACAGCATGCCTACCAGTGGGGCAGATATTGTATCGTACCACACCTTGTACAATGTGTTTGTAGCCATGTTCCCTGTGTGGACACTATCATTGCTGGCCTGTTACAGACTATTCACCTGTATGCCATTGTCAGGGCCATTATGGTTCCATATATGCCTGTGGTATGCTTGTATGTGGCTGCTACACATCTGACATTCTGTGTTATTGGGGTCATCTATGCATGCTGTTGGACATGTTCTAGGATTGTGTAGACTATTACTACCGACATATATTCTATAACAGTGACACAATAGCATGTATATCTACTATTGGCCAACAGAGCCACCTCTCCAAGGTGCTGTGTAGTACCTCTGATTACCACTGTCATGGCAACCAACTACTATAAATCTCTACATCATGTGGGTGAGGTTCCTTTACCTTTCCTGTATGGTGGACATCCTTACTGTGTGTGGGCAGCAGTGTTACAGACAGCAGGTAGCAAATACCTCTGAAAGGAGAATCTGCACACTCAGGCCAGCTACATATTTGTAGTAGGTTCCAGAACTACAGATAGAGTGTGAGTAGTGTTGTTGTATGCATTGCATAGCACCGGTGTTACAGGGTTTGTGTGTACATACTAGTTTAACTTGGAATGCAGTCTGTCTACATAGCTCTCAACTGTGGGCCTATCCACTTGATGGCCAGAGGTGTGCATATTATGTTTTGTCTGTCCACCACACAGGTCTTGTGTCAGATATATCACTGGCAGTGTGTGTGTTGTGTGCTATCAGTACATGGCTACATCCATTTCTGTTTCTAACTTTATATTCCTGACTAAGGGTATGTTGCAGACTATCCTGTAACACCAGCAACTTGCTTAGTGTATAACAACAGTTTTTCACATATGGACCTGTGTTCCAGCCTATGTCTTCCACTTAAATACCAGGCTTTGTACATATAACATGCTGTCAGGGGTTGTTATGTAGTGGGCTGTGAGTATGTCATGCTGCCATTCCTGCCATCAGTCCACTGCTGTTGTGGTCCCCACACATATTGTGGGGTTGGGTCCATATATGTGTGGGCTTCACCTACACAATACATGTGTGCCCATATGCACTCCAGAGGCCAGTGTATGTAACAGTAGTATATAGCCCTGTATTATTGAATCTATGGGGGGGTGTACCATAACTAACCTAGGCTGTTACAACATGTTGGGGTATCAGGGGTAAGCTGCCTTAAGGTATCTGGATGTACATTACCATACAATTCACTTTGGTTAAATGCAGGCCTACTGCTTTCTGCCATACAGATTGTTCTGTTTGTCAGTGTGATTGTGATGGTGTCAGTTATGCCTTGTTGTGTAACAGATACATCACATTGTGTCAACAGAGGTCTTTAACCCCTAGGGATTGTATACAGAGTGTAGATAGAGGCTGCTGGACTATACATCTGCATTACCTACTGTTGATTGTTTGGTATCCTATGGCCCCATCTGTCTTTACTATTGTGCTACCTGAAGGCCTCGGCCTGGACAGCAACATATGTAAACCTTTACAGACTAGTGTATTAATATAACTGTTTCACAGTTGCATTACTCTGTTTATATGTATGTCATTGTTTAAACAGCTATATGACATGGCATATACAACTGTAATGGTACACAAAAAAATCTTTCCCATGTATGCAAACCTGTGTGTGGTGTTACATGCCTTGACCTCTCTGTGGGTATATGCTGCAGGCAACAATTGTCATTTGTATGAGTGGCTCATACAGTGTCCAGTTGGTAAGGTGGCAACTGAAGGCATAGTGACTGTTCCGTATTATGGGCACCTTCTACATATGTATATTCCTCTACATATCTCTGTGTGTGTATGTGTACTTACACACACACACACACACACATATATATATGTGTATATATATATATATATATATATATGTGTGTGTGTGTGTGTGTGTATATATATATATATATATATATGTGTATATATATATATATATATATATATATATATATATATATATATATATATATATATATATCTGCATATATGTGTCTGTGTATATGTATCTTAGGAATGTTGATTGCTTTCACATTGTACATTCCCTATGGTAGCCAGTCTGTACTGCATGATATAGTACTGATACCAGGCTGACATTATACAGGTGGGATGGAGTACTGTTAACATCTTGTGCCCATGTTGTGTCAGGTCCTGGTTATGGGATCTGCAACAGTTGGTAGTGTATTGCAGGACAAATGTGTTGGGCTGTGGGGGGGGGATATCTATACGTACAAGACGTATGTTTGGGCCTCCTCACCCCCATTAACGGTGCATGTGTACATATATGTTTTTGTTATTTTCCCATTTATATCTATAGATGTATGCCTGTATATACCTATATAAATATGTATTTATGTTTTTATATATATATATATATATATATATATATATATATATATATATATACATATAGATGTAGACATATGTATCTATAGATGTATGCATATGTATGTATATATGTTTATATGTATATATATATATATATATATATATATATATATGTATATATATATATATATATATATATATATATATATATATATATATGTTTAGATATTAATATATACAGAGAACCAAAAAGGCAGCAAACTGGCAAAAAACAAAAACTAAAAACAAATAAATCACCAGCAGGACTTCTAGACCACAGATTTATTCACTAGGTTAAGCACTTTCATCAAAAACAAAGTCTGATGAAGTCAATTGTATTTGATGAAAGCGCTTAACCTAGTGAATAAATCTGTGGTCTACAAGTCCTTCTGGTGATTTATTTGTTTTTATATTAATATATACACACACACACACACATACATCTGCATGTTGAAATACATTTCCTGCACTGTTGAATGACTGGGCTGGGTGATATGTTTGTGAAAACATCAGGGTTATGTATGTCTGATATGGCTTAATGGTAAATCACTTTGGCTATGGTGTGCAGGGTCTTGAGTTCGAGCATTGCAAAGCCTGTTTATTTTGTTGCTGGGCAGAACAGAGGCCATTGGGTACAGAGTGATTAAGGCACTTTTAAACAGCTGTAAGTGGTTTGCACGGGTTTGCTCGGAGGCAAGTGCTTATAACTTCTGGTTACAGTTTCTTATACTCAGTTAGCTTCAAAATTGCTTAACCTGTGTGGGCATTGCTTACCTCCATGTAAACAGGCTTAAACCCACTTACTGCTGCTTAAAAATGCGTACTCCCGCTTACCCCCACACTAATTTCTTTAAAAGAAAAGAAAAAAGGGTTGATAGAAAAGTGGTGAAAAAGGGGTGCAAAGAGGGAGAAACAGTGGTGAAAATAACTAGGGATGTCAAGAGGGTGTAGGGAAGGTCCAGAGCTTCCCATTTCTTCGACAGCAACAGCTGTGCATATACATTGCATTTGGAGGTAGATTTGGACAGTCAAACCCCTGAAAGAGGGGTGAGGACAACAATAATATGTTGTGATGCCAATTAGACCAGATTACATGTGTCCAGTGGACACGTGCGAAATGGACAGCTATGTATGGAGCAATATTTTGTTTGGGGTACAGATTGCCCTTTTTTTTTCAGGTGAGAGTGGGATATTGGGGAGGGATTGTAGGTATACTTGGGAAGGTAGGTTAGGTAGTTTAACAGACAAGACAAACAAGACGCATACAGGGGCAGTATATGACACATGTGAGGGTAAAAACCTTGATGGGGAGGGGTGTTGGGAAATCGGAAGCCCATGAGCCACCTAGTGGAAACAGTAGGACTGAGATCCTCACCCATGGGCAGTCATCACTGCACCTTCACAGCCTGGAAGGTGGCTCTGCTGGGGGCTGAGTCGCAGAGCCAGGCCAACCCTCAAGTCATGTCACGCGGCCCTCAGGCTGACATTGAATATCTCCAAACTGCTGTTTGAGCTCTCTACACACCATGAGCTGGACTTGGCGACAGGTGACACGTTCCTGTCTGCGCCCACTCCTGGGGGGGCAAGACCCATCCCCTGAGGTGTTTCCACCTGAAGGTGGTGCAGGACCAATGGACAAGGAGGTCCCGAGTTAGGCCCCAGACATGCTGGTTCCCAGTGCCAAGGCCAGCTGAGGTGGGACAGGTGGGTTTTCTGGGACCCGCATTCCCATACGTGCTATGGTGTTTATTGTGTATCAACATATGTGGGTTAGTAATAGTCAACTCATTTCAGGATTAGGTATAACAGCATACATACATATTCCCATTAACCCAGACACCAGATATGGAACAGTTGCATAGCAAATGGAACACATGCATATATGGGACCACAGTGGTAATAACAACAGCATGCAGCTATTGATGGCACCATGCCACCGATGTTGGAGTATTTCAACATAGCACATGCATAGAAACATATTTAAATAATTATCAACCAATAGGACATATGTCCCAACATAACAGTGGAGTCATCACGTACCAGTTGAGGTGGGTATTTAGTGTATTGTTGGAGATATGGTGGGGGGGAGAGAAAGATGTCAATTAACAACTACTATATTCCTGTAGTTCGCATTACTTTCCTAGTCAGTGCTGTTATCTGTACCTTACAAGTATTATTACACTACCCTATTGCCTTAGTTTGGACAGTGATATGACTGTCGACATCTATATACATGAACTGGTTTTATCTCAGTATACACCTTTTACCTGGTATAACTGCGGTGGTGGTGCTGTGGTAGCATTGTCACCTCACAGTAAGACGTTGTCCTGTTCGATTCTCAGCTAGAGCGTCTTCTGTGTGGAGACATGGTGAATGGCTGTACGTTCGTTGAAGGTTGTGCATCAGGGCTGGCAACTCGGCACGTAAAAACTACTGCCAATCATTAGTGGACTGGAGTTCTGCTGTGGCGATCCCTAACCAGGAAAAGCTGAAAGACACAACAACAACAACACCACCTCTTACCTGGTATACCTGTGGAGGACACTAACTAACTGTTTCTACACATACTCCCAGATTTCAGGTTGATGTTATGCACATACCTGTCCATCTCTTTTTGCACAGACTCTGGCCATGTCTTGACCACATGCAGGTAAACCGGGACATATGTAGACAATTGCCCTCTTCAACCTTTAGTGACATACAACACTATTATACAGGATTTCCTACACAGTTATATTATGTAGCACAGTGTGGGTGACAGTGATCAATGATACCTTATTATTCAGAGCAACCACAACACTCACAATTCCACACAATACCAGAGTAACCAGTACAGGGTATCAAGCTTTATTTCTCAGCACAATGTTCGTGTCCAATGTACCTGTGGGAGCAATGTTTGTTAGCACTACCTGAATATTGCCACACAAAGTAACAGATTTCACATTAGCATTATGCACATACATCTCACTCTGTTACTGTACACACTCTGGTCACATCTTGACAACATGGGGGTGTAGATGGGACATACGTGGCTTATTACTCTCATAACATTTTGGAGAGTTGCTAGTGTGGCAGGTTTGTCCTTATAGATGTGTAACAATCAGTTGTGTTTCCTGTTCACTGCCTAAACATCTGGGATCATCCCACTGATTTCCCAGGGGGACAGGGTGACAGGCAGCAGATATGGGCCAATATACTGGACATTCTGGACTTATTTGTACAGTTGTGGGGTATGTTTCTGTATGCAGCCTACTTCCACTCCCAGGATTCAGACCATGGCTGTGTCTGCTAAAACTAAAACACTGTCCATCACAGTTGTGTGTGATAGACATTGCTGAAAATCTCCTATCTGATTTCTGTCTTATAATTCTCCTGTGGTTTTACATTCTGACCTTCTATTACAACACTCTTATACAGGATTTCCTAGACAGTTATATTATGTAGCACAGTGTGGGTGACAGTGATGAGTAATATCTTATTAGTCAGAACAACTGCATCAGTCACAATGCTATACAATACCAAAGTAAACAGTACCAGTACAGGGTATCATTCTTTTATTTCTGGGCACAGTGTTCGTATCTGACAGACCTGTGGGAGCAATGTTTGTTAGCACTACCTGAATGTTGCCACACAAAGTATCAGATTCTACATTACTATTATGCACATACATCGCACTTTGTTATTGTACACACTCTGGTCACACTTGACAACATGGGGGGGGGTGTAGATAGGACATACTTGGCGTATTACTCTCATAACAGTTTGGGAGTTGCTAGAGTGACAGGTTTGTTTTGATAGATGTTTGACAATCAGTTGTATTTTTTGTTTGCTGCCTATATGTCTGGGATCATCCCACTGATTTCCCAGGGGGACAGAGTGACAGGTAGCAGATATGGGCTGATTTACTGGACATTCTGGACGTATCTGTACAGTCGTGGGGTATGATTCTGTATGCAGACTAGTACCACTTCCAGGATTCGAACCATGGCTGTGTGTGCTAAAAGTACTACAGTTCACGTCTCAGTTGCATGTGCTATTCAGATTGTGTTTTCTGCCTTTTCACTGTTTTCTGTCTATGTGTCTCTCAGTTGTACTAAATGACCTCTGGAGATTACACCAGTCATATGTGGACATTCCTACACATTCTATTTATGTTGCACAGTGTGGGTAACAGTGCTTAATACAACAGTACTATTGAGTGATTGCAAATCTACATTACCATATGATACCAGAGTATACACATGCAGTCCAGCAGTTAGATCTTTATTGTCAGGCTATTATGCTTTTATTTACATACAAACTATATGAGACTCTTCCTGCCATATTCTCCGGTGTATGCAGTACTTGCTTTAAATAATACATGTTTAATACTGGCAATTAACTTACTAATACCTTTAGATTTATTTCCTTGGCAGTACATGCAAGAGTATTACCTGCCTCAAGTCGCAACCTCTCCAAGCAACATCCATGGGCCTCCTGGTTCACGGCCCACTCATTTGCTGCCACGAAGGACATAAGAGGAATATTTAGCCATACCTATCCATAATATACATGAGCTGGCAATTATTAAACAGGTAGTGGAGTGATACTTACACACAGCTGGGACAGCCCCTGCCATCCTAGCCTCTTGGATCCACTGATCCAAGAGATCCCCCTTTCACCACTTCAGGTCAGCATAGTGATGCCTGACCTGCTCACCAGTTCAGGGTATGCCAGTGGCACTGGTGAGGTCACGGGCGAGATGGTCCCAGCCTGCCGCCTTATATTGGGAACCCTGGTACTGGCCCTGCAGCAGTCTCTGCTCATGGTCTTTGACAAGGAGTCTTGCCATGACTCTGGACTCCTGGATGCCCCAGTGCTGCACCCGAAAGCGCACTCCCTCTCCCCTTTCTAACATGGTGCCTGCAAGGAGAAGCTATGAGATGTATTCCCACCTATTGGGTTTAAGTAGGGCCGGATTCCCACACTTTGCCATGACTGGATGGTTTTGAAAAGGCTAAGCTATGGGCAAACTTTCTTACCTAAAGTTGGCATTGCTTAAAGGGGTATACCACTGGGCAAATAGAGTTAGCTGCCCTACAAATTGCTTACACCTACTAAGCTGGCCTGTGCAATGCTTAGCATTGCTTAATATTTACTTTGCATTATATTTGCTTTTTGGCATTGATTTATTATTCATTACATATTATATATATATATATATATATATATATATATATATATATATATATATATATATATATATATGTCTGGTATCCATGTTATAGGGAACTTCAACACTGTTTTACAATTACACCTCACATCTGGGTGTACTTCAGTACTCCAGTTCACATATTTATGTTATGTAGTAGGTTATAGAACATATAACTGTATACTGATTCCTTTCACATGTTCAGTTTGATTTACTATAGTGAGGATTTGTTTGGTGATACCTCAGTCTTATGCATTGCTGTGATGGCTTCATGGTTAACTACTGTGACTGTAGTGTATAGGGTCCTGGGTTCAAGAACTGCAAGGCTGTTCATTTTATTGCTGGGCAGAACAGCGGCTGTTGGATACAGAGTGATTAAGGAACTTTTAGGCACTTGTAAGTGGGTTTGCATGGGTTTGGCGAGGGTAAGCTATGCTAACATTTGGTTAAATATGCATACAAAGAGTTAGTTTCCATATTGCTTAACCTGTGTGCGCATTGCTTACCCCTGCACAAACGGGCTTAAACCCACTTAGTGGGTGCTTACATATGCTTACTACTGCTTAATACTGCTTGCACTTGCTTACTAGTGCTTACACCCACTTACCACTGCACTAATTTAGACAGTAATGTCTAATGGTTCTTGGGAAGGTGGGCAATTTGGAAGCTGTATGGAGTTATCATCCATTACACATTTTACCTTCCATTTGTATCCCTGATTCCTGTGTACATATACTGTATGGGGCACATGTGATTATCTGTGGACTTTGCAACATTATGACACTGACACCTCAGATCTGCATTTAATGCAGTACTCCATTTCACAAATATATGTTATTTATTAGGTTATGCAACTAAAAATATTGGTCATAACGTGATTTGACATGGAAAATGGAATGTGCTGCAGTGGGACTCAAACCAGGAATGACTGCTTGTAAAGTGAATGCTCTGCCTACTACACTACTGCTTTACTGTTGCTGTTGCATATATCTTATAGGTTCATAGGTTCATAGGTAGGTACTAGGCTATTGGCCCTAGGGCCTATACAAGCCTAGCCAAAAAGACACCCTGGCTTTCGCGACCCAAGAAAATAATTTTCCTGTGCCCTTGTCAAGCAGAACAACAGAAGTGATCCCCAGGGTGAATTTCCTATTACCCATCCAATCATCAAGATTTTTCTTGAAGAGTGCTAGTGAGGAGCTCTGTTTGACATAGATAGGTAGTATGTTCCAGAGTATGGGAAGTCTCTGGGACAGGAATCTATCCCTCCAGCATGTTCTGTTTATTGTGGTGACAAGGTTTAGGTCCCTAGAGTGTGTAGCTCGGAGGGATTGGGATTTCTTTAAGTGGAGCATGTCCAACAGCTCTGGGTTTGACATAGCTTTGTATGTTAGGCAGAGATCACCTCTGAGTAGGCAATATGCGATGGAGTAAAGCTGGAGTATTTTGAGACAGTCTGCGTAGGGCATCTGTTTGAAGCCAGTAATCCTCCTTGTGAGGTATTTTCGCGGCCTTTCCAGTTGTTGTAGATGTCTTGTGAGGTACATACCAAAAGGGGCATTGTACTCTGTAATGGGTCTAATGAGTGATGAGTAGAGGGGAACAATGACCTCTTTTTCTGGATGAGAAACCTTTTGTGATGAGGTGTGCCATTTAAAAGGATTTCATGACCACTGTGGCAATGTGATTATCAAAGGAGAGACTACTGTCCACCTGTGTCCCAAGGTCTCTTATCACACTTTCAGTGTTAAGTAGACTGCTGCCTATGTGGTAGTTCATGGGTACAGAGTTTTTACCAAAGGTGATGACAATGCACATTTTGGCATTGAGTTTGAGACCATGTCTTTGACACTAGGCATCTGTCTCAGTGTGACCCTTTTGTAGGATGTCCACATCATTAGGAGTTTCGATTATGGCTCCTAGTTTGCAGTCATCTGCAAATTTAGTTAGCCAAATACCTTCTGTGTTAGCCTGTACTTCAGAGAAGTAGATACCAAACAGGAGAGGACCAGGACTGAACCCTGTGGTACTCCACTTGTCCCTGGTCTGAAGTCTGATTTGGAATCTGGTACTTTCACATTGTGGGTTCTGTCAGTAAGCCAGTTGGCAACCCATCTTGTGACATAGGGATTTATACCAAGTTTAGTGAGTTTATCTATAATTCCAGAGTGGGGGATGGTGTCAAATGCCTTGGCCAGATCTAGATAGGCTGTGTGAACCACCTTACCCTCATCTATGGCTTTGGTGACTACTTCAAAGAAGTCTATCAGGTTTAGGAGACATGATCTGCCTTTTACAAACCCAAACCGTGTGGGGTCCAGAGTTTGGAGATCTCCAATGTCTTTGTTTATAAGTTCCATGATGATACGTTCCATGGTCTAGCAGACCAGACTCGTCAGGCTAATGGAGTGATAGTTCCCGGGGTCTGTTCTGGCCCCCCCTTTGTGGAGTGGGATAACAGTTGCGGTGTGCTATTCAATGGGCATAAAGCCTGAGGTGAGGCTATGATTGACCATGGTACTTAGGTGGGGTGCCAGTTCATTCTGTAGTTGATGTAGAAGGCAGACTGGGATGTTGTCAGGTCCCACGAATGCTGTGTTCTTGGCTTTGGAGAGTGAGGTTTTTACCTGTGCAGCCATGATTACAGGAACTTTGCGTTCTTCCAGTATAGGCCCTTTAGGGGATGAGGGGGGGGTAAAGTTGGCACTGAACCTATCTTCCAAGATGTTGGCAATATCATTTGGTTCTGTATATTTAGTGTAATTGTGCTGCAACTCAGAGAAGATCTGAGTGTTGCCATTGAGATTCTTGACATAGCTATAAAATGCTTTGTGGTCGTCTTTAGAATCAGTGGCAATTTTGTTTTTATAACTAGCTTTGGAGGATTTTATGAGGGATCTCAGCTTCTTACTGAGGCTGACCAGGGAGTTCTTCCAATCATGGGATTTTACTCTTTTTTGCAACAGTTTCTTTCTTCTGTTGTAGAGTTTGTTTATGGCAGAAGACCACCAGATTGCCTTCCTTTTTTTGGAGGCTAGCATCTTGGTTCTGTTAGGGATAGCACGATCCATGCACTCATGTAAGTGCTTATAAAGTGCCTTTGTGTAGGATTCAGCAGTCATACCTCTATTGTCCATCTGCATGGGTTTCGTGAAGTTTGCCACTTCTGTCTTAAGAAGCGTGAAGTTGGCTTTGGAGAAAATTTTTACAGTTGTTTTCCTAATGGGGGTGGGGGGGTGGAAGAGGGATGTGAATATCTAGGGTGATTAGCTTGTGGTCAGATCTGACCAACGAGGAGCTGACCTCTGGTGTGAAACACTGGTCACCCATGTTGGTAATGACCAGGCCTAAGATATTGCTGCCCCTGATGGGGATGTGGATAAGCTGATCCAAGGTGTTGGAATTGATGATTTCCAGAAAACATTGAGCGAAAGAGTTTGTACATGAGTAGTTTTCCCAGTTAATGGTAGGGTAGTTGAAATCACCCATTATTACAGTGTTGGGTTATGCCTTAATATTTTCCAGTGTATCAAGAAAAGAGGAGTGGAAATCCTGGGGCATGGCAGGGGGTCTTTAGCAAGATACAATCTGGATTGCAGTTTTGCCCAGAGTTAGTTGAACTTGGATAATCTTGGATGCATTATGCTGAGCAACTAGCTTGAAAGTGTGGATATCCTTAATGAATATGGACACACCTCCACCTTTAGTGTTTTGATCCAGGTTTGGTGGCCGAAAGGTGTGGTATGAATTATAGCCTGGTAATGCAGGAGCTTTGAACCAGGTCTCTATCACTGCACAGATGTCAATGTTCTCCATTTTAAGGAGTGCATCGAGTGAGTGCATTTTGAGGTTTAGACGTCTAGCACTGAGTAGCATTACCCTCAGATTTTGCTTGCTTGTACCTGTTATGGTGGTGAATTTGTCATTTGAACCTTGCCTAAAAAGGCACTATAGGGGTGGCAAGAGCCCTTGCCAGTATCCAGAATCCCAAGGGCGACAGGTGCAGGCCATCTTTGGCAAAGCAGTGTGGTCTGTCGATCATGCCATCCCAGGCAGGCAGATACTGGATTCCCTTAGAATGACACCAGAAGCTTAGCCAATTGTTAAAGTCAATCATTTTGTCCTTGTACTGTGGTATCATTCTGGGTAATGGCAGGATGCTACTCAGGGCTAGGGTCATACCTGCCTGGGCTACAAGATTGGAGAGCTCCTCCATGTCTCTTTTCAAGTAGTCCAGGGAGGTACGTCTCAGGTCATTCACACCAACATGGACAATGACAGAGTCATATTTTACTTGTTGTGGAGTGACCTGAGTACATGCCTTATGTGGCGGATCCTGGCACCTGACAGGCAGCTGACAGTAACTTTTTCCTTGTTTAGCCTAGTGAGTGGAACATCAGTGTGCCTGACTATAGAGTCACCTATGACTAGAGTGTTGGGTACGTTATGCCTTATGGGCTGTAGTTGAGTGGCACACTGAGTATGTGGGCTATGTGTCATTTGGGTTGTGTTGGGGGTGGAGGTTTCTTGCATTTCTGCTTTGGAGGTCTCTGTTGTTTGGGCAGATTTGCACTGAGAGCCTCCGTGAATGTAGGTGTGTGTTTTGTGCTTTTGTGTGTGTGTTTTGGTGGTGTAGGTTTTGAGGGACTATGTGATGAGTGTGGTGCGGTGCACATGTTTACCTTCTCCTCTTGACTGTCTAGGCCAGTCTTTGGTGAAGAGAGCTTTGCTTCCAGTTTGGCTATATAAGTGCATCTCTCACAGGTCATAGTGTTGGGTGGTAGGAGGAGAGGGTTGTCTGTGTACATGAGGCAATTGCTGCATTGTCCCAGATTCATCAGGTAGACAGGAGAAAACACCGGGAGCTGACCTTTAGACATGCCTGAATAGGTGTTTATTTATTAAGTACTAAAAACTGTTTTCCTCAGTCTAGACAAGTGAGGAAAGTTGAGTGCTGTAGTAATTTGTAACTTATTTAGTGCTTACAATGAGTTTTTGAACAAGTGCTGACCTCAAAGAAACAGATTTGAATACTAAAACTAAAAAGCTGGCTAGTTGCAAGGAAAATTTTGAAGAACAGACTTTATGGTGCCAGGAATACTTTAACTCCAGTTAAGTGGGGGGCGGGGGGCTTAGGAGCTCACAAACAGTCCTGGACACAGCAAATCCGTATCTGGACAAGACCTGCCACAGGAAAGGGGGGAAGCAGACTTAGAATTTTTTTTTCCAGTAAAAGTGGAAATGGAGAAAGCTGAAACAGAAGTTAATTCAACGTTAAGAATCTGAGTGGGTTGGCCTTCACAAATGTTCTCTATTAGATTGAGTGAACTAATGACACTAGAATGAGAGGACTGTCACAGATCAAATATACAGTATGGGCGGGCAACTGCAAAGCCACCAAGTATAAGAACACACAACACCAGGGACGGAGGGTGGGAAAATTACAAAATTACAGTTCCTAGCTGTAGCCACTAAATGAAAGTTTTAAACAGATCAAGGAGCAGACTCTAGAGAATGCTTTAAACTGTAAACAGACAAGTATCAAAAATGCACAGAAAAGCTCGGATAGAGCACTCACAAACAGAAAATACAACTCTCAGTATGAAAAAGCAGTTTACAGTTAAGTAATTCAGTAAACATGCAATTAGCAATGAAAAATACAGTTGAAACAGTATAAAACAGTACATAAATGCAGTGAAACAATAAAAAAGTTATAACAGTGCAAAATTTAGTAGATCAACTGTATAGCACAATTATAAGCTTTTCAAAAGTGCAGTTCAGTGAAATAAGTGTAAGAAATAACTTATCCTGCTCTTGGAATCTTAAGGAATTTTCACTTATGCAATGCAATCCAGAGCCTGAGCAATACAAGCACAACCTTTATAAGATACAGGGTTTATATATAGGGTTTATCCTCTTCTGCCATTTAAGCTGCATTAACTGTAGCTAAGCGATGGGCAAACCCACGCACCTATGGTTAAATTTAAGCTTTTTCATAACAAAACAAGGTTCTTTATATTGTTTGTGTTTAATATTTCTCTTGTACATGTGGGAGGATGTTGCTGGGGGCATCTGGATACCTATGAGCGGTCTCACTCATTTTTTTAGGGCTTTCTGCTCTTCTTCATTGCAGGGGTGTGTATATTCTGAGAGCTCTGCTCTCAGACATACCCCCTGCACTCTTACATGCTCCGTGTAAGATTAGGAGCTCAGACAGCGCGCCTTCATTAATATGCATGGCGCGCTGCCGTCCTGCTCCTAAATGGCTGCTTCCTTACAGGACTAAGCTAGCCCTGCATGGAAGATTAGTGAATCCGGTGGACTGTTAGGTGTACTGATATTTTAAATTATTAACCCAGATCACAGAAATGTGTGCATAGTGTTGCCCTGTTCTCTTATCTGCTGTAACCATTCTGTTGCATAGGCCAAAAGTAATTTCTTCATTACTCCACTTTGCTCCCGTATATGAAAGACACCATAAAAAAGACTATATAAAATGTATTTAACTGTGTACTGTTATTTTATCATTACTCACTTTCAAGATGGCATGCATTAGTGATGTTGGATGCTGACACAGATTATTTGAATCTGTTTTACAGTATTAAAGATCACCAGGGCTCTGTAATAAGAAGGCAGATTGTACAGCACTCAGAGTTGCTGCATTCCTCTACTTTCCTCTCAATTTTTTTTTACTTTTTTTTGCCCAGGCCTCATATACCAGCTGTTTGCTCTCCTGGGTAATACATTTTTGGCCAAATTATTCTCTAGGGCAAGAATCAAGAGTCAGTCAAACTAGGGAAGGACAGTCATTATCCATGTGTTGAGAGGGTGGGTTAAATGCTACCTTCACCTGCTCATGCTCATTCATTTCCAAGTGGTTGCCATGCAGTGATACTTTGCAAAATATGTCCGTGCCTTCAAGTGCTATGTGATCATGACCCTGCTCCCTCTTGTACGCTGCACCCTTGTATGATCTATTAGATGTAGATATATTCTACTCAGTGGCATACCGCCTGCTCAGAGGCGATCTGTGCCTGACGTATAAAGCCATGTCCAACCCGGAATTCATGGACATGCTGCACCTCAGAAAATCCAAATCCCATTGAGCTATGCGCTTGAGAGACTTGAACCTCAGCACTGAAATAAATAGGACATGCTGGAGGGACAGATTCATGACCCAGAGACTCCCTTCACTCTGGAATAAAATCCCAGTCCAGGTTAGGCAGAGTCCCTCATTGACTCTCTTCAAGAGGAATCTTGATGAGTGGATGGGAGATCATAGGTTTACCCCGGGTATCACTTCTGTGTCACTGTTAGACAGGGGCACAGTATACTAACCTCAAAAAAGGGCATAGCAAAATTAATTTAAATTGGGTGGTGAAAGCCAAACACACTCTGGCTAGGCTTATAAATGCCCTAGGGCAGATAGCCTAGTATGAACCTATGAACCTATGAATCTGTGCTCTCCACTCAGGGTTTCAGCTATAAGGGGCATGCCTGTACACAAACCCACTATACTTCCATCATGAAAAGAGACAAACAGCTAATTGTTGCAGTTGCTCTTCTCCTACAGGTGCCTGAGCTGCTAACTGAACACTTGCCATCTGAGTCTATGAAGTTTTATCCTTCTGTCACAATAGAGCTGGCTGATTCTCTATTTCAGTTTCCAGCTGCAATGTCTTTTTTTATGAAGATTGCATGTTCTCCCCTACAATCCAATATTTCACAAAGTCACTCCAATAATTGCATATTGTATGTGCGAGTGTGTGTGCGTGTGTGTGTGTGTGTGTGTGTGTGTGTGTGTGTGTGTGTGTGTGTGTGTGTGCACGTACATGGAGGGCTTCCTGTATGAGAACCTGTATGTGTGTCCATAGCCAGCTTTAGGCATCAGCGAACCCTGCGGCTGCTGAAGGTCCTGGTCCTGGGGCGCCTCCAATCACAGCAAGTTATCTTATTTTGATACTTTATTGAATGTTTGTAAAACCAACCAAAGCTAGCACAGCATTCTTGAGTACATAATACACCAGGTGGGAAATGATATATCTCCTTTAAAATCCAAATATATCTCTGGTTATAGTAATGTTTTGACAAGCAGCAGGCTTCACTTTTTTATTAAATGTTTTACTTCTCCCATTGTGACGTTGACTAAGTTAAATCCTGCTGGTGGACATTCTCTCCATTAAAACTAACATCATAGCCAGCGTTGGCACCTGCAGTACTTTCAGATACAGGGGGCACCCAAGTCATTCTTGACTGTGAAGGGGTACCACAAAAGTTGTTACTGGCTGGAGGGAAAATGAGAGAAAAAAAATTATTATTTATTTTCTGATTACGTGCTTTATCCATAACAGGGCTGTGATATGATCCTGTTAGGATACAGCTGGTTATCAGCGAATGAACATTAGTAAAGTAAGTGCGAAAGATTGTCAGTCTAGAGTGACCAATCTCATTCCTTTCCTTGGAAGTTAAGAAGAGAAGATGCTTCTAACCTTCATAAATGTTTTTTCTTTTTAAGGAAGTTTTATAAATACTGGCAAGACACCAGAAACTATAACTCTGAACTTCTTTGCTTAAGAATTCAGGGCAAAGCCAAAATAATGGAAGAATAAAGGCTCAAAATTAATAACATGTTTCAAATATTACTCTAATTCACTTTAAAAAAACTTAATAGAATAGCACATTTTACATCAATATGCATTTTTTTTAGAAAATAAGAATGTGAAACTATGATGCTTGCATTATGAGAACACGAGGTAAAATCAGGGACATTCTGTAAAATCAGGGACAGTGATAAGTATGTGTACTTTTTAATGAGATGAATAAAAGTGACTTACCTCTGCTGTTGTTTGACAGTGCTAAATAACACTCACTATCCTAGTGTGGCAGTACTGATGTTACACAATGTACTACTATTTGCTGAAATAAGTGTAAACTAGTATGACTACGACTTGTGCTTGCCTGTGTGTGTGTGTGTGTGTGTGGGGGGGGGGGGTTGCAGTTTAAGAGTAACAGGATGGCTATAATTTGTTTCACCTTCTAGCATAAACATCATTTGCATTGTAGTATGTTTGTGGTGGTGGTGAGGGAGATGTTTGCAGTGTATTTAACTCATTCAAGCCTATGATGTTTTTTCGTATACTTCCAGTTCACACCCATACCGCCTTATAACATCCGGAACCTTTTTGGGTCAGACTTCTTTAACTAAGTTACTTACAAGCTAATAATTCACTGTATTAGAAAAGGCAATGAGTTATTAACAAAATGACACTAAGATTGTTAGTCTACAATGTCCTGCAGTGGAGAAGTTAATATTTGCTTTCTACTTATTATTCATATTTTCATAACTGAGATGTATGGTTTGAAACACCACTGTGGGAGACAGGACAATTCATAGGAAATGCTGGTTTATATCATACTATATTGGAAATACTGCTAGTTGTTGTTAGTAATTATGAAAATAAGCAATACTAACTTACATACCTACTACTTGAAAAAAACAAGTGACTTACCAACTTGCATGGCATTAGATGAAACCTTAGATGCTGTGTCTTTCAGCTTTTCCCGGTTAGGGGTCGCCACAGTGGAACTCCGGTCTGCTAATGATTGGCAGTTGATTTTTACGTGCTGAGTTGCCAGCCCTGACGCACAACCTTCAACGAAGGTATGCCCATTCATGCATGTCTCCATGCAGAAGACGCTCTAGCTGAGAGTCGAACCGGTCAGCGTCTTACGGTGAGGCGACAACGCTACCACAGCACCATGTTGTTGAAAAAAAATATCTTTATTTGCACTGGAAGTTGGACATCTTGTAGTTGTATTGCTAATCATACAATTTAACCTATATTTTCATATTTCTGTAAATATGTCAGTAAACAGACACCTATAGAAGAATTTCTTGTTGTGTGAAAGCTTATGTCTGGTTAAGAAAAATGTTCTAACAATATTTGCTTATCTTGTATAGTTTCCAAGGCATGAAAATTTTTTTGTGAAAGTTTAGAAAAAATATAATCTGGGGTCTGTGTGTGCTGTAATTTATTGTAAGTATTAATAATAATTAAGTATTATTTATGTAAGTTGTATTTATGGAAAAGAGTATGAATGCACTATTACTACTGTAAAGAATTTTTCTTGCTGATAACATTGCCATTTGTACAGTTTTAACAGCTTTTGTTGTTCACAAAATATCTACATTTGTTTATCTTATGGTTTTTAAGTTTATTTTTCAGAAAATGCTTTGGAATGCAAGGTGTGTGTAGGCTGCTAGAGGTGTGACATGTCAAACCATATAGGTGTTAATGAGTTTAGAGTAACAAGTTGGCCATCATTTTTTCCCTTACTATCAAAAACATTAACCTTACACATTATATGTGACCACCTTTGGTGGTTTCTAAGGAAAAGGATGTGTGAAAGCAACTGCTAATTGCCACTGGTACAGTGAGTAACATTGCAATTTCACAGTGCTTTGCTCTGCTTAAGATCTTTTTTTTTTCTATGTGGAATCTGCATGCTCTCTCTCTTCTCATATGGTTGTGTCTATCCATACGCTCTTGTTACCTCCAGCACCTCAAAAACATGTAGCAGGTGAAATGAAATTCCTCAAGTTTCCCTGAAAGTGTGTGTGTGTGTGTGTGTGTGTGTGTGTGTATATGTGTGTGTGTGTGTGTGTGTGTGTGTGTGTGTGTGTGTGTGTGTGTGTGTGTGTGTGTGTGTGTGTGTGTGTGTAAAAAATATCATTGATTTTTATCTGTGCTCACTGGCCACATATGTAACTCTTCCAGGTAGCAGTAAAAATGCAGTTAACAAGTAATTATCTTTAAAAATATGCCCTAAAATACATCATAAAAAATTCAGACCGTTTGAGGTTCTAGGGGGTTTGGTGACCTCCACACTGCAGTTTATATAAATGGGTTTTGACATGGACTTAGTGGTGGCCTTTGCTCTCAACCACATTCATTCTAAAATGAGCCATGCTCAGAAATGTGTACAGAATGTCACTGTAGCTTGTGTGTGTGTGTGGGGGGGGGGGGTGAGGGTGGGGATGTTGTGGTCATTACTGCTTTAATTTTTATCACCATCAAACCTCAGGGGCTGCACAGGAGGTCATTATAGCTTGTGATAGGGCTGCAGACAGTATGCCCATTTATTTTACTTTTCTCACAGACATCCAATGTGTGCAAAGAAGGTTACTATAGCTTGTGAAGGGGCAGTGTATTATCCAGGAGCAACACACTGGAACACATTACTGAAATCATTATTTTTTCACTTTCCTCACTATCACACACTGGCAGGTATAGAGTGAGGAAGCATGCTGTGCATAGTAACGTGAAAGTCACTTGAAATACATGACTGTGGCCATCTGAACACTTGCTTTTATCCCAAACTAATGCCAGAGGAATGTATAGGCAGTGACTGTCTCTTTTAAGGCATAGTGTTAGAAAAATATGTATTAATGTGTGTATGCTTAATGCCAATTAATAACCAAGTATTTTAATACACTTTTCATTCTATTTTTCATACACTGTATTTTATACAAATTGAGTTTCATATGAGACTGGAAAAGATGCTTTTTAAAAACTTCAGTATGCTTTCTGAAACTTGCAAGTTGCCCCCTGACCTAGTAATTGCTAGCACAGCAATATTCATGTTTATGCCTTTTGGAAATGTACTTGAGAAGCAGGTGTTTATCTGCTAGGTCAGAAGTGAATGAATGAACAATGCCTTATTTTATAAATGTAATGATTTTAGACAAACAGCTCTGTTCGGAAGATGGGAACCTGTGCAGCTGTAGTAACTTAGAGATAAAGTAGACAAAGGATTATTAGAGAAATTAACTGCTAGCATTGTGCTTGAATTAGCCATAGTATCTTGAATGGTAACATAACATGTATCTAACTGGGAGTAATCAAGGCCATGTTGTTTTCCTCAGGAAGTTTCACATAAAAATTGATAAATCAGCAGAAATTCATGGGAAAGATGGTCAGCAGATGATGATGAAAAAGGTGGTAATCTGTTACGTCAGCATGGTAGGACATAACCAGTTTAAGAATGTATATAAATGAAAGTATTTCCTGTTTCTGGTTAGACAAACTTTGTATTAGCACGTTTTTGTCTCCTTGCTGCAAGATTAAAGTGCCTTAACCTGAACCTACCGTGTTTTGATCATTTTTAAAGTATATTTTTCCTTTGACAGTTTGGTCCTTCGGACCGGAAAGTACCTCTCGCTCTAGGGCTAGGTCAGAATTGGGCCCGGTGGCATGCATCCGTACGGAGAAGAGGCCAAATCGGCTCTTCTGTTTTGAAAGACCTCTGACTGAATTGTCGTTCAAAAGAGGCCAGCCACTGTTTCCAATCTGGGATTGGAGGACGAGTCAACGATCCGGTGGATCAACTCACGGAGGGTCAGGTAAGGAGGAATTACCTTATTTCTGTTTTAAGATCAGGGACTAATTACAGAACAGTTTTTTGTCAGGTAGATTTGCATGTGCAGATCAGGGACAGAAAAAGGGGTTACTGTTTTTGTCATAGCTCAGGGAAACAGAATAGGTAGGCAGTTATTCTAGATAAACTGTGAAAAGGTATAGGTTTGTGGTACCACGTGATAGAAAGGGTTACGTAACAATTTACAGTTTAGCTAAGACAGCAATGGGAAATCAGTGCACAAAAAATTCCCGAGACCCGCCCCTAACTGAAGGCGCAAAGTATATGCAATTACAGCGTGCCGATAATGTTAAGTATTACACAAAATGGGCTGATAAGTATAAATTCGATGGTAATTTAGATAAACTTGCACTTATGAAACTTGTTAAACAATTAAAAATAGACGCGAAAGGTCAACTAAAAAAGCAAAGACAATTAGGAGTCCCTCAGGTGCATAGGTGGCTTGAGGAAGCAAATCGTAGGGAACAGAGAATAAAGAATTCAAAAGCAATGTTCTTAGACAAAGAAGACAATAACTTGGTGATAGCAACGGCCCCTCCTTCGCCCCCTCCACTTCCGTTACCAGAATACGAAGCGAGTGGACAAGCTGATCCACCTCCGCTATACCCAGCTGTTCCTGCAAAATCACAACCGTTTGTCAGGGATCCTATCGAGTTGCCATTGCCTAAACCCGGGATAGTCCACTCTAGAATGTAATAACTGTCTATAACTCATGAATATTCTACATCTCCTTACTATCCTACCACTCTTACATTTAAAATAAATTAGAAATAATAAGTTAGAATGCTCTTATTTTGAATGTATATTTTGCCTCATTGTTTAGTTAAGTGTTTTGTTACCTGTGTTTTGGAGCTTTTCTCCCCGGGCCTCCGCTGAAAATGGACATGCATCCAGTCGGATCCTCCCGGTCAACAAATGTAAAATAAAATAAAATAAATAAAATAAAATAAGGTCTCGAACACGCGACTTGAGGAGGGAGATTGAGTTAAATGAAATAAATAGAAAATCACAGGCTATGAGCGAAGAAGAGATATGTCCGCTCATAGAAGTACCAAATCCTCAGGCAGGACAGGCAGGGCAGGATCCGACTCTTTTAGTTTATAGACCGTGGACACCGGAAGATATCCGGAAAGCCATGGAGGGAATTCCCCACCCAAAAGTGAATTTTAGAAAATTTTTAGAGGACTTACAGGGTATGAGATTAAGTTACCATTTGAATGGAGAAGAAGTAGAAAAAGTAGTTAGACAAATTGTGGGTCCAGATTGGCACATGATCAGTGGCGACTGGAATCCTTGTGACGCGCAACTTAGACCACTCCCACATACTAATGCAGAACTGGATGGCAGAGTAAAAGGTCTGACAGACCGAATCTCTGAAAAGTGGAAGCCTAGGGCTGATTGGACTTGCATTAATCAATGCATTCAACAGGAAGGTGAAACAGTTGATAGATATTATGCTAGACTGTTAGAATGTTTTAATAACCACTGCGGAATGCAGATACCAGAAAACCAGACACAAGATTCCTCATATGAACAACAGTTAAAGAATGCATTCTTGAAGGGTAGTATAACTCCCATTAGCAGCTTTATTACAAAGCACATGGTAGATCATCGAACGAGTAGATTACAGCCATTACTTGAATATGCTAGACATGCAGAGAGACATTTTAATAGTAAAAAGAAAAAGAAAACTGAAGTATTTTCGGCAGAAGATGGGTCAGAAGTATTTGTAGTGCAAACTGGGAGAAAGGGTAAGAAAAATACCCAGGGAAATAAACAATCTGACAAGCAATCAGAAGATTTTGAAGAAAGAAAGAAAAAAGGTGAATGTTTCAAGTGCGGGAAAAAGGGACATTTAGCAAGGGATTGCAAGCTAAATAAGAAGGTGACTACAGAAAATAAGGAAGATGAGGAATGACTATATGATAGTCAGGAATCATTGAATGAAAATAAGCAGGAAAAGACAAGTGCAAATATGATGGCAGGAGTAGAGGATGTGATAGAAGGGGTAGAGGATGTACATGAATTTGTAGACACTGAAGAAGATGAAATTTTGGACTTAGCTCTATTGAGCTTAGAGCTTTACTTAGCAGACACAAAACCGGAAGTGACGCTTCTGGTAGAGGGGAGGGAAGTTACATTTTTGTGTGACTCAGGGGCTTCACGAACCCTGATACACCCTTCCAAGTTACCGGAAGATTCAGAATCACCAGATTATATACTAGTGAAAGCAGCTAATGGACAGCTGTATCAGGAGCCACTCTTCCATGACATAGCAATAACAGACCCTGTTTCAGGAATGACCCAGAGAAGTAAAATTGTGGTTTCTGCAAAATGCCCAGTAAATCTTTTGGGTAGAGACCTAATGCAGATATTTGGTATAGCCGTTGTTCCAACCATGCAGGGTATGGAAGCACAGTGACAAATAGATACGTTTTTAGTGCGACCGGAGGGTGAAGCATATTATTGGTACAGCCAGGACTTAGTTACGACTGGTCCAGGGGCAGTAACCGAAGAACTGATGAACGTAACCATCAGTAAATCCCCCTCCCTCGACATTGACAAACAGCGTTTGTTGCATTGTACTCTATATTACTGTAATAGACCAGGACCTGATAAAGATTATGAACAAGAATTGTTTCAGAACCATGCAAACAGACTAGTGTTGCGAAATTTGTACTGGGATGCAGAGGGGAACAGTGTAGTAAGCTGTTTGTTGCCCCAGGAATTTTTAGCACTTTACAAATCTAATCGATTGCCACATGTGAGCTTAACTAAGAATACAAATTTGAAATGGGCAGACTTAGGTGAAAAAGTCACAAGGTGGGAAAAGCAGACAGAATTAGAGCTCTCCGAACAAGGAGTACAGAAACAGAAATTGAATTGGATTACACAGACACACCCAGCTGTGCACTCACAGGCTAGTGAGAATAGCTGAGTATTACTCTTAGAAGAACAGGAAAAAGCCCTGCGGGGCATACCAGACATTCTCTGGTCAGCAGGGAAATCAGATGTAGGACTTATACGGACAGCAGGATCAGTTACTATTACGCCAAAGTCAACATTTAGACCCCAGAAAAGACAGTATTCCCTTGAGAAAGGATGCAGAGATAGGAATCAAGCCTATAATAGCAGCCTTACTTAAGGAAGGAGTCTTATAGAATCTCCCGATTCACCATGTAATACACCCTTATTTCCTGTCAGGAAAGCAAACGGGGAATGGCGTATGGTCCAAGATTTACAAGCTGTAAATAATGCAGTTATACCCAGGGCACCAACGGTGCCAGACCCACATACCTTACTGAATGATTTAAAGCCAGAGCAGAAATATTTTTCTGTGGTAGACATTAGTAATGCATTTTTCTCTATACCGATACACCCTGACAGCCAATATTGGTTTGCATTTACATTTCAGGGAAAGCGGTATACATACACAAGATTACCACAGGGATATTGTGAAAGTCCAACAGTATTTGTACAGGAAATGGCAAGCAACCTGGCGGGATTTATCCCACCGAAAGGTAGTCATATTTTACTTTATGTAGACGATATTCTGCTGGCAGCCCCCACCCAGCAAGAATGCAAAGAGGACACAATAGCTTTATTACAGTTCTTAGCTACTAAAGGTCACAAAGTAAACAAAGACAAGCTACAACTTTGGAGAAAACAAGTTAAGCACTTGGGATATGTAATATCCAAGGAAGGTAGAATATTAGATGAAGATAGAAAAACAGCAATATTACAAGCACCTAGACCAACTACCAAGAAGGAAATGATGTCCTTCCTGGCAACTACTAATTTTTGTCGGAGCTGGATACCAAATTATGCTTTGGAATCTGCTCCACTGGCCAGTTTAATATTTAAAAAGCCGATGGCAGCACAGGATTTATTACAATGGACACCTGAAGCAGAAGCAGCTTTCTGCAAGTTGAAACAACTGATAGCATCATCCTTAGTTTTAGGATTACCAAACTATCATAAGCAATTTATTCAAACTGTAGACTGTAAGCAGGGTTATATGACATCAGTATTGACACAGCAACATGGGGACAAGCAACGCCCCATAGCTTACTATTCATCGCAGTTAGACCCAGTGGCGCAGTCCCTGCCCCACTGTGTACAAGCAGTAGTTGCAGCGGCAATGGCAGTGCAGGCTTCGGCCTCAGTAGTGCTATTCCACCCTCTCACATTGAGAGTGCCTCATGCAGTCACAATTATTTTACTGCAAGAAAAAGTAGCATATCTTTCTCCGGCTAGATATCTTTCCTGTATGACCATACTGTTGAGCCAAACTCATATGACAATTGAACGATGCACAACTTTGAATCCGTCAACCTTGCTCCCAACCCCTGCAGATGGCAAACCACACTGCTGCTTGCAGGAGATTGAGCAAAAGACATTACCTAGACAAGACCTTACAGATGTTCCCTTGGATGATGCTGAGGTGACATACTATATGGACGGCTTGTGCAGGTGGGGTCCTACAGGACAGAACCTAGTGGGGTATGCAGTCGTTTCTGATACTGAAACTTTAGAAGCAAAATCTTTACCACACAACTTATCTGCACAGGCGGCAGAGCTGATTGCCTTGACAAGGGCATGTACCTTAGCAAAAGGTAAGAAAGTGAACATTTACACTGACAGTCAGTATGCTTTTTCTACTGTACATGTTTTTGCGCAGCAGTGGAAAAATAGAGGAATGATAACATCTACTGGTAAACCGATCAATCGTGCGCAATTTATTTTGGATTTGTTAGATTCAATTCAGTTACCTAAAAAAGTAGCAATTTGCAAATGCGTAGCTCATACGAAACAACAGGACAGGATTTCAAAAGGAAATGCACGGGCTGATACAGCTGCGAAGCAGGCAGCTTCAGCCATAGAAACTTTTCATTTGAGTGAGGAATTACAACCCTCTGAGATTTTAGATTTAGAAATGTTAAAAACAATGCAGACACTTACTACAAATATAGAAAAACAGAAGTGGATAAAACGAGGAGCAATCCTCGACAAGGGACTGTACATCTCCAAGGAGAAGAAACCAATTTTGCCATCTAATTTATTTAGATATGCAGCGTTGTTGAGCCATGGGCAGAGCCATGTCTCAACAGGGGGGATGGTACAGTTAGTGAATCAAGTGTTTACAACCTACGGATTTACAAATTATACTAAAAATTTTTGTGCAGCATGCCATGTTTGTAACAAGCATCATGCACAAGGGGCATTGAAGCCTAAGCAAGGGAGTTTTCCTACAACACCATATCCATTCCATACTATTTGTATGGATTTCATAGAATTGAATAAATGTGAGAATAAGAAATATTGCCTTGTCATTATAGATATGTTTTCCAATGGGTAGAATCTTTTCCAACTAAAAATCTAGATGCAGCTACTGTTGCAAAGGTCCTTGTTAAAGAAATTATACCCAGATTTGGTATACCGGAAAAGATTTATAGTGATAACGGTACACATTTTGTGAACCAAATGGTTCAGCAACTTAGTCGCTATTTTGGGATATCGTTAAAGAACCACTGTGCTTACCACCCCCAATCTGCAGGGTTAGTAGAGAGGCATAATGGGGTGTTGAAGAATAAGCTTAGGAAGCTGATGACTGAAACACAGAAGAACTGGGTGCACTGTTTGCCTTTAGCACTGTTGAGCATGAGAACTGTTCCAAATGCAAAGGGATTAACTCCTTTTGAAACTTTGTTTGGGAGGGCATATTATACACCTCAGTGGAAACCTCTCATGTCTGCAGAGCAGGAGGCTGACAGTTCACTTGCAGGGTATATGAGGCGATTTTTGAATAACAAACTTTTGCAGTTAAATTCTGTTTCAGATAAAGAGCAACCGAAATCGGAAGCACCAGTAGCCCCAGGCACCTGGGTCTGGGTGAAGATTGTGAAACGAAAGAATTGGAGTTCTCCGAAGTGGGAAGGTCTGTACCAGGTACTACTGTCGACACCCACTGCAGTCAAGATCGCAGAGCGAGCTTCCTGGATTCATTTGACACACTGTAAACTGGTTAAGAACTTTGAATTGGACAAAAACTTTGTTACTGTTGTACAACAAGAACAAAATGGCCAGGTACAGAGTGAATAGAGACATTGAGCAACCTCAGAAAACTTGTATGATCGTTTTTATTGCAATACTAATCACACTGTTCTTTTTGCTGTGGCCACTCCTTTTTCCTGCCACAAAAGTTGAACTGATTAGATGGAATGAACCAAACATAGACTGGCATCCGAACTTTAACACTTATCAGGCAATTACACATGTGTACGCTGAGACTTTTAATGTTTCGAACTGCTGGGTCTGCACGGTCATACCAACAGCATACAGGGGTTTATTAATGACTGCCATCCCCCTAGGGGTCAATGAGACCTGGGAAAATCTGTTTTTTGACACAGTTGCTATTAAAGCACATGATAAAATAGCACTGTATTTGCCTGTGACACAAAAAGGAATTGTATGTTTTTACAAAAACGATACCATCCAAGTGGGATGGAGTAAGTGTAATGTTACAGTACAGTATAAATGTGTTAGATAACCAAACGATTTGAGTGGATCTTGTAGTACAGATTATGACTCATTTTTGAAATCTATGCATAAGACCCTTGATCAGGTACAACGCAATCCTGTACTTTTTAAACAGTTATCTGTAATAGATAGGAAAATGTTTCATGCAGGGCAGTCATTTCGTAACAAAGTAATAACTAAGGTAGAGGACTGCTATTTTGTGTGTGGTAAAAAAGCATATAAATGGTTACCTGAGAATTGGTCTGGCAGTTGTTTTTTGGAGTACCTGGTTCCAGCCATCCGACACACTGCAGTTTTGCCTCAGGGAAATATTCAAAATACTCGAGATGTAACCAAAAAGACTGTTAAGAAACCTGAGAATCCAGTGGGACGAATTGAAGCGGGCTGGCAAGACCATCGTGATGTGGGAACCAAACTTGTGCACATGGACTTGAGTGATGCTGTTATATCCTGGGCAGGTATATTACCTGCATATGGCGCAGTTAAATCAATATGAGAGCTGCAAAAACTGTCAAAACTTCTCGAAGTAATGAGTAATGCGACTTTTTCTGCTCTTGAACTGATAACTGATGAATTGAATGCCATGAGAACTGTAGTGCTCCAAAACCAAATGGCTCTTGACTTCACCCTAGCAGCGAGGGGTGGGACTTGCGCTTTAATCAAAGAAGAATGCTGTGCGTTTATTCCTGACCATCAGCATGAAATTAATGATCATCTCGAGGTGATTCAGCAAGTGTCGGCCATGACCAAGCCAGACCCAAACCCTCTGACAGACTTTTTCCAGAATGCATTTGGGGGGTGGGGCTCCATCTTTATGAACATATTGATCGCCATTGGGGTAGGATTACTCCTAATAGGAGTTTGTATTTGTTGTGGAATCCCCTGCATGAAGAGATTAGTTAAAGAATTCATAGATATATCCGTATCTGAGACTATGTATCAAAGTACCGAATTTGAAGAGCTGCTAGAATGCGAAACACTTTCATAAAAGTTTAAACTGAATGACTTTCTTAACTGCAAATCCTGAATGGAAGAGGTTAGGAAAAGAAGCAAAACTGTTTATTCTTTTTTGAAAATAGAATAATAAAGTATTAACAGGAGGGAAATGTTAGAAAAATATGTATTAATGTGTGTATGCTTAATGCCAATTAATAACCAAGTATTTTAATACGCTTTTCATTCTATTTTTCATACACTGTATTTTATACAAATTGAGTTTCATATGAGACTGGAAAAGATGCTTTTTGAAAACTGCAGTATGCTTTCTGAAACTTACAAGTTGCCCCCTGACCTAGTAATTGCTAGCACAGCAATATTCATGTTTATGCCTTTTGGAAATGTACTTGAGAAGCAGGTGTTTATCTGCTAGGTCAGAAGCGAATGAATGAACAATGCCTTATTTTATAAATGTAACGATTTTAGACAGACAGCTCTGTTCGGAAGATGGGAACCTGTGCAGCTGTAGTAACTTAGAGATAAAGTAGACAAAGGATTATTAGAGAAATGAACTGCTAGCATTGTGCTTGAATTAGCCATAGTATCTTGAATGGTAACATAACATGTATCTAACTGGGAGTAATCAAGGCCATGTTGTTTTTCTCAGGAAGTTTCACATAAAAATTGATAAATCAGCAGAAATTCATGGGAAAGATGGTCAGCAGATGATGATGAAAAAGGTGGTAATCTGTTACGTCAGCATGGTAGGACATAACCAGTTTAAGAATGTATAAAAATGAAAGTATTTCCTGTTTCTGGTTAGGCAAGCTCTGTATTAGCACGTTTTTGTCTCCTTGCTGCAAGATTAAAGTGCCTTAACCTGAACCTACCGTGTTTTGATCATTTTTAAAGTCTATTTTTCCTTTGACACATAGGGAGGCATGCAGTATTCCAAAATTGATGTTTGTGTATCCTCATAAACAACTGCCTTATTAGTTTACTGTGAGCTACTATTTTTTCACCTTTGAACATTATGCCTTGAGCACAGCATATGCCTTCCTTGAAAGGAAAAAAAAATAAGACTGAAATTATTTACCTATTCATAATTTTTGTTCAGACCACTATTGGAATAAAATGATGGAAAATGCTCTAAAATGCACCTCATAGCATGTATATCCATATGGCTTAATTGAAAGATTTCCTAAACAGTGATTTCTGTCTTGTCTTGGCCAGGTAAGCTGTGTTGAAAGGATACAAGGAAAACTAAAGTCAAACATCAACACTGAATTTCTTTCCCTAATCACAATTTTTGTTCAAGCCATCACTGGATGCAAACTTTACGTTACATAATATGAAAATAAAAACTTTAGAGCATATAGAAAGTCATGGCTAATTAAAAAAACTGAAGAGTAAAACAAAATGTAATAAAAAGAAGAAGAAAATAATGTGCACTGTGTGGAGAGATGGGATGGTAGAAAACAGGGAGGAGTATTTGAGGGTATATTTGTGTGCGTGGGGGGGCAGTATGTAGTGCCTAGGGCACCATTTTACCTAAGTGTAGCCATGTGCATAGAGTTGTTGTATTGTATCATCATTGCAAGTAAATGCCAGTCGCTGTGAAGTGCCTGTGTGAGATGGGCCAACATAGTGTGGTCCACAGGCCTGTCTTAATGTAAGAGAATTCTAACTACAGTTTTGTCTGAGAATACTACTCCTAAAACTTTGCAGCATGGATTATGAGGCTGCTTAGGCATGATAGCAATGATGAGGTGATAGACTGATGTGTCCAGAGGCCTCACAACTTGAAATTTGCTGGGAGCCCCCTAAATTTTAACACAGGTGCTGTATGTGTCTGTGGGGTACTAGCAGCTTTCTGGAATCCAAGCTAGGACGTGTTCCATGTTTTAGTGACTAGATCAATTCTATCTCACCCAAGATTAGAAAATTAATTTAAAAAATGTTGTACTTTATATATTGAACTGAGACAAAGATGCATGCAGTGTAACAGCCAAAATGTGCTTGGACTGTTCCATGTTACCTTTGCTATTAATTTTAAATATTGTGTAGTCCTCACTAATCTAGATAGAGTAGCATGTTATTCCATAAATATTTTCATTTTACTGCATGACAATGCAGTTTTCTATTAACTGTTAATAATTTATTTAGTTATCTTATATTGTTTTTTGTTCTTCGAGATCCTCCAATGTAAAGGGGCTGGAAAAACCTGAAACTTTCCAGTCAACAAATATAAAATGCATGCTAAAATATAATAACATACGACAGCATAGAACGTGATTCCATCTATTGCCTGCATTCTCATCTGCAATTAAGTTTTGTCTTCTTGATAACTTTGCTGCTTGCTATGGATTTTAAATAGGATGATGACATTTTCATTTGACTGTGATTCTATATGCTTCTTTGAGATCAATATTGTTCTTTATAGTGAAATGGCCTGCATTATGAAATGTTCCATAAACATGAATCAACAATCTGTAATTGAAATAATTTATCAAACCAAGTTTCGGTGTTTGTTCTGTTGCAAAGGTTGAAATAAGATAGCTCAACGTTTGAAAAGTGTACTCCATGTGATGTGACACAGCCTACAAATAAAGTGCATTGATTGGCTTTCAAGAAATCTGACGGTATTAATTTTTTTCTAACTGTGAAAAAACACTGTCATTATAGGATGCATCAGGCTTTATTCCAGATCTGAGTTTTACAAGAAAGTGATAGCTGTAATGGGAATAACCGAGCAAGGATTTAATGACTGTTGTTTGAAGTCATTCTGTTAAACTAGAGTAAAAGTGCATATATGGTAGAGAGACTAGGCTAGGAAAACAAAATCAAACAAGTTCAGTCTCACACTCAGCGATCATTAGTCACTTTTCAATGGTATCCGAGTTGCAAAAAAGTTAGGATAAACTGCCACAACTGTTTTACAAATGATGTTCGGCAGCTGTGAATGCTATGCTTTGCTTTGTTGCTTTTGGTTATCTGAATTTAAATAATATTAAACTCAAAAAATATAGTTTGTGAAATATGAATTAACTTTTAACTAATTAGAACACTGCCACACACACTGTATTCAGTATAAATATCGAATACTCTGATATCCATGTTATAGAATTTGGTACCATCATAAAGTAGAGAAGATTGTCCTTCTTTTATGCAGTTTAGAAAATGGGTGACCTGTACTTTGTCACCTTTAATGGAGAATGAACATGCTGCAGCAGGGTGTTAACGTACAGGTAATGTCTGCTGAAAAACAAGTCTGCCACAGAAAAGTAAGCTGCTGTGGAACTCAGAGATTTAAAAAAAATGGCCTCTGTTTTTATATGCCTGCTAAATAGCATTTTGCTGTTTTGTGTGTGAAAAATTTAAAACAGGTAAATAAAAGAAGAAGAAAAAAGAAAAGTGTGTTTGTGTGCACATGTGCTTGTGTACCTGCATGAGTGTGTGTGTGAGACTGAGAGAGAGTATAAGCAAGAGAGAGAGAGAGAGAAAATGCTGACTGCAACAGGCAATCCATCAGCAATAAGAAGTATGAAACAGTCTCTGCCATGACAGACTGACTTTAATCTTCAATGATTGCCCTGTTTGCACTGTTGTAGCCCCACTTTTGCTGCATGGCTACAGCTAGTGCCACAATACAGTATACTCTGGATACCTGCAGTAAGATATTCATGGTCTATGCCATGCCGCATACTATGGTGCTAAGAAAAGCATTATATCACAGGGGGTACCATGACACTACCTTGCTTTGGTGGTCGTGCAGCCCCCAGAGTACTTACAGAAACTTCACTACAGTGAAGAAGGTTCTTCTATCCAGACAATGATAAATCTTGCCAGCTTCACCTCTGAAAGGATCAACCACCTCCCACTCCCACCCCTCATAGGTATATACTCTGGATCACCTTTCTCATTCCTGTTGACATATGGAGACAGGACAACTAGCCCTCACAGGAGCCCTGTTCAGACTCAAAGATCACAGACCTCTTCTGTGTCAGGGGACTGGGTTTTAAGTATCCCAGTGTATAGCTCTCCTTCATTAACTCTAACCTTATTTCTTTATGAGTTAGTGTCGTTAAAACTACCATCTACCACTTTACAATTTGATCTTTCTAAGTTAATTCATTTAAAGAGATCAGCTACATACCTCTCATCTTCTTCGTGCAAGAAATCTGGACAAAATCTAAAATAATACAGAACAAAGACAAAAAGATAGGGACAAATTTTAAATATTGCTCTTATAAACTAAGACATTTGTTACAATAATAGGATTTAAGTTAACATGCATTTTCTGAAGGATATGATGACTGAAACTCAGATGAATGTCATTATTTGGTGACTTGAATCCTCAGAGATTTGTCAGAACCCACTAATTTAATGAGGAACAGATCAAAAATATGATGCAGAAATCTGGACATTTTGCAAAAGTCTGGAGAGTTGAGAAGTATGATGAGCTACCACTGTGTTAAGCAATATTCATTGCATTTGTGCAAACAGCTTTCTCAGTTTTTAGATGACATTTATTCGTGGGACAAAGGAAACGTAATTTCATGCTGCAAAACATGTGAAATAACTTAATCAAAAGGCAACCTCTTCATAAGTGTCCTTCCAGAGCTCATTTCACATCTGCAGTATTCATTCATATGAGCTTTTTCAAAGCAAACAGGAATTACAATCAGAAATGTTTTTTGACAGGTTTTTCAGCATAGGACAACAACTCCTTATCCACTATCAGCCTTCAGGGATACTTTCCAGAATTCAGATGTCAGGGACACTTTTTCCCCACCTCCCTTTTGATTTATCTTTTGACTCAGGATTCAGGAAGCCAAAGTCTTCCAGAGGCATTCACCATTATATCCATCACAATGCAGCAGCTTCTCATTGATTGTTATGGGAAGCCCACCTACAGTTTGCCTGCCTGCCTGGTCCATATACCTTAGAAATAATATAGCTTCCCTCCCTGCATACACTGTAGGCAAGGAGGGAAGCAATTAATTATAGGCAAAAAATCCTACCACATCATAGCTAGCTACATGTCCCCCACCATGAACTAGGATAAACACACTGCCTACCTGGACTTGCTTGAATCACTCAATAGACAGCCAAAATACCTTGGTCATGGGAGACATCAAATACCCATCCACTGACTGGGCAGCTTACATGAGCACAGGCACAAGCACACTGAGGATCCTGGAGTTTGTTAACTTAAATGCACTGGAACAGTTAGTCTGCACCCCAACAAGGGGTTCAAATGTCCAAGACCTAGTACTTACAAACATGGTTTAAAGTAAAGGTCAGACCTGACACCCCCACAGGAGCAAAAAATTTTAAAAAGTCTTCATAGCAAGCTATTACCTCCTAAGCAATAACATAAATGGTTTTAAATCCTCTGATAACACAGACAACAACAACTCCTATGCAGAGAAGTACACAAATGCCATATATAGCCACTTAAACAAATAAATAGACTCGTCAATAACTGAAAGGACTAAAACCAGGTCCTCCTGCAAAAACAAGCCACCCTGGTAGACTGCAAGTATGATTAAGTAATATAACAGAAGAAAGAAACTGATATCTAAGAAAAAAAGGAACATACTCAGCAAAGGAAGACTACCCTACACAGCCTAAACAAGCAAATCAGAAACCTTGAAAAATCCTGTAAAGCAAGGTACCAGATTAGACTGGCATCCATAGCTAAAGACAATCATAAGGCATTCTTTAGATACATCTGTAACTTCAAAGGGAATATCCCACTATGTGCTAAACTTATAGTGGATGGTACCACTCACATGGAACCTGAAGAAATTGCCAACCTGCTGGCTGACAGATTTGGTGACAATATCACCACCCTGTCCCCACCAGCCATATCCCATAGCATTCCTGACACTTGCCTTCTACTGTTTATCTCCAAAAAACAGGTCATTCAAGCAGTCTCCAACACCAAAAAAAAAATGGCCTCTGTGGGACCAGATACCATCCTAGGTTGCAAACTAAACAAACTAAAACAAGGCCTAGCGGAACCACTTAGCTGTATCTTTAACCATAGCCTGAGCATTGATTTTGTGCCAGAGTAGTGAAGAACAGCAACAGTAATCCCCTTGCACAAAAGAGGTCCATCAACAGACCCTGGGAACTATAGACCCATTAGCCTGACCAGCCTTATCTGCAAGGCCATAGAAAGAATCATCATAGACCTTATCAACCAAGACATAGACAACCTTCAAACTCTTTATTCAACCCATTTTGGTTTTGTCAAGTGAAGACCTTGCTTATTAAACCTGGTGAACTTCTGTGAGGAAGTCAACAAAGCCCGGGATGAGGGTAAAGCAGTACACACCACCTATCTTGATTTAGCCTAGGTGTTTGACACAATTCCCTACTCAGGGATCATTAAGAAACTCTTACAGCTGGGTATTAATCCATTAATCAGTAGATGGGTAGCAAACTGTTAAAGTTGAGGAATCCACCTCCACCAGTAGAACAGTTACCAGTAGTCCAAAGAGCTGTACTGGGCCATCTACTGTATGGAATTTATTTTTCTGAAATCCATTCAAAAGTTGATGGCCTGTGGCTTAATAGGTTTGCAGATGACTGTAAACAGGGCACAATCATACAGTCCCCCAACAACATCTACAAATTACAGAAGGGACTGACACAGACAAATGATTGGTTCCAGGGCCATGGACTGAAACTAAACGCAAAAGAAAAAATGCCTTATTATACCCTTTGGCAGAAAAGTAGCCCCTGCTAGTTACGATATAGACAGCACCATTCTCAGCTCAAATACAGCAGTGTGTGACTTGGGAACGCAGGTTGACAGTGATCTAAACTTCAATCACCAAGTGTCCACAGTAGTAAAGAAAGCATTCTACACTGCCCATCTCATAAATAAGGGCATCACATCCAAGCCCTTATCAGACCACTGATTGAGTACAATGGTCCCTTCTGTATGTACCTTACCAGACACCTGCAGGAGCTGGAGAGACCACAGAGGTTTCTAACCATGAGAGTCCAGGACCTCAAAGACAAGACCTACACCGAAAAACTGAAAGCCCTGTCACTGTACTCTGTATCATACAGGCTGCTGAGAGGCAACCTGTGCCTGGCCTACAGAGCAATCCCTGACCCTGCTCTAATAGAAATGCTGCACATCCACAAATCAAATGGGACAAGAGTCACTTGTTCTAGAGATGTCAACGTGGCCTGCAACATTAATAGAACTTGTACAAGAGACAGATATGTCTCACAGAGGTTGCTGCTTCTCTGGAATAAGGTCCCTTTTCATGTGAAGCAGAGCTCCTCAGTGATCTAATTTAAGGGCAGACTTGACAATTGGATGGAAAACCACCAATTCACCCTGGGGTAGCACCTATGGCACCTATGGCCCTCATAGACAGGGGCATTTGGTGCTGATCGTAGTATCATCTTGCAAACAATGACCATTTAACTTTTCAACTAGGGTACTCAGGGTTTTTACATGGCTAGGCTTGCAAAGGCCCTAGGGCCATTAGCCTAGTAACCTCCTATGAACCTACAAACCTATAAACTGTACCTTTGAGGGATGACAATAGCTGATGAGGCCAGACATCCTGCACCATTGGCTTAGCAGAAAAAAAAATTAACTCCTGATGAAAGGCTCCTGCTAGCCTGAAAGCTCGATTAACTGCAAAAACCTATGTTGCTTCAGGAAAAGATATTACAGCACTTCTGTGTTCCACTGTATTTGTGTTTTCTGATTTAGCTGTAACACTTCTTTTTTATTATTTATTTTTTAGCATTTGGCTATGAGAGTAACAGATCTTAAGAAGAAGTTAGATTAGACATTAGAGAACGCATACAAGTAATACTTGTACATGACAAATATTTTTACCATTTAACCCACTATCCTAATGATTTAGTCTATAAATCAGAATCACCTGTAGTGATCTCCTCAAGGCAACAGATTTCAGTAGTTCAGTGGCAAAAGCAATTTTATTATGCATATTATCTCACTACAATACAGCATACTGTTACTAGCAAGGTCACATTTGAAGTATAAGGAACTAATTCCATTGTGGAAACTCAGTGTGAAAAAATTACCTAAGCTGGGCTTGTATCAATATAGCTTTTTTAAGTTGTTTCATTTCTCCATTCTGTGGGCAACATTGTGTACCAGTACTTAATATCTTTATCAAGTCGATGGATAAATCCAGAGCTTTTGGGCACTTTTTGTGTGGAGTTTATATACATGCTGCCCATATTTTTGCAAATCTTCTATGGGTACTCCAATTTGCACCCTGAAACATGCAGACTGATTGTTTGCTGTAGAAGTTTTTACAGATCACATTTATCCTTGCATTTTGGCAAAGGTCGTGGCTGACAAAAGGTTCAAAATAGCCCAGATTAAATAACCATTTAACAAATGAATAAATTAAAATTGAATACCTAAATCTTACTGGAGAAAATTGGACATAGCTATTCAAAACCCTTTATGAGCTATAGCTCTAACACTTCAAAGATCTCAATAATTTTCTTGATCATCACTTCATACTTTTAGTCAAATCCTACTACAGTAGCAACCCTGTGAACTGCCACTATTCACACAGTTTAATGGGCAAGCATGGAAGAGAAGTAGATTGCCAGACCCTTTTTCTTAATCATCCACTCATAGCATGCACATCTATAGACAGTTTGGAATTTCCATGTGTCTTACTACATGTCTGTAGCAGGTGGGAGGAAACTGGAGTACCCAGATAAAACCAACATGAACACATGAAAAACATGCAGCTTCAAAACAGAAGGCACCTCAGTTGAAAACTGAACTAGAAAACTGTGTTACTCTCCTTTCCTTGATAGTGCAGATGAAAAAAATACTGATGTGAAAGACCAAATGATCGAGTTTTCAGTAAATCAGAAATTAGGAAGTGTAATACAAAAAAAAAAAAACCCCAAACACATCATTTCTGCAGGGGGGCAAGCCCCCCTGCACCCTCCCTACTTAAATATACCATCTCCGTGATCGCACTATAGCAAGGAAATGGGAGAACTCCTGTTTTGCGCATCTGCATACAGCGCGGAACAGGAGATTTCCCTTTTCCCCACTGTATCACAATTTTGAAGTTGGCATATTTAAGCAGGGGTGGTGCGGGGGTGCAGACTTGTGTTTGTTTTTTTTTTTTTTATTACACTTCGTAATTTCGAGTTACTGAAAACTCGATCATATGGTCTCGACCATATGAAGGTCAAGTTTTCAGTAATTTAACATTGTGAAGTGGAACCACACACACACACACACACACACACACACACACACACACACACACACACACACACACACACACACACAAACACACACTGAAAAAAAACTGCGGAGATAAGCAATGGAAAACTAAACAGACATTTAAGAGGAAATGGCAAGGGGGGGGGGGTCCAAAAAGATCCCTATATGTATATATATATATATATATATATATATATATATATATATATATATATATATATATATATATATATGGGTCTACTTCATATAAACAAAATCAAACTTACCCAACTTTCATAACACAGAGCTGAGAACACAGAAAGTCCAAAACACTGACTGTTTGGAACACCAAAGTTTAACTAAAAGTAACTAACCTGTTGGCCAACTCGACAAACAAACTGAAATGGAAGCAAAGAAAACACACCCACATGCAGGGCTTTGCCCCCACACCCCCCTAAATAAATATACTAACTCTGAGATCACACTACCATGGAGGTCAGAGGCAAAGGTCAACATGCTGGCCAAGCTGTTCCTAACATTTAGTTACACTTCGGTTTTCTAACCAGTCAGTGTTTTGGACATTCGGTGTTCTCGGCTTGATGTTATGAAAGTCAGGTAAGTGGGATTTTGTTTATATGAAGGGGTCTGCTGCTCAACATTCAAAATACACTTCTTCAAAATAGAGCAGTAGACCCTACACTTCAGCGAAAGTCCACTTAAACAAAAGTGCACTTTCACTGAAGTCTAGTTCCTCGGGCTACCCCCCCAAAAAAACTCACTAAAACATGTTTTTGCAGGGGGGCAAACCCCCCTGCACCCCCCTACTTAAATATACCAAATCCAAGATCACACTACAGCGGGGAAAAGGGAATATTCCCATTCCGCACTGTAGTGTGACTGACGAAGTTAATGTTCGAAGTTTCACTACTTCGAACAAGTGGACTCGGTGAGGTGGGGTTCGAAGTAGTGAAACTTTGAACAGCTTGATGGATCCCATATATATATATATATATATATATATATATATATATATATATATAAAAGGAAGGGAATTGGTGGGTAGCACTGTTAGTTGTTTGTTGGAGCAGCTTTTACATTAAGAAATTCCAGGGCCAGACATCTTGTGGCAGAAGGTGTCTACCTTGGCTCTCTGAGTTAGAAAGCACTGGAGAAAGCTCAAAGTGTGTCTGTTGTTAGCTAGAAGGCATAGCAGTCAGTTTGCAAGCTTTTTTTTTTCAAATATGAATTAGGCAAGTAGCAAGGCTCTTTGTTCACTTATAGAGAACGCTGCAATACTTTTCCAGTGTTTCAACTGCATCCAGAGCCACCCAAGCTAAAATAAGAATATTTTCTTGATTAACTGCACATGTATTTGTTTTATACAGTGATCACTACTGGAGAATTTATTTAATTTTGTAGCACAAAGAGTTATTTCTCTGTTTGTGGACTTTTCTATTCTATGTTCTTCCAAATCTCTTTCCAGAAGGGAGAATTAGCCAGAAACTTACTTGTTCGGTTGTTGTTTGTTGTTTAATCTTCACTTGAGAGCTGCTTTTGCTGTGCTTTTATATTAAGAAGTTACAGATCAGATATCTTGTGTCATAACATGCTTACCTCTTCTCTTTGAGTTGGGAAGCACTGTAGGAGGCTCAAAGTATGCTTATTTATTGGGTAAAGGACATAGAAGGATGTTTTCAAGATTTTCTTCTGTTACAAATCAGGCAAGTTTGCACAGAGATGTCCTCTAGCAGTGTTGGCTAACAGCAAATACCTAGAGAATAAAATTTACCTATAAAATTAGGATTAGATCCTATACCTGTTTAACAGAGTGGCATTGTGTGGAAATAAGCTGAGAGAAGCTAGCTAGCGCATTGAATAGCAGCACCATAACATAGCAATGTATAATGGGCCAGAATCAATAAAGCCTACACTAAGTGAACACTATATGTATTCAATAACATTTTTATTTCATTTTTGTCCTTTCTAGTCAGTCAGAAAGATTACTTTAAATGTACATGTAATCTTTGGTAACCTTTATGAATTCCTGTCAGTATTTAAGGCTGCAAGAATATCAATAGGAAAATTAAAATTAGAGGAAGGAGGTGTGTGTTTTGTTTGTGTTGTCTGTTCACTGAGAACAGTGTACACTTAGTGTACACTTAGTGTAGACTTTATTGAATCTGGACCAATGGCTTGCCCTTAACCCCAGAGACTAGTTTATATATCAGATAGCACTATCATATCCTAACAACATGTAAATATTACCCTTAACCCCAGTACTTCTAGCTTTATTCCTCTTACCTCACCCTCTCAGCCTAATTACCCAATACCAGCTCCCCCCTCATTACTCCTCCTACCTATATCCCTCCTTCTTAAACTCTTCAATCAGTACTCCACCCAATAATTATAGTCCCCTCCTCTTTCCTTAAATTTCTAGAATGCCTCCTTCACTTTCTAAACCCTCTCTTTTTCATAGCCTTCTCTATTTTCCTAACCATGCATATCACTCTCCCTTTGCTCTGATATGCTCTCCTTGAGTCACCACACCCTCCAGGCCCCCTGCCTCCTCTTTCTGTTTCTTCTTCCCTTATACCATACTACCTCATATTTCACCAATGCTTGTCCAATATTACCTACAAATATAACTACCATACAAACCCACCTTCTCCCTCTTACTCCCATTTCCACTCTGTCTCCTCTTCTCTCATTCAGCCTAACCCTCTGCACCTATTCCACCCTAAAATCTTCTCCTCTAAAGTTAATACACTGTCACCTACTCTAATCTACAATCTATCTAAACTCATACCTGGCAGACCAAAATGGCTGAAGGATATTTCCTTTAACAACCTAGTCCAAGTTGGTGATATACATCCTGACCCTGGTCCTACTTCCTTCATTAACAACACCCATCCCTTATCTTTTTCCTCCTATCACAACACCCTAAAGATTTTTACAATCAATGCACAAAGTCTTAACAACAACGTTCACCAATTTCAAGCTTGGTTAAGCCACAACCAACCAGACATCTTAGTCATCTCTGAAACCTAGCTCAAACCCTTCATCTCCAACTCTGAGATCCTGCCCCCAGGATTTCATTGTCTCAGAAATGACCGACTAAATAAAAAGGGTGGCGGCACTGCCCTAGTCTACTCTAACCTTCTTACCTTAATTCCCCTCCAAATTCCAATTCCTCAGTTCCAGAACACTGAACTAACTGCTGGGCTACTAAAACTAAATAAACATAAAAATATCTGCATCATTGCCCTATATATCTCACCTGGTAACAATATCTCTTCATTCAAAGATATTCTCCTATGGGCTTCTACTGAAATTAACTGCAAAACTTACATCCTTGGAGATGTGAATATTGACTGGAATACAGTCAATTACCCCTCTCCCTCCCTATCCATTAACCTCTATACTTCACTCAAATAAATCCTCTCCATCACCTGACCAAACAAAATAACCCCCGGATCCACTATAGATTGGATCCTAGTCTCAGATCCAAATAAAATTACCAACTCTGGCACAATTCCTGATACCATTACCGACCACCTCCCAGCCTTCATGCATCACTCAACTAGCTCCTCCCCACACCAGCATCAATACATTCAAACTCGTAACCTCAGTAGCTTTAACCCCACTACTTTCTCAAATACTTTCAAACAAATGAACTGGGAAATTATAAACATCCTTCCTCTTGACAGAGCTATAGACTACTTCAGCTCTGTCTTTCTTGACACTTTAAACTCCCTAGCCCCTCTAAGAAACAAAAGGATAAAAACTAAAACAGCTTCTTGGCTATCCAAAGAGACAAAACAGATTATGCAACAAAGAGACAAACTATGGAAGCTTTACCAAAACAATAAACTGCCCAATACCTTGCTCTAATATAAACAGCTCGATAACCTTGCAAAACAACTAATCACTAAGGACAAAAAAATCCTACTATATCAAACTCCAGTCCAATAACAATAAAAACCTCAAGCAATTCTGGAACTCAATAAACTCGCTCCTCAATCCAGGCTCCAAGAAAAATCCCTGTCCTGACCCAAATAAATCTGACCTTGATCTAGGCTCTGAATTTAAATAATTTTTTCATAGAAACTATTTCTAACCTCACCAAGACGTTTCCCAATAATAACTCAACTGCTCTTCACTCTCCCCTTCTAATTCACCCCGTCTGTTTGAGCTCAAACCCATCTCCACTAACTTTATAAAAAAACTTCTGTCCAAACTCAAACCTTGCTGTAATGCTCCTGACAATATTCCCTCCTCCTTCCTAAAATGTGCTGATGATGGTATTGCTCTCCCAATCAGCATCATTATTAACCAATCCATGAAGGAATCTTACATCCCCAAACTCTGGCACTCAGCTTTTATTCTTCATCTTCATAAAGGAGGCAAAAATACCAGCATCTCAAACTTTCACCCCATTGCTTTGCTCTTGCCAATCTCCAAAATCCTTGAAAAATGCATTCACCTCCAGCTTATGCCATTCCTGACCCAAAACAATCTTCTCATTCCCACCCAGCATGGCTTCTGGCTAGGCCATAGCAAAATAACTGCTCTATTCTCTTTCCTAGAAACTGTCAATCAAGCCCGAGATTCAGGACACTTAGTTTCTACTGTTTTACTCGACCTGTCTAAAGCTTTTGATACTGTTTCCCACAAGCACCTTCTGTCATCTCTCAAACCTTAATCTCTCACCTAACACTTTATCCTGGTTCTCCAGTTATCTATCAGACAGATCACAGGCAGACAAATGGAAGAACTCCATCTCTTCCTTCCTACCTACCCCAACTGGCGTAGCACAGGGATCCATCCTTGGGCCAATGCTTTTTAACATCTTCAGCAATAACTTTCACACTGCTATTCCTGATGCTAGAAATCATTCAGTATGCAGATGATTCAACCTTAGTCTGTCCTGCCTTAAACCTCTTGCTGACTAAAACCAAAACTGCCTTTTCAACAACTGAAAACTGGATGCACCAAAATCACCTCTCTCTCAATGCAAATGAATCAAAAATTCTACTATTCCCTCCCACAAAGACCCTCTCCCAGGATAAAAACAACTTCAAAGTCCATAGTCAAACCAACTCATGTATAGAAGTGGCCCCCTCTGCCACACTACTTGGCGTTACTGTTGATGAACACCTCAAGTTTGATATCCATATTCAACAAAACATTAAGAAAACCCACCAAAAGCTAGGTATGCTGTGTAGAAACAGTTGCTTTCTCTCCAACTCTACCAGGCAAACTCTGGCCATGACTTATCTTCTTCCTTCCTTATTATACGGTGCCCCTCTCTTAACCAACCTGTCCTCCTCTATCACCTCTAAACTAGAAAACTGCTACAACAAAATCTCTAAATTTGCCACTAAATCTAAAAATACCACCCATCATTGCCTTATCCTACAATCCCTGAATTGGGCTTGAACTCCCAAACTACCTAGACTCCTCCAACTCACTACTGCACATAGACTTGTATTTCACCCAACAAAATGTCCTGCTCTAACTAATATCCTTCCCCCTTATACACCCAACAGAGCTCTCAGATCAGAAAATCAGAACTTAATTGCTATCCACAAACCTAAATGTCCTGCTGGCCAACTCCTCCTCTCTTACTCACTAGGCTCTCCTCTCTTACTCACTAGGCAAAAAATGGAATTCCCTTCCCTCCACTCCAGAACCATACCAAACTCAGAAAACTTCAAGACCCAACTATTCAAACACCTGTCCACTAAATGGAAATATACTTGCCGTCACCCTATCTAATCCAAGGGGGTTCTCTCTCTGCTTCCCAAGCTCTCTATAACTCTCATAGTTATCTTCCTATGAGCCTATCTAAACTCTTGACAACTCCAATAGCTACTCTCTCTCTAAGCTCTCAACAACTCCTACAGCTACACTCACACAACTCAACCTTGTAAATATTGTAAATAGCATTCTACTGTAAATGTGTTAATATAAAGTGTATCCATATTTTCTTAAAGGTTCGTATGTAAACTGTTTCCTCACCTAATACATAAATGTTTTCCTCAAATGAAACTGTATAATCCCTTAACTTCAATCTTAATAAATTTGTTAACTATGCAAGATATTGAATGTGTTTATTTGTAACTGTTCTATATAATGTTATCTTTTATACTTAAGTATCACTTGTATCTAAACTGTATAATGCAACTTGGAGCTTTTCTCCCTGGGCCTCCACAGAAAATGGGTCAACTCGGCCCAGTTGACTTCCCTGGTAATCAAACTGGAAATAAATAAAATAAATAAATAATCACCCTAGGAGACCAGTGTTAAAACACAATCCTTAATCCTAAAAAGCCAACCGTATTACATGGATATGCAATTTTCGAATGTCTCGCTGGCCAGCTTAGTAGATTTGGGTATCCTAAGGCAATGTAGCAATAGTCTTGTGTTCTCAGACAGCCAGTTAATCATTAAAAGAAGTAACATGGTATGCAAGAGATGTAAATGCACAACTTACTTGGAGGCAATAATCTCACATACAAATGAGGTTGTCAGAAATACCCGCATTACATCCCTCATACATACCATTCACCTCACACACCGATTGTCTTATACTAAGAAGCTTAAAAGAAACCTTCCAAAATCTTAGAGACCTCCAAAGCCAGCTAATGGCAACACCGCTCCTCAGCAATCACAAACGCACACACCAAAAGCAACACAAACTATCTCACGTGTCTACACCTAATGGTCCACAGACTGCACAGCCCATAAGGCAAGTATTCACTTTACTTAATACTGTTGTTATTGGGGACTCCGTTGTGTGACACATGGATGCCCCACTCACCAGATTAAGCAAGGACAAGATAATGGTTAGTTGCCTATCTGGAGCCAGGGTCCACAATATCATGCACTTACTCAAGTTACTGCACCCCAGGTACCAATATGTTTCTATCATAGTCCATGTGGTTGTAAATGTCTTGATATATAACTCAATAGACTATATGAAGAGACAAAATGGATCTCTCAAAATATCAGTCACAGATAGGTATGAACCTTGCAATGAGCAACATTTTACCTTAACCAAGGGTGATGCTACATTATGAACATAAAATGGCTGTTTTTTTTTAATTGGCTTAATTTGTGGTGTCAGTCAGGGGGGATACAATATTTGGCAACATTGGAGAACATGATAAAAAGGCCACTTTGCTTTGCCAGGAATGGGTTGCACCTGTCCCCTCCTAGGCTTTCAGATATTCGCTAAAACTTTATCCAGCCCCTTAGAGCCTTTTTTAGGCAATTCCAAAAAGACACAACTACCAATATTGTGAAAAAAATATACAAACAACCTTAAGGTGTTACTGCTCAAAGCCTAAACAAAAAACTCCACAGCCTTCAAACCTTCCTCACTCTGGAGAATGCATACATCTGTGCCATGACACAGACTTGATTTAAAGCTGTAGTAATTACTCCAAAAGTTTAGGGCTACAGTGCCTTCTACACATCTAGACTAACAACAGCACAAGCTGGTGCCAGAAGTGGAAGTGTCTTGATCAACATTAGCAGCAAACATATCTCCAGGTTGGTGAAGCTGGATTATACCATGGAGCTCATCCATGTGCAAGTCACCATAGAAACAGGTCATCATCTCTGCCCCTAGAGTCTCATGACTCTTAACTAAACCTACTAGAGGTGCTCATCATCCAAACAAACACCCATTTCATAGGTGACTTTAACTTCCCCTGTATAGACTGGGAAGCTTACACTTCCTCAAATTCATATGTGCAACACTTTCTGGACTTTATTAAAACAAACACCCTGGAACAGATAGTATGTGCTCCAACCTGAGGATCAAACATGCTGGATCCAGTACTCACTAATATGGGAAAGCATTGCCCCCCCATGTCACATCCTTATTAGAGAGTTTGGATCACAAAGTTGTCTCATTTGAAATAAAAATTAACCAAGAAACTCTAGCTAAACCAGTAATGGTTAGGAACTATTCAAAGGCAAACTACATCCTATTAAGTGTCAGTTTGTCAAAATTCAAGGCCCTCCAACCTCGAGACCACAGCTACCTCTGCATAGTTATTCATAGAGTCACTACACAAACATGTGAATGGCTGCATAGAGGTTGCCTTACCTACCAGAAATAAACCTGAAACACTCACTAAAAACAAATCCCACTGGTGGAATCCTCATGTATATAGGGTATATAATAAAATAAGAAAACCCATAGCCAAAATCAGGAAAAGCAACTTCATTAGAGACAAGTGGTCTCTTATACAACTAAACAGGAAACTAAGAGGACTAATCATGTCCAACAAAGTCAATTATGAGGACAGGATAGCCTCACAGGCCAAGGACAATCAAAAGACCTTCTTCAGCTACGCCCAGAACCACCTCACCCCTGCTCCACCAGTTGAATTCCCCACCAACATACTTCCCCCATCTATCAGCCATAACACGGAAAATTCAGGGCATGAATACCCTTTCCTACACTGACCTAAAGGCTCTGTCTTTGTATTCAGCCTCCTACAGGCTGCTGAGAGGGAATCTGTGCCTGGGCTACAGGACTTCCTCAGACCTAGCTCGGATGGATCTGTTGCACTTGGGCAATACAAACAGCACCAGAAACTCCAGATTCAGATATCTACAGTTCAGTTGTGACATAAACAGAAAATACTAGAGAGACAGATATATGTCCCAAAGGATCCCTATGGTATGGGATATGCTCCCCATCTATGTAAAACAGAGTTTATCTCTGACTCTATTCAAATGAAACCTTGACAATTAGAAGGGAAATCATAAATTTACCCCTAGTCTGGCCCTTGTGTCCCTTATGGACAGTGGCAGTCATTAAGAAAATTATTATCCCAATTAACCCCCCCCCCCACATATCCTTGGGTACCTGCCTTCTAACATGCCCCCCCCCCATTATGACACTTTGGACCCAAATGGTTTGGGGTGCACGGATAGGCTTATAGTGACCCTAGTGAACATTATGTTAGTAACAACATGAACCTTGTTAGAGAACGGTCATTTAGGTTCATAGGTTCATAGGTTCATACTAGGCTATCTGCCCTAGGGCATTTATAAGCATAGCCAGAATGTGTTTGGCTTTTGCCACCCATTTTAAATTTATTTTGCTATGCCCTTTTTCGAGGTTAGTATACTGTGCCTCTGTCTAACAGTGACACAGAAGTGATACCCAGGGTAAACCTACGATCTCCCATCCACTCATCAAGATTCCTCTTGAAGAGAGTCATTGAGGGACTCTGCCTAACCTGGACTGGGATTTTATTCCAGAGTGAAGGGAGCCTCTGGGTTATGAATCTGTCCCTCCAGCATGTCCTATTTATTTCATTGCTGAGGTTCAAGTCTCTCGAGCACGTAGCTCAATGGGATTTGGATTTTCTGAGGTGCAGCATGTCCATTAATTCCGGGTTGGACATGGCTTTATACGTCAGGCACAGATCGCCTCTGAACAGGCGGTATGCCACTGAGTAGAGCTGGAGTTTCTTTAACCGGCAGCATATGGCATCTGTTTGAGCCCTTTGATCCTCTTGGTGAGGTACTTTTGGGGTCTTTCCAGTTTTTGCAGGTGTCTGGTAAGGTACATCCCAAAAGGGGCATTGTACTCAATTATGGGCCTGATGAGGGATGAGTAAAGAGGCACGATGACCTCTCCTGATCTAGATGTGAATCCCTTCATGATTAGGTGGGCTATATAAAATGTTTTTCTAACCACTTTGGCCACGTGGTTGTCAAATGAGAGATTGCTATCAACTTGGGTCCCCATGTCCCTAATTACTTCTTCTGTACTTAATGGATTACCACCTATGTGGTAATTTGTGGGCACTTTGTTTTTGCCAAAGGGGACGACTATACACGTTTTGGCATTTAGCTTGAAGCCATGGCTCTGGCACCAGTTGTCTGTTTCTATGAGGCCCTTTTGGAGGATGCTTGTGTCGGCTGGAGAGTTGATTATGGCACCCAGTTTGCAGTCATCTGCGAACTTGGTCAGCCACAGTCCTTCTGTGTTGGCCTGTACCTCCGAGAAATATATACCGAACAAGAGTGGTTCCAGGACTGAGCCTTTTGGGACACCACTTGTAACTGGTTTGGAGTCTGACATGGCTCCAGCAATTCTAACCATGTGGGTTCTGTCCTTGAGCCAGTTTGCAATCCATCTAGTGACACAGGGGTTTATATTTAAGCTGGTGAGCTTATCTATAATGCCCGAGTGGGGTATTGTATCGAAGGCTTTTGCGAGGTCCAGGTAGGCTGTGTGGACCACCTTCCCCTCGTCAATGGCCTTGGTGACTGTTTCAAAGAAATCAACCAGGTTTAAGAGGCAGGATCTGCCCTTAACAAAGCCGAACTGGGTAGGATCCGGTGTCTGTAGGTCCCCAATATTTTTATTTATGAGGTCCATAATGATCCTTTCCATAGCTTTGCAGACCAAGCTAGTCAGGCTTATGGGGCGATAGTTTCCAGGATCCGTTGAGGCACCACCTTTATGGAGAGGGACCACTGTTGCTGTACGCCACTCTTTGGGCACATATCCTGTAGTAAGGCTGAGATTGAACAGTAGTTTTATGTTTGGGTTTAGCTCTTCTTGGAGTTCATGTAGGACGCAGCCCAGGACACCATCTGGTCCCATTGATGCTGTGTTTTTTGCTTTGGAGAGGGCGGCTCTTACCTGAGCATCTGAAATGTCAGGGGGTCAAAACTCTGCTGGGATAGATATTTGCCCTTTTAGTGGGGAGGGGGGGAGTTTGCGCTGAACCTGTCAGCTAGGATGTTGGCAATGTCTGTGGGTTCAGTGTATTTTTTGTCATTTTGGACTAATTCTGAGCATATCTGGGAATTACCACCCAGGTTCCTAACATAACTAAAGAAAGCCTTGTGATTATCCTTAGTGTCCTGTGCAATTTTTCTCTCAAGCTGGCCTTAGACAATTTTATGAGTGCCCGTAGTTTTTGCTAATACTGATCAGTGATGCCTTCCCTTTTTGGGATTTTGCTCTATCATTTAGTAGCTTCCTCCTTCTGTTGTATAGTTTGTTTATGGCTGGGGTCCACCAGACAGGACGTCTGCCTTTGGGGGATTGGGTCTTGGTTTTATTTGGGATCGCATGATCCATGCATTCCTGAAGGTGTTCATAGAATGCGTTTATAAAGGATTCTGCGGTCTGAGACGTATTTTCCACAGGCCCAGGGGCTTTGAAGGATTCCACCTCAGTTTTGAGGAGTGTGAAATTTGCTTTAGAGAAGTTTTTCACTGTGGTTTTCTGGGCAGGGGGTGGGGTCGGGATGTGAATATCCAGAGAGATTAGTTTATGTTCTGAACTTACCAGTGAGGGATACACTTTTGGTCTGGATCATAGAGTCCCCATGTTGGTGATGATCAGGTCCAGTATGTTTTCCCCTCTTGTGGGAGTGGTAACAAGTTGTTCCATAGCATTTGAGTTTATAAATTCTAGGAACCTTTGGGCTAGGGTGTTGGAGCTAGAGTAATGCTCCCAGTCTATGTTTGGGTAGTTGAAGTTGCCCAATATAATGGTGTTTGGAGAGACCTTCATATTTTCCAGTGTTCTCAGGAAGGCTGAGTGGGGTTCCTGGGTTTGGGAGGGTGGTCTGTAGCAGGCTATAAACTGGATGGCAGTTTTACCCACTGTTAGTTGCACATGGATTGTCTCTGATTCTTTGTGCTTTGCCACCAACCTGGAGGTGTGGGTATCATTGATGAATATCGATACTCCCCCTCCTTTTGTGGTTCGGTCCAAGTTTTGGGGCCGAAAAGCATGGTATGAGGTATAACCTGGTAGTGCTGGGGTGCTCTCAGGAGCCCTGAACCAGGTTTCTGTTACTGCACAGATATCGATGTTCTCCATGCTAAGAAGAGTTTCGAGTGCATGCATCTTGAGGTTTAGACTTCTGGCATTAAGTAGCATTACTCTTAGTTTCTTATCCCTTGTGATACCTATGGAGGTGGGTTTGTCTTTAGAGCCTTGCCTAAAAAAGGCACTATGGAGGTAGCAAGAGCCTTTGCCAATATCCAAAATCCCAGGTGTGACAGGTGCAAGCTGTCCCTAGTGAAGCATCGTGGCTTGTCGAGCATATCATCCCAAGCTGACAGGCATTGGATCCCTTTTGAATGGCACCAGTACTTAAGCCAATTGTTGAAATTGATCATCTTGTCTTCATATTGTGGCGTCATTCTTGGTGAGGGTAAGATGCTACTCAAGGTCAGGGTCATACCGGCCTGGGCTACATGCTCAGAGAGCTCCTTTATCTCTCTTTTCATGTAGTCCAGGGAGGTACGTCTCAGGTCATTCACACCAGCATGGACAATGACTGAGTCATATTTGTACTTGCCTTGGAGTGACCTGAGTGCTTGTGTTATGTGGTGGATCCTAGCGCCCGACAGTCTGCTCACCGTGACCCTCTCCTTGTTCAGCCTGGTGAGCGGGACATCAGTGTGCCTGATGATAGAGTCACCTATTACAAGTGTATCAGGTGTGTTGTTTAGTCTTAAGGGCTGTGACTGTTTGGCACACTGGCTTTGTGAGATATGTGTTGCATGTGTTTTGTTTTGGGGTAGCGGTTGCTTGGGTGTCTGCTTTGGAGGTCTCTGCTGCTTAGGCAGATCTTTATTTAGAGCCTCGAGTATGTTTTGTGTGATTATGTATTTGGTTTGCTGTCGTGGTAGGTCTATGTAAGACTGGAATTGTAGTGAGTGTGGTTTCCTTCTCCTCCTGACTGGTTATGCCAGTACTGAGTTGAGAGAGCTTAGCCTCCAGTTTGGCTATATGGTTGCATCTCTCACATGTGTTGGAATTTGTTGGGAGGAGGAGAGGGTTGTCTGTGTACATGAGGCAGTTGTAACATTGCCTCAAGATTCCCAGATTCACCAGCTGGACCAGAGAGGAGATTGACAACTGACCTTTGGACATGCTAGAATAATATTGGGAATTCTTTAATAATTGAAAACAAGGGCCAGTGGGGAGTGAAGGTGTAGTGCTTTTAATTTTTAGTGCTGACTTATATAATTGCTTTAGCGAGCAAGTGCCAGGTAACTTAAGTGCAATGTGTTACAGGTAACTTAAATGCAAAAACGACAAACAGTAACTTTCTTTCAAGTGAAACAAGGAAATAAGTACAGTAAGCAATGCAGATATCACTAGTGATCCACAGAAGCACTGAGAAGCCGCGATTAGGTGGAATTAGCGTTCCAGGGAAATAACAAGCAAACAAACAACAAGCATATAAACAAAGCTAGATTCAGCAGGCCTGGATCTAGTCTATGCTACAGCAAACAAGGTGTACCAATTTCAGTAAGATACAGTTCAAATATTCAGGCAATATAAACCTTTAACCAGAAATTCCCAGCTCAGAAGGGCAGAGTCCAGCCTCTTCTCCCACAAGAGTGCAGACCACGAACCTTCTTAATGTAAAATAACTGGCCTGAAGCCCAAGTGCTTAAACCAGAACTAATACACTTTAAGAATAACAGACACTGGGCTCTCAATCAGCAGTTCCCAACTTAGAAGGATGAAAGCTACCAGTCCTGCCACCACAGTGCATGCCACAAACATTCCTAATGTAAAACAACTGGCCTGAAGCCCAAGTGCTTAATCCAAAAGACTTAGAATGATAGCTACACTTTAATCAAGTTACTACCAAGCAGTAATAAATACAATTGAATACTTTACAGAATGCCTGGATTAGTGCTCAAGTTACACAAACAAAGCTAGATCCAGCAGGCCCGAATCCAGTCTATGCCACAGCAAACAAGGTGCACCAACTTCAGTAAGAAGCAGTTCAGATATGCATGCACTATAAGCCTTTAACCAGAAATTCCCAGCTCAGAAGGGCAGAGTCCAGCCTCTCCTCCCACAAGAGTGCAGACCACAAACCCTCTTAATGTAAAATAACTGGCCTGAAAGCCCAAGTGCTTAAACCAGAATTAATACACTTTTAGAATAACAGACACTGAGCCCTCAATCAGCAGTTCCCAACCTAGAAGGATGTAAGCTACCTGTTCTGCCACTACAGTGCAGACCACAAACCCTCTCAGTGCAAAACAACTGGTCCAAAGCCCAAGTGTTTAAACCAAAAGGCTTATAATTAGTTACACCAAGCAGTAATAAATACAATTGAGTACTTTTAAAATGATGCAAAAGTAAAATAAAGTAGGTAGAAACACAAGTACAGTAAAAGCAGATGAAATTTTTTTTTTTTTCTGAACAAGTGCTGAGATCAAAGAAACAGATTTGAGTGCTGAAACTAGAAAACTGGCTAGTTATAAGAAAAAAAAAAACTAAGCTAGAAGGCTTCCCTCCAACACAGAAGGGCTTGGGGGCTCAGAAGCCTACAAATAGTCTATACCACTTAACAGGAAAGGCAGGAAACAAGCTTAAAATTTTTTTTTCTGTTTCCTAGATGCTCTCTTTGTACACAGTAGGAGTGCCTGAAATCAGAATATGATCTCACTGCACTCAGTTGAGTGAGCAAATGAGATGGGCCCAGAAGGAGTATCCAAACACAAATTTACAAGAGGGGCAGGCAGTTTCAAGGCCACTAAGATTAACACCAAAACAAAACCAGGGAGGGTGCGTGAGACTAACTGAAGAGCAGAGTCAAAACTTCCAGTTCAGTTAATATTCCTGCAACACAGTTAAAATCAATTTAAATACTGTATTTTTTTTGAAAAAATTTAAATTTAATTTAAAGTGAGTGAAGACATTACAGAAAGGGTGGAAAATGTGGCAGTTTGATACTAGCAGCTTTCTGGATGCTGAGGCATGAATACTTTAGAAAAAGAAAGATTAAAGAGGTGACAGAAATGGGAAGAAGATGTAGTCAGTGAAAAAGGAGAAAAGCTTTATACTTCTTGGATTATGCCACCATTTGTGTTTTCCTGTGGCTTTAGAAATGCATTTCACTTTATATTTTCATTAGTTCTTCCACCGACTGCAGTCCATTCCTTGTAGTTTTTAGTAAGATTCTTCTTCTTTTTTACTGCTTTTAAGGATTTTGAAATTACGCACAATATTCCAAAATTACATACTACAACTACTTAAGAAGGAATAGCATTTTTTCTACTGGCTATTTATGTTTCTGTACACGCTAACCATATAAGGATAAAAGATCTTTGGCCTAAAAGCTAACAGAAGTGTTGCAGCTACCTCTGAGCATCTGCCTTGTTGATCCTCAGCCTACCATCTTCTTTTTCCATCTATTTCACCCTATCTGTGCATTTGTATCACAAAACACCCCGACTATGCATTACAAGAACAAAGCAGTATTTGCTACTGCTCAGTATAATCTTCCTCTTTCAGTTTCCACTCTTGCCGTCTTTCTCTGTTGTCCTTTTTTTCAACTTTTCCCAGTGTACCTATCATAACTGGTGCAGTATGTACTAACTTTAGATATTTCCTTTTCTCATCCACTGTAGAAGTTCCTTGTGCTGTGTACCTCTCCTCTAATTCCAGGTCTTGCATTCACCTCAGTGTCTCGCTAACTAGAACATGCTCGTTACCAACGTGATATTCCTCGTCTCCTATGGCCTAAAAAAATTCAATTGAAAGCCCTAAATGAAGCCTCACTAGCACACTGTAAACCAAGAAAATGGCATCTGCATTTTTGGCAAACATTTTTGGCAAAGTACCTAAGCACTATATTGTCCTTTGCTAACATACTCTCATTTTGCACAGAAGGCTTCAGTTAAGGAGTCATTAAAACATAAAGATCTTTTTTCTTACTTTATATGACCTTCCGGTGTTGTTCTTAATATTATCCAATTGTCCTTCCAAAGCAAAAATATAACCTTACAGTTCTCCATAATGAAACTTGTCTGTGACCTACCCATCTACCATGTTTCATGGTACCTAACATGGTTGTTCTTTATACCTTTTCAATAGAATGTATTGTTCACTAAGTATTTACATTTATTTGTCTTATGTTTTTTAAAATTTGTTTTCAGAAAATGCCTAGAAATGTAGGAAAGCATGTAAATTGCTAGCAGTCACTTCAAAGGTGTTAGTTGGTGAGAATGAGACACTATAAGAAGTGCTGTGTTACAAAGTAACCTAGTCTGTGTTTCAAATGCTCAGCATCAAAGGTAATAATGAAAAATGAAATGATTGTCACGTCCTTGAAAAATGCTTTATGCAGTATTTGCATTGTGTACAGCACCACCCAGAGTGGAACATCTCCTACGTTCTATCTTTTGTATTATCCCAGCACATACTTAACCATTTTGATTCAAAAGTGTTTATGTAGTACGTAGTACATGGATTTGTGTGCACCAGCATTCTCAAGGTCCATATATGCATTTACAGTGGATATAAATAGTGTACACACCCCTGCTAAATGCCAGGTTTTTGTGATATATAAAAATGAGACCACAATAAATCATTTCAAAATGTTTCCCACCTTTAATGTGACCTATAACTTGTACAATTCAATTGAAAAATTAACAAATCTGTTAGGGGGAAAAAATATAAAACATAAAAAATGTACAATAAGCTGGTTGCATAAGTGTGTACACCCTTAAACTAATACTTTGTTGAAGCACCTTTTGATTTAATTACAGCACTGTACTTGGTAACCTTTAGACTGCCGAGAGGTGACCTGTGTCTGGCATAAAAGGCATTCTCCATCCCATTACTGATGGATTTACTGCTTATCAGCAAGTCAAATGGCATCAGAAATGCTCAGTCTAGGGATCAAAACCTCTTCTACAACATCAGCAGAATGGTTTGAAGGAACAGGTATATCTCACAGAGGATACAGCTGCTGTGGAATAGAGTCACCATCCATATAAAACAAAGTTCACCCCTATCCATATTCAACCATAACTTATATCTATAGATGGGAAAAGAAAATGTATCCCATGACTGCTCCCTGTACTACTAATGGACAGAGGCACCACCTAAATGCTTTATCCCATGCATTGGGTCATCTCAAATTATCTATAGTATGATCCTGGTTATTCTCATTAGGTGTAAAATACAGTTATCGACCATGGGATGGGTAAGGTCAATCTCTAACCAAATGGTACAGGTTAATTCAAGCACAAGATGGGAACTTGGAGAGGCTTAAAATGCCCCACAAGGGCAGCAAGCCTAGTAGTACTTATGAACCTATGAACTTGTCAGGTATTTCCATTGAGGGAGCTGGCTTCTTCAAAGGTAGCTGCTGATGGAGACTAAGCAGGTGTTGGATACTCACTACACATCTTTCCTGAAGACTGAATAGGTGATTGTTCTTTCATGAAAAGTAAGCAGGTATTGGATACCCACTACACATCTTTCTTGAAGACTGAATAGGTGATTGTTCTTTCATGAAGACTAAGCAGGTGTTGATCAGTGGTTGGATGGTTTTGTTGTGGAGCTGTAGCAGAGCTCAATAAAGTGTTATTACAGTTTTAAAAAAAGAGTCACATGTTTTATATCTGTGGGAAAAGAAACAGCAGCATTTAGCAGAAGCCTGCCAACAGAAAATGCAGCCACACACAAGATTTGGCTTCATGTGAACCAAAAGAAATTCCTTCAAGGCAAGCCCTGTCACTGCAGTGAGGATCCTGTGTGTAAATGCAAATCCTTTTATGCATAACAGGGTTTGCACACTTTTCTGTAATATACTTCATGATGCCAAATACACACACACACACACACACACACACACACACACACACACACACACACACACACACACACACACACACACACACACACACACACACACACACACACACACACAAAGTGTGGCACATTATGAACTATTTTTTACAGTTTTTAAAGCTGTTTCAGCTTGCCAAAGCTGATCTATGCTACCTGTTGTTTATGCTCTCACATGAGACTAGAGCACCTTTCTTATGTTATGAAAGTGCTTTACAAAATTATCTTTGCTGTAAGTGCTGTATACAGATGGCAAATGGGAAAACATTTCAGGGAATGTAAACCATTTCAGGGTGCAAGGCAAAGTTTAGTTTCATGACTCCATAAGTAGCTACTATGCATGCACACCACAAGTCCACAAAGGAGACTAGCCCAAATTCCAGATTGCCTAAAGCAATGTCTGGTTAAGTGACTTACTGGAGGTCACATAGCAGGTGAAGAAAGTACATGTTATCAAAAGCTGTTACATAACATTACTTATATAGCAAATGTGTTTGTGCATCCAGAAAGACTTAAACATTGTTGCTTAATACCTTTTGTAAGTATATCTGGGGGGTGAGGCTGAATCCCAGGAAATGAGAAATATTATATACAGATGAAAGTAATGGAATAAAATAATATTTTCAATCTGTTACTTTTTATGTTACTAATTATATGAGAATGTGGTGTAAAATGGGGTTGAGTAGCCAGAAAACAGTTTAAGGAATGTTTTTCGAAATAAATATAGTGAATATCTATCTAGAAAAATAAATACTGGGAAAATATTTTAGTCTCATCTATAAGGCTATGGAAAGGATCATTATAGATTTAATAAATATGGATATCGGTAACATACAGACTCTTGGCCCAACCTAGTTTGGATTTGTCAAGGGCAGATCCTGCCTACGTAACCTGGCTGACTTCTTCAAAAAAATTACTGAAGCACTATACGAGGGCAAAACAGTGTGAACAACATACCTAGACCTTTAAAGGGCAGTTAACACCACCATATACTCTGCTATCATAGATAAGCCCTCCTACCTAAATGCCATCTGTGAAACTCATTGGAAACCAAACTGGATCACAAATAGAACTTAGGGGGTAGGGTGGTTGAGACTACCTCCTTCAAAAGACCTGCCATTAGTGTTGTATCCCAGGGTTCAGTGCTTGGGCCACTCCTCTATGATATTTACTTATTGTAGGTCAAAGTTAATGTTAAGAGCTTGTGGCTGACTAGGTTACAGATGACTGAAAACAGAAAATGCAGTCACAAACAAGTTTTGACTTCATGTGAACCAATAGAAATTCCTTCAAGGAAACTCTTGTCACTGCAGTGAGGATACTGTTAGAAGGAGCAAATTTCTGTATGTGTACAGGGGTTTGAACACTTTTCTATAAACTCCACAGAGGACCCCAAGATTCTTCATGCTTGTCTGTCCCAATCAAATAGCTGATATCAAAACCTTGGACTAAAGCTAAAAGCCAAGAGGTGTATTATCACTCCTCCAGCAATCATAACTCCCCTCGTAACTTTCCCATTGACAATACAGCCTTGAAAAATTTCCCCATAGCTTGAGGTCTTGAAACAAATGTAAGCAACGAACTGTCCTTTCAACACTGTTTTTATACTGTTGTAAGGAAATCTTTTTCGCTGAACAGTTTATATGGAAAGTATTGTGTCATCCAGGTCTACGGATGTACTAACCACTCATTAGGTCATGTAGTATGATCCTTTCAGTATGTATGCATGTGTCCAAACACTTATCACAATTTCAATAACAACACTTTCTCACTAAAAAATCAAGGAGCTAATTAAAAAAATATACACAGACTATCTAAAGGACTGTCCTTTTTCTCAGTATCATACAGGGGACTGAAAATTCTCCTGTGCCTCACAGATACAGCTTCAATGGAACCTATTCTGTCAGACCTATTACACATTCAAAAGTCCAATGGTATCATAAAGAAACACTCACGGGATCTCAATTTGTTTTGCAAAATAAGTAGAACATGTTGGAATGACAGGTGCATATCACAGAAAATGCAACTTCTAGGGAACATGTTCCACTCCACATGAAGCAAAGCACTGATCATACTCTTTTCAAATGTAATTTAGACAAATGGATGAGTAATCATACATTCACTCCTGTTTTAATATCTCTGCCCCCATAGATATAGGAAACAGGGAAATATCTGAACATATCCTTATTTGTCTCATCTGTGGATTATTCAGATGCAAAAATATAAGGGCAAGAACTACCATAGGAATATAAGGATAGGCTTTTTAAGATAATCACAGATCAATAGCCTAGTATGTACTCATGAACCTAAGTATATAACAGGGAATTTTTTGAAACAGAAAAACATCCAGCAATTGAAAATGAATGTTAATAATTGTGTTGCAGATGCATTTCATAAACATGTGATGAAAGAAAACTAGGAAGTAAAATATTAGCATTAGTATAACACATTCTTATTGAGAAAATTAAGAAGAAATTAAAACATAATAATCTATTTGATTTTGTTTATAAATTGTCTCATGAAAACTTAGCAGTAAAGGTTAACAAAGAATTTAGGGCAAAAGGGAAGAGTATGTGATGTAAGAGGATAAGACAAACAATAAAAAAACAATATATGTTTTCTTTTTTGCACTGTAAGGGAAAGAAAAGAAAAGATGACAAAGGCAAGGGATACAAACAAAAGATAAAATTGAAAAATGTAATAATTCTTTTGCAGACAGTGAATAAAATCCCTCTAATTAGTGGGAGGAGCTGAGAAATAGCATTCCTCATTTAACTACAAATATTTAGTGGCATCTTTATTTAGCTGTAGTGCTGTGTAACTTGTTCTCTGCCTGACTATTCCTTATCTCTCTTTGCATTTGACCACTGCTGATTTCTGTCTGCATTTGATTTTAGATTTAAGTTATTCATTGAAGTCTGATTGCTTCCATTTTTTTAATCTTTACTTTTATGTTGTGTTTTGTTTTAGTTTTTTGTTCTTTTTGGAGTTTTACGAGGTCTTGGCTAGGGTCAGTTAGAAAAAAACTCTTTTGCAGACAGTGAATAAAATCCAGCTAGTTAGTGTTGGAGCTGAGAAATAACATTCCTTATTTAGCTACATGTATTTAGTGACATTTTTGCTTAGCTGTAGTGCTATGTAACTTACTGTTCTCTGCCTGACTATTGCTGATTGTTGTCTGCATTAGATTTATCCCAACCATCTGCCCTCTCCTGTTGTCCTTTTAAAGTTGGTGGTTTTTGAGTTGCCCTACCCCTACTATAAATCTAACTTTGGACACCCCTCCCAGTCGCATCTCATCAGCTCATTATACTGAGCAGTGAGAGATCAACTGGGAAGCACCCCTCCCACATTAATCTATTAAAATTGAATTATCTACTGTTTCCCACTTACTAAAAAAGTGCACTTTATTCAGATACATTTACTGTATTTGTGCTTATTCCTACTTTATGTATCTTCATGTTCTTAAAGTGTTCAGTTGCATTTAATCAACTGCATTTATTACAACTTGTTAGTAGCCTGATTACATTGCAGGGCAGCCGTGGTGGTGCAGCGGTTAGCATTGCCGCCTCACAGCAAGAGGTTCTCTAGTTCGATTCTCAGCTGGGATGCCTTCTGTGTGGTGTCTGCATGTCTTCCCTGTGGTCGCGTAGGTTTCCTCCAGGTGCTCCAGTTTCCTCCCACAGCCCAAAAACATGCAGTAGGTGGATTGGATACTCTAAATTGGCCCTAGGTGTTAATAGGTGTGTGTGTGTGTGTGTGTGTGTGTGTGTGTGTGTGTGTGTGTGTGTGTGTGTGTGTGTGTGTGTGTGTGTGTGTGTGTGTGTGTGTGTGTGTGTGTGTGTGTGTGTGTGTGTGTGTGTGTGTGTGTGTGTGTGTGTGTGTGTGCCTTCTGTGGAAGGTTGGGCACTGGGCTGGCAACTCAACACTGTAAAACTCCACTGCCAATCATGAGCAGACAGATGATCCGCTGTGGCAACCCCTAACCGGGAAAAGAAGAAGAAGTTCTGATTTAAGCACTTTGGCTCCAGACTAGTAATCTTATGTTAGAAATGTTTGTGGTCTACACTCTTGTGGCAGGAGAGGATAGCCTACACCCTTCTGAGCTGGGAATTACTGGTGTAAGTCTTACTGTGCCTTAATTTGTTTGGCTAGAGGGCTAGCTTGTTTAAAACTTGAAGATATGCACCTGAGGCATTTGGCAACATTTGGCAACATTTGGCAACCATGCTGCCTGAGAAGAAGCTGGTTTCTGCTAAACTCTAAAAAAAGCTAAGACTTACCATATCCACTGTTTCAATCTATACTTTTTGGCCCTTTTTATAGTTTTAGTTAGAACTGCCTTGGTTCCACTTTAGTGAGAGTAAAGGTGGCCTGAGTCATTTTCTGGCAGTGAGAGTAGAGGAGACCTGAGTCATTTTCTGGCCTGGGATTGTTTAAAGGAAAGAAGAGTGTGCTGTTTTTAATTGGCCACAGTGCCTTCTTTGTGTGTTGTTTTATTGACTCTCCATTGTTTTTTAAGTGCCACAGTTGTACAATGCTTGGCTCAGTCTACAAGGTCTGAGGCATTTGATGACCATGCTACTTGAGTTGAAGAGTGTTGCTGATTTGTGTTAAACTCTTTAAAAGCTAAGACTTAAATTACCATATCCACTATCTTGGCACTTGTTTTTCACATTGTGTTTGTCACAGCTGCATTAACTGAGTGTCTCAGTGTTGAATATCTGCACTCATTAGACCCATTATAGAGTACAATGCCCCTTTTAGTATGTACCTCACAAGACATCTACAACAACTGGAAAGGCCGCAGAAATACCTCACAAAGAGGATTACTGGCCTCAAACAGATGCCCTATGCAGACCATCTCAAAAAACTCCAGCTTTACTCCATCGCATATCGCCTACTCAGAGGTGATCTCTGCCTAACATACAAAGCTATGTCAAACCTAGAGCTGTTGGACATGCTCCACTTAAAGAAATCCCAATCCTTCCGAGCTACACGCTCTAGGGACATAAGCCTTGTCACCACAGTAAACAGAACATGCCGGAGGAATAGATTCCTGTTCCAGAGACTTCCCATACTCTGGAATAAACTACCTATCTATATCAAACAAAGCTCCTCATTAGCACTCTTCAAGAAAAATCTTGATGATTGGATGGGAAATAGGAAATTCACATCGGGATCACCTCCGTGGCTCTGCTCGACAGTGGCACAGGAAAATAATTTTCTTGGGTGGCAAAAGCCAGGGTACCTTTTTGGCTGGGCTTGTATAGGCCCCAGGGCCGATAGCCTAGTACCTACCTATGAACCTTTGACCTTTTTTATAGTCTTTAGTTAGAACTAACTTATTTCCACTTTAATGAGAGTACAGAGGACCTGAGTAATTTTCTGGTCCGGGATTGTGGAAAGGAAAGAAGAGTGGGTGTTTTTGATTGGCCACAGAGCACTGTTCATGTTGTTTTTTTATCAAATATCCTCTACCATTTAAGAGTCACAGTTGCACAATGCTTGGCTCATAATCTATGAGCAAGCTAAGACTTACATTACCATATCCACTGTTTTGGTAATCATCTTTCAGATTGTTTTTGTCACAGCTGCATTAACTGAGTGTTTCCGTGTTGGGTATCTGCACTTTTTGGCCTATTTATAGTATTTAATTAGAACTGCTGCTCTCTGTCAGTGGCTCCAAGCAGTGATCTGTATAGACACCAATATCTTACAGTGTAATTCCCCTTGTAATCTATGTAGTGGCTAAACTCTCTCACTGTACTTTTCCCTTAAAATACCCTTACTGTCTAGACAGATTTTTTAACTACTAGAGCATCTGGCCTGCACATAGTTGAGTGTTGCTCATCAAGTGCCTTGTGTTACTGACCAAGTCAATATTTACATTTCCTTCGTCCCTAGTAGATCAGTAGCCATGGATATGCAAATCCTGACTCTCTTTATGGCCAGTCTGGTTCAGATGAGTATTCTGAGGTATTGTGGCAGCTTCCTAATGTACATTGACAACCCACTTACTCTTAATAAAACAGATAAAGTATGCGAGAGGTGTAAATACACTTTAACCCTGGAGGCTAATCTCTCTCTCAAACCTAACCTTACAGAGGCTGTCAGTGACACTTGCACCATGTGTACTGCACAGGGTAAAGACCCTACACATACTACTTATGCTGAGGCACTTGCAGATAACCTTCCTAAAATACTAAGACCTCCTGCATAACACAATTATGTTAAAATACCACTCACAGCTACACATAACACTTTGACCACTTTGTCCAATGAAAGGCACACCAGCTCACACCGTTGTCCCCCTCACCAGACTGAGTAAGGAGCTAGTCATGGTTAACTTCATTTCAGGGGCTAGGATCTGTCAAGTCACATAGGCACTCAGGTCATTGAACTCCAGGTACCAGTATGACTCTGTCATAGTTCATGTGGAAGTTAATGAATGGAGATGTACCTCCCTTGACTATATGAAATGAGATGTGATTGAGCTCACTGATTACTAAATGTGTCCAATCAGGTATGAGCCTGCACTGAGCATCATAATACCTTCTCCAAGGATGATACCATGATGCCAACAGAAAATGATTGATTTTAACAATAGGCTTAGCTTTTGGTGTCAGTCCAAGGGAGTACAGTATTTGATGATCTGGGAGGATATGGCTGACAGATCACACTACTTTGTTATGAATGCTCTACACATATTCTCACTAAGCTTTTGGATATTAGCAAAGACCTTTTCCTCCCACATAGTGCCTTTTTAGGCAATGCCAAACTGATAAACCTCTCAACTTAACTGAACCTGCAAAGGAATATCTGAAGGTGGTACTGTGCAGTCCAAGATGTCTTAACAAAAAACTCCACTCCCTGCAAGCTTTCCTCTCCCTGGAAATTATAGACATGGTTTAAAGTTGTGGAGAGTGCCACGGCAGTGCAAGTCTATAATGCCTTTCACACCTTTATACAAGCTACTGCACAGGAGGGAACTAAAGGTGGAGGGGTCTAAGTCTATATTAAAAATGACCTCACGTCCAGACTAGCTGAAGTTTGTGCCCCACTGGAACTCATACATGTGCAATTCACCATAAACAGGGTTTCATACCACATCCTTGCAACCTATAGGTCCCCCTCCATATCCTAGGAAACCCATACCACCTATCTCAATGTACTAAACTCCCTCACTGTTCAACCTAATATGATCTGCATGGGATCTCAACTACCTCTCTATAGAGTGGGAATCCTGCACCACTTCTAATGCACAAGCCCAGTGATTTCTAAACTTTGAAGCAAGGAAACACTCAAGTGGCAGCGACTACACCAGTTTATTAAGCGCTTTCATCGGCAGTTCACCTCACGACTTCATCAGAATAACAATTGAAATATAAAACACTCCATTAAATACATAACATAGTATATCACATGTTACAAACTAAAAAAACTTCATAGGCTGATACCCTAGTCAATCATGTTCCTGACACTAGAATTGAAAACTATATTAAAATTACAATACTTTTAAGGCGTGCAACAACCATCTAATACATCGGATTCCCTATTAATAAAGTTTCATGACTTTGAATTAAATTATAAAGCATATGCTTAATCAAAAAGAAGTAGAAAGACAAACCGATACCAAACTCTAGATATGAAATTCAGCCTTTAATTTAAAAAAAAAACTAGAGATGGATACCATATCATTGAGACCGGGAGTATGTATGGCATCACATCTGAGCTGTGAGATACTAAGACTATGCGAACTGCAAATAGAGAACTGTTACCTTAAAGAGTGTTTATGTAGGGAACAAGTCCCTAAGGGACTGCATGTATGGAAGTTTCCTACAAGTACTGTTTTTGGTTCTGACTTACACAATGAAATGTTAGCCATGTTCAACTGACTTGGCTGTGAGCTGCTTGAAGCCTTAATTAGAGACAATGACAGGAGAATGAATATATTAAAAGTGAAAGTTGATGCCATTAATGAATGTTTGCATAATGATCTACTTTTCCAATCTAAAATCAATGACTATAATGCAGTGTTTGTGAATGTAGACAAAGTCATGGCAGGGATAAAAAATAAAAAGGGTAAGAAGTTAGGAAGAGAGAAAATTGATTATGAGGGAGGGAAACATATCCCTTGCACAACAGTAATGCGCAAAGGGTACAAGACAGGGAAGTTGATAATTACACCATAGCTGATGCTGAGGTGAATGAAAATAATGCTAGTGAGCCTGGTGAACAAGCAGCCCCTTTAGGAGCCCCCCTGAGGAGGTCAGAGCACCTGCAGAATCAGCGACAACAGTATTACAACTGGGGGAAAATGAACGATGGGAACTATTCAGACCCATACCCCAACAAGGGCAGGCCCTACAGGGGGTGGCGGAGGGGGGTGACAAACTGATGGTAATGGAAAGTACTAGCAATGTGTGTAATATTGTCACAAATGAACATGGTGATTTCAAGATCTACAATTTCAGTGAAGTGGATATTAATGAACGATGGGACATTTATTTCAAAAAGGCTTGAATTTCGTACCAGCAAAAAAACTTAGAGTGGAAAGTTCACTTCTTGAATTCAAATTGTATGTTAGGAAATTAAACTTTAGACTTTATTTCGATAATGAATGCCAGAACAAGACGATGCTTGGTTGTAGAAAAACTAGCACCTTCAACCCACTCTTGCACCTCACATTACATGTATTTGAGAATTTATGTATGGGTCAGATAAGGAAGATGCACAGTATCAAAAAAGATGGATTTACACCCAACCTATCCTTAAATGAGTTCACACTATTGAACAAAATTGTCTCTAGAAATTCCATCAGGGTGATGAAACCTGGCAAGGGTGGAGGGCTAGTTATCATGAACCAACATACTTATATAGACAATATGCTGATGCATCTTTTCAGTGACTCCTATGTAGAAGCATCTGTTAATGAGCTAAATATTTCATATAGGAACATTGATATTATTTTGAATGACTTTTACTGAACAACCAAATTACCACTGGTGAACTTGATTTTCTCACACAAAAATATCCTCGCACCCCCACTATTTTCAACATCCCGAAAATACATAAACGTTTAGTTGACCCCCCCGCTGAGGCTGATAGTGGGTGCAAAGGCCTCAAAAACATACAATTTAGCAAAATTTATTGATTTTCACCTCAGGCATATATTAGATCAACATCCACATGTGTTAAAAGTTTCTTGGGACTGTCTTAAAAAAATAAAAGGTAACTTGTATTCTGATAAACTTATGTTTACAACTATGGACATCAAGGATTTGTTCACAGTTATTTCCCACGAGGAGGGTATCATGATGTTTTATGACTATTTGTGTATGAACACCTCACAGAGTCATTCAAGGGTACTTATGTACAGAACATTAATGGAGCTTATTTTTCATAACAACTTCATTACATTTGAGAACCAGTTGTTTAAACAGAGAGTGGGAGTTGCAATGGGGGTGGCAATGGGGGTGGCTTGTGCCCCTCCTGTTTGCTAACATTGTCTTGACACAATGGGAAACCATATGATATTCAAATGTGATTTATTCCAACACTGTAGATTCTATGGTAGGTACCTGGACAACTTATTGATATTTTGGGATGGTACATGTGAAGATCTGGATGAATTCCTTGCTGTGTTTTTGCCTTCTAGAGGGTTGTTTTAACCTGAGTGTCTGTGATTTCAGGGCTCTACATTCTTCTGGTACGGTTATGGGCCCTTTTGGGGGTGAGAGGGGGGTGAGGTTTGCACTGAACCTGTCTGCCAGAATGTTGGCAATATCAGTTAGTTTAGTGTATTTTGTGCCATTCTGCACTAACTCCGAGCAGGTCTGAGCATTGCCACTTAGATTCTTGACATAGCTAAAGAATACCTTGTGGTTATCTTTGGAGTCCTTGGCAATTTTTCTTTCGAAGTTCGCCTTGGATGATTTTATGAGGGATCGCAGTTTCTTGCTGATACTGATCAGGGATGTCTTCCCTTCTTGGGATTTTATTCTTTTCTGTACTAGTTTCCTCCTTCTGTTGTATAGCTTGTTAATGGCAGGGGTCCACCAGACTGGTTTCCTTTTCTTGGAGGAGTAAATCTTGATTTTGCTTGGGATAGCACGATCCATACATTCTTGTAGGTGCCAGAAGAATGCATTAGCAAAGGATTTTGCAGCTTGGACAGCATTATCCTTTAGCACTGGGAATTTGAAGCTTTCCACCTCGGTCTTAAGTAATGTGAAGTTTGCTTTTGAAAAGTTTTTCAAGGTGCTTTCCTTGTCTGGGGGTGGGGGCAGAATGTGGATATCCAAAGTGATTTGTTTATGTTCAGATCTAACCAGTGAGGGGTTGACCTCTGGTGTGGAACACCAATCGCCCATGTTGGTGGTGACCTGGTCCAATATGTTGTCACATCTGGTAGGAGTGTTGACCAGTTGATCCAGAGCATTTGAGTTTATACATTTTAGGAAATGTTGGGTGAGGGAGTTAGTACTTGAGTAGTTCTCTCAGTTAACGTTTGGGTAATGGAAATCATCCAATATTAGGGTGTTTTACAGGACTTTTATGTTTCCCAGTGTTTCCAGAAATGCAGAATGGAGGTCCTGGGACATGGTGGGTGATCTATAGCAAGCTACAATTTGAATTGCAGTTTTGCCTGTTGTTAGTTGCACGTGGATGATCTCTGAAGCATCGTGCTGTGCCACTAACCTGGAGGTGTGGGTATCCTTGATGAATATGGATACGCCCCCGCCTTTTGTATTTCGATCCAGGTTCTGTGGCCGAAATATATGGTATGAGTTTCAGCCTGGTAGTGCTGGGGTGCTCTCTGGAGCCTTAAACCAGGTTTCTGTTACTGCACATATATCGATTTTCTCCATACTGAGGAGTGCCATGAGTGTGTGCATTTTGAGGTTTAGACTTCTGGCATTGAGTAGCATTACCCTCAGTTTTTTGTTACTTGTGCTATTTACGGCAGTGGGTTTGTCTTTTGAGCCTTGCCTCAGAAAGGCATTATGGGGGTGGCAAGAGCCTTGTTCAGTATTTGAAAGCCTATGGGTGACAGGTGCAAGCCATCTCTAGTGAAGCAGTGTGACTTGTTGAGCATGTCATCCCAGGAGGACAGACACTGGCTCCCCTTTGAATGATGCCAGAAACTTAGCCAAATGTTGAAATTGATATTTTTTTCTTTATACCATGGTATCATTCTTGGTGAGGTCAGGATGCTACTCAGGGTCAGGGTCATACCGGCCTGGGCTATGTGATCAGAGAGCTCTTCCATGTCTCTTTTCATGTAGTCCAGGGATGTATGGCTCTGGTCATTCACACCAACATGGACAATGACAGAGTCATATTTGTACTTGTTCTGGAGTGACCTAAGTGCTTGTGTTATGAGGCGGATCCTGGCACCCAAAGGCAGCTAACAGTAACCTTGTTCTTATTCAACCTAGTGAGTGGGATATCAGTGTGCCTGACTATAGAGTCACCTATTACTAGTATGTTGGGTATGTTATTTTGCCTTAAGGGCTGTGATTGTATGGCACACTGGTTTTGTGAAGTATGTGTTTCATGGTTTGTGTTGGGGGCTGGAGGTTGCTTGGATGTCTGCTTTAGAGGTCTCTGTTGCTTTTGCAGATTTTTATTTCGAGCCTCTGAGTATGTTTTCATGTATTTATTTGTGTTTCTTGCCGGTGCTGGTTTAATAGGTCTATGTGAGACTGGGGGTGTGAGGCCAGTATTTCCTTCTCCTCTTGACTGTCTGATCCAGTCTTGGGTTGAGAGAGATTAGCTTCCAGTTTGGCTGTATATTTGCATCTATCACATGTATTAGTGTTTGGTAGTAGGAGGAGAGGGTTGTCTGCGTACATGAGGCAGTTGTAACATTGCCTCAAAATGCCCAGATTCACCAGTTGAACTGGAGAGTACACCTGAAACTGCCCTTTGGACATGCCTGGATAGGTACAGTGGACTGTTTTACTGAATGGCTGATAAGGTCGAATAGAGAGCCTTGTCCTTCTGTACAGTATAGGGGGAGTCTAGTGCTAGGTTTTATAAGTGCTTGCTATGAGTTTTGAGCAAGTGCTGGGCTGAGAAATGAATGGCTTGTGTGCTTAAGTTGAAAGTTTGTCTAGTTCCAAGGGAAAAATTGAAGAGGATACTTTGTGGACCCAGGAATAGTTATACCCTAGCTAACCGGCGCTGCCCATCAAACAAAACCGGGCAAATGCAGTTTTTATAGCAGAGAAATGAAAGAGATAGAAATTAGCCCAAAATGGCCAATAAACTACTAATGTCTGAGCTGAAATCACTCCTCCAGAGACAGATAGGCTGCTCAAAGCTCCCCTCTCTCACAGGTGAACAGAGAAACGTTCTTCTATCCAAATAAGATGTGGGCAAACACAGAGATTTGTAATAGAGACCTGAATTCAGCACTAATCTGAAAACTGGACTATACTAGCTTAGAAAGATGGGAAACAAGTATTTATATATATATATATATATATATATATATATATATAGATATATATAGATATAGATATATACATATATATATAGATATATATATATATATATATATATAGATAGATATATAGATATATATAGATATATATATATATATATATATATATATATATATATATATTTTTTTTTTTTTTTTTTCCAGAAAATAAAGCAGATATAATCAAAAAACACATTCAATGCACAGAAAAGGATACTTATTATTATATATCTCAGTTCAGAGTTGTAGTCAATGCCCCTAGTAATAAAGTAGGAACAAACGCAAATACAGTAAAAGCAGATGAATAAAGTGCAATTTTTTTATCTATATAAAACAATAGAAAACAAACAAACTGATTTAAACAAGTTACCCAATTAACCAAAAAAAAGCTCAAAACTGAGCCCTGTTCCAGCAGTCTTCAGTCAGACAAGTTCTAACTGCACACTCACGCTACTATGGTGCAGGGGAACCTTCTTCAAAAAATGATGGCCTGGATCAGTGCTCAAGTTATACAAACAAAGCTAGATTCAGCAGGCCTGAATCTGGTCCTATGCTACAGCAACAAGATGCAATAATTTCAGAAAGAAACAGTTCAAATAAGCAGGCACAATAAGCCTGTGACCAGAAATTCCCAGCTCAGAAGGGCAGAATCCAGCCTCTCCTCCCACAAGAGTGCAGGCCACAAACCTTTTTACTGTAGAATAACTGGCCTGAAGCCCAAGTGCTTAAGCCAGAACTAATACACTTTTAGAATATCAGACACTGAGGCTTCAACCAGCAATTCCCAGCTTAGAAGGATGTAAGCTACCTATCCTGCCACAACAGTTCAGACCACAAACCTTCTTAATGTAAAACAACCGATATGAAGCCCAAGTGCTTAAACCAAAAGACTTAGAATAACAGTTACAATTTAATCAGGCTACTTACTACCAAGCAGTATTAAATGCAGCAGAATAAATAAAATTAAGTACTTTTAAGAAGAGGCAAAAGCAAAATAAAGTAGGAGGAAACACAAATACAGTAAAAGCAGATTAATAAAGTGTTTCATTGATGAGATGGATAAGTTGAGGATGATGCTTATTAAACAGAAATACCCCTGTGCTTATGTTGACCCCATCTTGGATGAGGTCAAGGCATAAAGGCTAAGTGGACATTTCGTCCTATTATTAGGGGCACTACAAGACTGAATCACAAAAGGTGATGACACAATAATTAATGACACTCAGGAAAGAGGGATAATATCTTTCTCAGACGCCATGGTGATAACTTTTAGTCCCCTGTTTTACAATATTAGAGATGTCCTCTACAACAATTGGACTTTATTAACAAGTGACATCTATTGTAAAAAGAAGGTAGGGGAAAAACCATGTGTTGTATACAAAAGAGATTTGTGTATAAAGACTTTACTGGAAAGGAATAGGCCACATGAAACAAAAGGACACATGAAAAAATGTGGATGTTGCCCACAGTGCCCATTCATCATTGAAAGCAATTACATTTACATAAGGGGATATGGCACTGTACACCTGAAACAGAGATTTGATTGCCATAGTAAATGTTTAGTATATTTAGCTATTTGTCAGACATGTGGCCAATTTTATATGGGGAAAACGATCAATAGCTTGAATAAATGCATATACCAGCACCATTATGATATCAGGAAGGGCAATTTGAACAATGCCCTGACCAAACATATCACTGAGTTCCCACAACACCATTTCAAGTTCTCTGCCCTAGAACAAGTGTACAAGAAAGGTAGTAGGGGTGCTCCGATTGATCTGTTTCCTGAGTACAAGGAGCTGCTATGACAGCTCATATGAGATGCCATACATACACCTGGTCTTAATGACATGGTATCCAGCTCTAGTTTTTTTTTAAATTAAAGGCTGAATATCTAGAGTTTGGTATCAGTTTGTCTTTATGCTTATTTTTGATTAAGCATATGTTTTATAATTTAATTCAAAGTCATGAAATTTTATTAATAGGGAATCCAATGTATTAGATGGTTGTTACACGCCTTAGAAGTATTGTAATTTTAATATAGTTTTCAATTCTAGTGTCAGGAACATGATTGACTAGGGTATCAACCTATGATGTTTTTTAGTTTGTAACATGTGATATACTATGTTATGTATTTAATGGAGTGTTTTATATTTCAGTTGTTATTCTGATGATGTCGGGAGGCGAACTGCCGATGAAAGCGCTTAATAAAGTGGTGTAGTGGCTGCTACATGAGTGTTTCCTTGCTTCAGTGATTTCCTGGTTTATTTTTGCTTCGTATTTTGGTTTCTAAACTTTGTTAATACCAGCATTGTGGAACAATTAGTCCATTCTCCTACTTGGGGTACAAACATCCTTGACCTTGTACTCACATACATGATCGAGCGATGCTCCTCGCCCAATGTAATGTCCTTATTCATCAGATCTGACCATAAGGCAATATTGCTTGAAATAAAAATTAAATTCATGGACCCAACAAAGCCAAAAACCTTTAAGTGGCATCTTGGCTAAATTCCAAGCAACCCCAAACCCAGTAAACACATAGCATATGGTGAGTTATTTACAAAATTCGTAAACTACCACATTGATAGCTGTATACAGTGAGCTGTGCCCACTCATATTAAGAATAAGACAAATGCAAAAGACAAGCAACCCTAGTGGAATCATAATATTAATTGGTTATACAACAAAAAAAAAAATCTTGGCCAAGCACAGGAGGAACAAAGCCCAACATACTAAAAGCTTCCTGAGCAATATAAACAGGCAGATAAGAGGGTTAATTGATACTTCAAGGGCTGCATTTGAAGAAAAAAATAGCTTATCAGACAAAGAACAACCACAAAGCTTTCTACAGCTATGTGTGTAACCTCCAGGGGAAATATGCAACAATGTGTTGAACTTACTGTAAATGGCATCACCCGCACTGAACCAGAGGTCATTGCCAACCTTTGGGCTGACAGGTTCAGCTCAAATTTCTTCCCCTACTCCCCTTCCCTGATAGTACAAAGAAAATACGACATACCACAGTCCCCCCAACCATTACTAAAGAACAAGTCATCAGTGCACTTTTCAAGGCCAAAAACACTGCACCAATAGGCCATGATAACATTCCAGTATGCTTACTAAATAGCATGAAACTTGACCTCTCTGATCCACTTGAAACACTTTTCAGCTGTAGTGTACAATCAGATTTTGTGCTCAAGGAGTAGAAGATGGCTACAGTTAATCCCTGCACAAAGAAGGCCCAACCACAAATCCAGGTAACAATAGGCCCATAATTCTGACCAGCCTCATATGTAAGGCCATGGAAAAATAATCATCATGAGTATGATAAACAGGGACATAGGTGACCTGCAAATATTGGATCCATCACAGCTCAGCTTTGTTAAAAGAAGGTCATGCCTATTAAATCTGGTGGACTTCTCTGAGAGGGTCACAAAAGCAATGGATAAGGACAAAACTATGCACAAAGCTTGCTTCGACAAGCTCACTAAATTAGGTATAAACCCTTTTAACATCTGATAAATAGCAAACTGGCTGAATGAGAGGACCCAGAAGGTCAAAATAGGTGAGGCCACCTCCACTAACAGGCCTGTCAGTAGGGAAGTCCCCCAGGGCTCAGCACTGAGCCAGCTCCTTTTTGGCATCGATTTCTCAGAAGTGGATGCAAACATTGAGTGTATATGGCTGACTAAGTTTGCAAATGACCATAAGATGGAGGTTATCATCAACTACCCTGCAGACACTAGCATTCTTCAAGTCATCCTATCTCTGACTAACAAATGGTGCCAAAGCCATAGTCTTAAACTTAATGCTAAGAAATGCATAAGTGTACCCTTTGGGAAGTCAACCATCTTGGTAAATACCAAGTTGATAATACTCCCCTAAGAGTTGGCCCAGTTGTCAGGGATCTGGGTACACAAGTAGATAGTAGCCTTACCTTCGAGGCTTATATGTTAGGGTATGGCATCTAGGTCCAAAGAGGTCATTATCCCATTGTACTCTGCCCTTATTAGATCAAACATAGATACCTGACCAGGCATGTGCAGGAACTAGAAAAACCTCAGAGGTTCCTTTCAAAAAGAATACAAGGAGTAACAAACCAGCTTTACACAGAGTATCTTAAAGCCATTTCCCTCTACACAATCTCCTACAAATTGCTGAGGGGTGATCTATGTCTGGCTTACAAGGCATCTGCAAATTGTACACTTAGGAATATCCTGCATATTTGTAAGTCAAATAATACCAGAATCTGTGAATTAAACAGAACATGCTAGAGAAGACAGATATGTATCCCAGAGAATGCCCATCCTGTGGAACAGACTTCCCATCCATGTGAAGCTGCGTTTGTCTATTACACAGTTTAAGCCCAACCTAGACCAGTGGATGGGGAATGGGAAATTTATGCAGGGTCTGGTGCCCATGTCCCTTAAGAACAGAGGTAGCTTATAAATGCCTGGCCCTCAATATCCTATTTGGATACAAGTCATCATTATTCTTTCCTGAAAAATGGGATAAACTTAGAAAGGCTGACCCTCCCCCCCGGGTCATTAGCCTAGTACCAGTGTATGAAACTATTTGAATATAATGATAAACGTTAGTGGTTTAATATAAATAGATAATATCACTTGTTTGTGGATTATATGAACAGGCATTTGCAAAGTGGTAATGACATTCTTGGTATTGTGAGTTTGAGGATTTTGGTTATTGGGATTAGTAAGTATCAGCATTTTTTTCAAAATTGAATTTGCCAACTACACTTACATGTACACACATATGCACTCACATGTACACCCACACACACACACACACACACACACACACACACACACACACACACACACACACACACACACACACACACACACACATGCACACAAATGCAATTAAACGCAGAACTCAAAACAAAACAGTTATTTCCACAACAAAAATATTATACAGGTTTTGGTATATGAGTGATCTCATCCAAAATGCCAAATACATTGAAATCTAATGCATTTTTTGTTCCATTTCAAATTTCAGAAGAAATAGAGATACTCTACTTGAGTAATACATTTTTTAATGTTTTACTCTGACATGTCTGTAATGCATTATAACTGAAATAGTCTGATGATGATTGAAAAAACAAAACAAAATCATTTTACTATGGCAGTCTTGCTACCATCATGCACGCACACATCCCCATAATATAATATAACATCCCCATAATATAATATAACACGGGTGCAATAAATCAGACATTTTCTTTATGTATTTGTTTACACAGGCAATGTTCTGTGTCCCTGGGTTATTTCAGTGTTTATGGAAATAATGTCAGTATACCTTCTTCAGTGAATTTCTTTGATTTGTCCTAACTGTAAGCATGTTGCAATTCATAGTACATTTAAATCTCATTTCAGACAGTGTAACGTAATGGCAGTTTTACATTTGTGTATCGCTGTTGTTACCAGGTTTGCATGCTGTCCCATTCATCAAGGTTACTTGGATGTGCAAGCCTGGTGGACACGTCACACTAACAGCAACTTCTGATTCAGAGACAGCCATACCACAGGGACACCTAGTCAACTGAAAACTGCTTTGCTGAAAAGACAAGTGGATGGATGGCTAGTTATCATCTGATGTACAACTTGAGGAAGTCAGAAGGAAAATATATTTTATAGTATGCTGCATCCTTATACTTATTAAGTCTACAACTCTTGAATGTTATTATTACTTTAGTTATTTAGAACACCTCTGCAATATACAGCAATAATATGGAGTCATGACAAAACTGAGGCAAGTAGAAAGACTAGGAAACCAGCAGGAAAGGTTTTTATAAGAATACTGAGGATGTAAAATTAATAAAAAAGGATCAACTATGGGACTCATTTGCTCTGTAGTATAGGATACTAAGAAAGGATTTAGTTATGACTTATAGAGTGTTGTGCAAAGTCTTTTAAAATTCTTGTGTTTAAAGAAGCAGACTAGGAACTTAATGAGAGGGTGGAAGTCTAACTCTATATAGAAAGTTTTAAAAAGACAAGCAGATCTTAAACTCACTTTCTAACTGAGTGATTCATCATCACAGTTAAGAACCCATCAAAAAGAAGGCTTTAACTCTGAAGGTTTTTGATGCAGATTTTACATGAGCACATAGAATATTTATTTATTTATTATTAATTTATTTGCATTTGTTTACTGAGATGGTCCAGCTGGGCCAGAAGTGCCCATTTTCAGTGGAGTCCCAGGGAGAAAAGCTCCACATATAAGGCATTTCACATACAATACAGAATTTGCATTAATAAATACATTTAGTACATATTATTGGCAGCCTATACAACTGGTGAAAAAAAAGTATGTAAATAATCATTCTCATATCAAAGATATTATACAAGCAAGACAGAGTATATACATGAGAACATTCCATATGAGTAGTTTTCAGCTAGCAAAATTTATATAGGACACTTCATGCAGTGGGTGCAAAGCGAATATAGGAATTAATTAGAGACAAGGTACTTAAACTTTTCACATGTTTAGGAGCTGTAATAGCTAATCAATAGGCTATATGAGTCCTGTTGCAGGAATCAGCATATGATATTTTAGTGGTTCAGGCCATAGCATGTGTTTTGTCCTTGTGTGTCTATGTTGTCTACATTTCTCTGCAGTATGAATTCAATTGCCTAAGGTGAGAAAATGAACCCACAACCTTATAAATATATATTATGTAATGTTTTATTTTTCAACATAGCATCTTGATCTGGTTCTCTGAAATATGAAATCATTAGACTGAGTTTCACTGAGTTTTCATAGGTCCATAGGTTCATAGGTTGGTACTAGGCTATTGGCCCTAGGGCCTATACAAGCCTAGCCATAACAATTCCCTGGATATTTCTTCCCACAATATTTACTTCCCTGGATCCCTGTCTAGCAGGGTGATTGACATGATCCCCGAGGTGAATTTCCTATCTTCCATCCAATCGTCAAGGTTCCTTTTGAAGAGGGCCAAAGAGGCGCTCTGCTTGACATGTATGGGCAGCAAATATTCCTTGAAAAATGTATATGACCTTCTAACCTTTTAACACAAAGCTCATCGCTGCAACTATATTATGTGCATTAATACCACTTAAAATTGATTCTGTAATTAAATGTCTAACAAAATTGTAATGTATGTTTTTAAGTTGCAGTTCAGTGCTTCATGCATTTAACATACTATATGATAGCATTGCTAACAAGAGACACACTTAAGAAATTTGTATTACAGTAAATAAAGTTTTGTTAGCAAATTTCCAGACCACAGCTCATTGCAAGTATTTTTCTATCATTTGCTGATGTCTGCTAGTGTGGTTTGAAGCCTAACCTGAGTGGCCATCTTGAAACCATAGTAGATTACAGATAAGAAGAGGAAGTTCAGTAGCCTGAAGATGCTATCACCCTTGCACAGCTGCTTTGCAAGACAGGAAGTAATATGAAAGGAAGAGTGGAAAGCAACAGCAAGCTGTGTCATTAGGGTACACGTTTGGGAAATTATAACATAAGTAGCATTGCCTGTAAAAACACATCTAAAAATGGCTATCTTATTAAGCAACACTCACAAGACTAAAGCCTTTGTACTTCGCATTGCAGCACTTTCTGCCTTAGAAGAACGGAACTAACTCATGTTTACTATGAACAGCTCCAACTTTCCTGGTTCTAGAAGAACAAACCTGAAGGCTGAAAATAAATATATTGCATAAAGAAGACCAAGTACCATCTAAAATAACACTTTTGATGCAACATATAGGCATGAATTGATTTTTCCCAATTTGACTGTGATGTCCCTATGAGCATATTCAGCATTTTCCATTATTAGTCTGCAAATTTTGCTGCTTAGGATGGCACTAACCCCACACACACATGAATTAGCTCTAAATAAACATGCATATTATTCACTTGCTTTATAAAAAAAGGCATAATGCCGCATATAATCAAAATTTGAAAAAAAACAATTGCATTTTTGGCATATTGGCATGTGTGATACTGAAAATATATACTAAAATATATACATTCTCTGTTGCATGTTAGTTCTACATTCAACAACAGAGAACACAAAGTGCTAAGTAGTTTCCAGTGTTCTATTTGTTCACAGCTTCTCTCTGTGTTTACATTTAATTAATCATTAAATATAGCTACCACACTGGATATCTTTATAGCATACCTACTTATTTACAACCATTTGCATTGCTGATTTTCTTTTTAACTTGCTTCTGGTATTGTTTCAGCTGATGATTTCTGAAATGCACAGTTTAAAAATACCTTGCTCAGATTCTATAGAATTTGACTGTAATTTTGTTTCAGTCATATAGTTACTGACTTATAGCACACAAATGCAAAATAGATCCGTGTAAAGGATATTTTATTTATGTTTTACACAGATTATGATTTTCAAGAAAATAATAACAAAGTGTCCTGTTTTCTATTTTTATGCAATACTAATGGAAATGTGTTTACCTTTCCATGGTGTCTAGGATCTGGGTAAGGTACATGTGGCACTGGCATTTGATCCATGAGACATACTTTTATCAGGTGATTTGGAATATTTCCCCTTCTTTTAATATGTATTATGTTGCATTTAATGTCTCGTTTAAGAAATCTTCAAACCCACACTCAGTAATGCCTTATATAATAGGTAACAAAAAAAATTCCCATCATTTCTGTATTTCCATTTTGTGTACATGGCTAAAAATTCTAAAGCTCTGGCATAGACTAAAGATGTCCTATCTGATTAACAGTCAATTAATGTTACCATGATTGTCGTTTTCATTTGTGGTGGAGAAGAAGTAGTAGTCATATATATTAATTAATGTTACCATGTCTGTAAAAATGAAATTTTAAGACTGCTATTTTTTTTGCATTAATTAAAGTGAATTAAAATGGATTTTAGAGTTTGTTAAACTAATTTAAAGGTGTTGTGCAGATTGCTTTATCAAAAGTTTGCAGAGGTAGCATTGATGGGCATGATGATTTCAGACAATAACCATGAGTCTTCTTAACCCTATGAGAGCTGCAGGAATAAATTGCAAAAAGAAATTAAAATATGTTACACTATTCTCTTGTGAGATCGTAGCCAAGTAAATGAGGATCAGAGAATGTAAGATGGTGTGGAACCTATGTACCACAGATAAAAAGACAGGTAATGCATTGATTCCTAAAGACCCTTCAAAGAATGGCACATGCTATATATATATATATATATGTGCATGTGTCTATATACACACACATACATACATTGATTTGGGACAGAATTTTGGCAAACTGAGTTGACTCCCCTTTGTGGATCAAATGAATTGGATATGATGTTATATACTGAAGACCTTTTTGGGGGAGGGAAAATAACTCACCACATTCTCTTTCAGAAGTGAGGGGAAATGTTGATATGGGAAATATCTCTGGTGGGAGTACCTATAGCTGGCAAACATTAGCAGTGCTGTAAATAGGGTGAACAATAATTTCACTCATGAGATGAGATAAACATCAAAAACTTTCCTTAATCAAAAGGCACTAGACAATAGTCGATGACTACAATCATAGCATTTCGTTAGGGATCAAAAGCAGTTGTCATTGTTTTTGACTGACATTGATATAACCACATTGCAACATACCACGGATATGGCAATGTCACCTTTCTACCCATTATCATTCACTTTCTTTGAAAAGCTACAGTTCTGACAGTTGTCACCATTATAATTATGTAAATGTGGAAAGGGAGCTGATAAATGCAGGCAATGCTAGGAAAACTACGTAGATTACCTGTACATGTCATGGCCATGCCAGAACAGTAGAAATCTATGGCAGAAAACATACACGGCAGCTTCAGTGGTGTTATAGAAAGATATCTTCCCCATTACAGATACAGCATTTTTGATTATGGGTATTTCATATAATAATTATGCTCTCCCTCAAGTAGAGGAGAAATGTTTTTTTTCACTTACAAGCAGCTATGTCGGCCATTATCTATAAGCACTAGAAATGACTTGAGTCTGACTTCACCCTTACCTCCACCAGTACAGCTATAAACTATGTTTTACAGGAACAGGGAAGATAATTTTTGCAGCAGACATTTTGCAATACTTGACAAAAACAAGGCAGGATTTTGTCAAGCTGAAAATATAACAGTTCACAGATAGCAACATTTGATGCATCTTGCATCTCTTCTTCTTCATCTCTGATGGGTGTTAATGCTAGGAGCATTAATAATATTTTTTTTTTTTATTGGAAAATTTCGTATGTTCCCACATGATTGGTGGTGTTATTGTTTGTGAAATATGGCTCAAGAACAATGACTGGAAACCAGTTCTATCAGGGTATAAATGTTCTTACTGATACAGACATTGTAACAAAAATCAAGTGTCCTCTCTTCCTCCTAAATTCCTGCAATCTCTGCTCCTTATAGCCTTGTTAGCTCTCCCTTAATGACATGCACACAGTCTTATGAAATACTCCTTGAAAAAAAAAATCTATAAGTTTTCTTTCTCAAGACATTTGCCTATTTTACTTTGTATTTACCATGACTTTTTATATAATATGTGTATTAATTAGCCCTCATTTTACGCCTTACTATTTGAATTGTCTATCTTCATATAATGTGTTTAATTACTGGAGCTTTTCTCCCCGGGCCTCTACTGAAAATGGACATATATCCAGCTAGACTAGCCCGGTCAACAAATGTAAAATAAATAAAATAAAATAAAATAAAGTGGAGGTGTTATGGTAGGGATTAAAGATAGTTATGAGACCTGTGATTATTATATAACACCAATATTATAGACTGTGTAACTGTGAAAATAAATAAAACCATGGAGTATTTAACAATTGTTGGAGTGTATAGACCACCAACATCAAGTGCTGATGTCCTAGAGGAATTCATATATTTATTGCATGAAACACAGGCAGCAATAATGGCAGTGGCTGGGGACTTAAATTTTCCAGAATCGATCAGACTGGAATAATATTGATTCAACAACATTGGAAAGGAAATTATTCACAAAGTATGTGCAGGAACAACAATTGCTTCAGATTGTAAAAAAAAAAAAAAACTACCAGGGAATGGAATGGAACATACTAGACAAAGTTTGTATTCCTCAAGAAAATACTCTTACTTTTTGTGACGTTTTACTGACATCAATGTGCAGTGATCGTGGAGTTTTAAAGGTTAATATGTTGTTAGATAATTCTGCCAAACTGAAATGTAAACCACTGTACACAAGATAAGTAACAGATCATAATAATAAGTTTTGTTTGTTTCAAGTTTGCATTTCAACTTGCTTGTGGTTCTTGGTTTTATACCTCTGGGAATGTTTGGGGTTATCAAAAAGTTGTAGAGAATCATTAGACAACCTAGGTAGAAGATTCTATAGGAATGAAACGTACTAATTGGTTCTCTGAGAGGGCAGGTGATGCATGGAATAGATTACCAAATTACATTAAAGCAAGCACTAGTTTAGATATTTTTAAGAATAGCCTTGACACTTATGGGAACAACTGTTTTGGTATATTGGAAGGCTAGAAGAGCTTTAATACCCATGCTTGAAATATTTGTATGTTTGATGCAAGTAAGTACATTATTCTTTGATCCTGACAATATCTTCAGTGAATGTTGGCGCATATTTGTTGTGTATGGCACACATTGTTACAGTTGTTACTATAGTGCAATTTTTCTTTCTCTTACCCCTCCCCATTTGTGTCAGCTTTGGGTGACTGTACAATTCTATGGACCAATTTGTGCTTATTTATACTATTTACTACACTTTTTATTGCCTGCCACCTACTTTTATACTGTATTTAGTTACAGTGTACTAAACTATACTGTTGTACTGCAATTGCCTGTTTCATGTGCCTGTAAAATAGAATTTTATTGCTGTTTTCACTGTTTACAAAACTTTTTTGTTGTTTTCATTGTTTGTTAAGTATTTACTGGTATTTTTGCACTGTTTTAAATCTATCTGTTCTGCCTGTTTGGGTTTTCCTGCTAAGCAGTGTTTAATTAATTGATCTGTTAACTGTTTAACATTTTTTTACAGCCTCCTGGCTGATTCCTGCTGTTTTAAACATTTTTTTCAGTGTCTCACTGATATTTTTCTGCTGTGTTAAACATTCTCTAGTGTTTCCCTACTGAAAATGGGGTTGCTAGTAGCTGTAGCATAGTCCAGATCCAGGTTTGCTGCTTCTGGAATGGTTTGTAGTGGTTTGTTTGTTCTGAGCATGCTTTCCAGGCCATTTTGGATTGGAAGGGGCCTATCTGCACTTTTGCGAGAGAATTGTGCTAATTGGAACCTTTCTAGTAAAGGTTGTCTGGTCCAGGGCTTGGAATAAGTACCCTCATTGGTCCTTTTGAATGTTTTTAGAGTTTTTTTAAAGTTTTAGCTTTCGGTATTAGGCCCTGTATTTGAGCAGGTTTCTGCTTGTTTGTGCTTCATGCAGCACTGCTCACTACCATGCAATTGTGCACCAAAGCCAGAGAGTTAAATTTAACAAATTTTCCCTTAAAACCCAGGCAGAAATATCCATTCACTGAGCTCCTCCATGATCATTTCTGAAAAGCCACACTTAGTGACAACAGTCTTCAACATAGCATTATGGGCAGTTGGACTTCTCTTGTTTCTCCTAGCAACCTTGTTGACTTGGGTCTCTTGAGGCAGTGTAGTAATTGCCTCATGTACACAGACAATCCTCTACTAATAACACAATCTATTACAGAGTGTGAGATGCATTTACACCAAGAATCTAGAATCCATGCTCTCTCTCACTCAAAACAATAACATGAGGAAGGTTGTCAATTCACCCACCACTACATAGTAACATTCACTACTATTCATACACATAGTATGCATCAAACACATAAATCCACATAGACAGAGGTTCTCTCAAAAAACTTACTGAAACACCAACGACCTCCAAATTACAAAATTGCTACACCTAACACAGTCCCCACAGCACCCATGACACATAGCAACACTAGGGTCTCATCCATCAAGCCCATAAGGCATAACACTAAAAAAACAAGTTTTCTTGTCGTTAGAGACTCAGTAGTGAGACACATGGATATCCCACTCACCAGGTTGCATAAGGAGACAGTCACGGTCAGCTGTCTGTCTGGTGCCAGGATTCATCAAATCACGCATGCACTCTGGTCTCTCAAAATAAGTACCGCTATGACTCTGTCTTAGTTCATGCTGATGTGAATTACCTGAGACATACCTCACTGGAATATATGAAGAGATATGGTTGAGCTGTCTGAGTATGTGTCCAAGGCAGGTATGTCCCTAGCCTTGAGCAGCATTCTACCCTCACCTAGAATGATGCCATAGTATAAACAAAAAATTATTGATTTCAATAATTGGCTCAGTTTTTGGTGTCATTCAAAGAGGATCCAATTCCTGTTAACCTGGGAAGCCATGGCCAACAAACCTTACTGCTTTGCCAGAAACATTTTGTACCTGGCATCCCTAGGTTTTTGGCTGCTGGCAAAGGCTCTTGCCTCCCCATAGTGCCTATTTTAGCCAAGGTCTCGAAAACATTATCGCTGTAAAATTAAACAATCAGAACAAAATAAGGGTCATGTTGCTAAATTCTAGGAGCTTAAACCAAAAACTGCACTCCCTGGAAGCACTTCTGTCACTAGAAGATGTAGACATTTGTGCAGTCACAGAAACCTGGTTTAAGGCCTCAGAGAGTACCCTGGGCCTGCAAGGCTACAATGCTTTCCACACGTTTAGACCACAAAACAAATGCTTGAAAGGCAAAGGAAGTGGTGTTTCAATCTATATTAGAGATAAATTCACCTCCTGTCTCGTTAGACTGGACAACTCCATGGAAGTACTCCAGGTCCAGGTTACAGTGGGTAAGATCCCCATTCAAGTCTTTGCCAGTTATAGATCCTACTGCATGAGTCACAACACCCACAAAGGCTACTTAACCAACTGAAGACAATCCAAATTTTACCGAACACACTGGTTATGGGGGATTTCAATTATCCCACCATTGACTGGGAAACCTACACTAGCCCAAAACATGCTAGCACAAAAGTTCTTTGACTTTAATTCAAATGCCCTGGAACAAATTGTCCATACCCCGACAAGATGAACAAACTTTCTAGATCTGGTCCTCACCAACATGCCAAACAGGTGCACTGCTGCAGCTGCTGGACCCTCATTAGCTAACACTGACCACAAATCAGTCACCTTCAAACTGACACTAACACCAGAACTCATAAAGGGTGAAATCAGACTAAAAAACGTCACCAAGGCAAACCATACCATCCTAGGTGAACGTATAAATGCATTCCAATCACTACCCCAAGCTGAAAGTGGTAACTGTGCCGAAGTTTTCACTAAAGCCCTGTGCAATCACTTACATAAGTGTTTAAATGTGGCTGTATCAGGAGCAATCAAAGCCAGAGTCCCAAGTTAAAACAAACTGCCATGGTAGACATCCAGCATCAAGAAACTCTACAATAAACACAAAAGGTTACTGTCGTAGAAAACAACAGCAAGGCCCCAACAATGGAAAAGCACCCTCCTCAGCCTCAACGGGCAAATAAGACAACATTTCAAATCCTCCAAGAGCTCCTTTGAGAGGAACCTAGCATGTACTGCCAAGGATAACCATAATGCCTTTTACAGCTATGTAAGTAACCTAAAGGGTAGGACCCAAGCATGTGCAGAACTAGTGGACAATGGTATCACACACACTGATACCAGAGAGATAGCAAACCTACTAGTGGATAGGTCTGGCAAAAATTTCACTCCCTTATCCCCTCCTAACTTACAACAAATCCTCCCCCAAACTCCTCTCCCCTACCCTACATATCAGAAAAGCAGGTCCTCAAAGGACTGTCCAAGGCAAAAAACACAGCCTCTATAGGACCAGATGACATCCCAGGCTGACTTCTAAACAAGTTAAAACATGAGCTATCATCACCACTAAGTACTCTTTTCAATCATAGACTTTACCACAGGCTTTGTTCCTGCAGAATGGAGAACAGCTACAGTTATTCCCCTTCACAAAGGTGGCCTAGCAACTGACCTGGGGAATTACAGACCCATAAGCCTTACCAGCCTCATCTGTAAGGCCATGGAACATATTATTATGGACCTCATGGTGACCTCCAAACCCTGGATCTGACCCAGTTCTGCTTTATAAAGTGCAGATCCTGCCTATTAAATTTGATGGATTTATTTGAAAGTGTGACCAAGGCCATTGATGAGGGCAGATCTGTGCACACTCAACTTGGCAAAGGCTTTTGACACAATCCCACATTCAGGCATTACCAATAAATTTAGCAAACTGAATGCTACAGGGGTCAGTGCTGGGCCCCATACTGTTTGGTATATACTTCTCAGACAGGGGTGTGGCTGAACAAGTTTTCAGATGACTGTAAACTAGGTGCAATCATTGAATCCCCAGGTGATGTTGGTATACTCTACGAGTGTGTCACACAGACCAGCGATTGGTGTATTAGTCATGGTTTCAAACTGAATGCAAAGAAGTGCATCATCATTCCCTTCAGCACAAAAATTGTCCCTTCACACTATCAAATCAACAACAGTACCCTAAGTACCCATGAAGTGGTAAGGGACCTGGGATCACAGGTTAACTGCGATCTTAACGTCAACCACCATTTGTCTACTATAGTAAGGAAAGTTTTCCATGTAGCACACTTGATTAGTAAAGGCATCTCCTTGAGACCAAAAGAAGTTGTACTACCCCCTATATTTGCCACTTATCTGGCCCATAATTGAGTATAATACCTCCTTCGGCATGTACTGTACTAAGCACCTGCAACAATTAGATATACCTCAGAGGTTTCTAATAAAGAAGATCAAGGGGCTCCAGCATATTCCTTACACAGACAGACTAAAGTCCCTGTTACTATAATCCATATTGTATAAACTTCTTAGGGGAGATTTATGCTTGGCTTGCAGAGCAATTTAAGTCCCATACCTAATAAACTTGCTGCATATCCATAAATCAAAAGAGTCTAGAGATACCTGTTCCATGGACTTAAATATGGCCCATGACTTAAATAAGACATGCTGGAGGGCCAGATTTATCTCTTAGCGACTGCCATGTCTTTGGAACAGGCTACCAATTCATGTGAAACAGAGCATCTCTATGACACTGTTTAAGAGGAACCTGGACGACTGGATGACACACTGTAAATTCTTATCAGGGATAGTACCCACAACCCTCCTGGATGCGGGCAGTCAGCACTAAATGCAATCTTGGTTATTGACTAGCAATTCTATGATGTTACATTGGGTTGAAATGGCTAGGCTTAAAATGACCTCTAGGTGGATAGTTTAGTAATCTCCTATTATACTATGATCCCATGAACCTATGAGAAAATTACTGTTTCTTGGTTTCATTGTACAGCTTGGTCTATGGGTGGCCTAATGTTTAAGGTGTTTGCCTTACAAACACAAGGTGCAGGGTTTGAGTCTCACAAGGGCTAATTGGCTAGGCTCACAAGGGCACTTAGCCTAGTACTAACCTATGAACCTATACTGATATAGATTCAGAATTTGTTTGCAAATGTTGCATATGAGATGTTGTGAATAAAGTTCATACTAAAAAAATAAATAAATAAATATGCTATACAAAACAAAAATTTTAATATACCTCAGAAGAAATAAAACATGACTCTGACCATGACAGCCCAAAGCCGAAATTAAGAAGAGCATAATGAGATAATAACCAAGTAAAATATTTTATTCTGCATGTCAGAGTCTTATGCAGAAAATACAAAACAAAAGTAATAACTAACTAACTAAACATTTTTATTTACTGGCTATATCTCACCAAGATCATTTATTTTTAGATGGCAAACAACAGCAGGCTTTTATAATGATTAGCGGGAATTTGGTCAGAATGGGATAAAAACTCAGTCTGTACAAAAGGATTGGACGAACTTCCATTTTCACTTATAAGGATGGCAGATCTGTCGCTGAGAAAAGAAGAATGGGATTGGCTAAAAGTACAGCTAATTTCTCAGTGCAGTATTATGCAAACCAATTAAAGTGTGTATCAGTGAGAAGAAGAAAACAAATCCTGTCATTGCTACTTCCTTATTATACATCCAGAACACTGGAAATGGAGGAGCCCCGGTCTTTGATTATTTAGGGAATATTACTGCTCTTGGGACCTCTGAAGTTTTGGCATCAGTCTCTAAATGTTGACTGCACATGATGGATTTAAGCTCTAGGCTACTTTCCATCTGACATGTCTTTGATTAGTTACTAGGTGCTGGAACAAAAAGCCAGAGAGGAAGATCCCTGAGTGGCAAATGCCTACTCATCCATCGGGGGTGGGGGGGGGTCAATGGAAATCCTGCAGCAGCAGCTCAAGGAAAACCATAAAGTGTTCTGTATACAAATGCAGTCTTTGTGGGGCTTGCACTCATCCAAGAATTTGCAAAGACTCTAGAAGAGCAGGCTAGGTAAGCAGAAGCGCATATCCATATTAAGGTTGGCATGGCACAAAGCAGGTGCAAATGAAGACTCATATGTAATCCACATTCCTAGCACTGTATTACATTTCACTGACGTCAGAGGGAGACAATAAGGCTATCTAATATTAAGCGCCTTTAACATTCAGTTTCCCATTCATACATTCTCCCTCACCCTTGTTCTTCCTGTTCCACGGCTTCTCAATGGTTCTGTGGATTCTTCCACAACATCCCAACCAGTGGCTCATTTTATGGGTGCAGAAGTCTCTACATGAAGTAGTACTTTCACAGCCCTGTGAAGTATTTATCATCTGCAAACTGCAGATTGCACTTCCTACTCTACTAAATCACCCTTTTGTATCATCACGCTTATTGAAATCAAGTTCCCTCCATCTCCTTCAGCCTACAATGAAAAGAGCTCCAACTTCTGAATTCTCTACCTGTATCCCTTCTCCTTCAGCTCCTTCACTGCTCTCATGGTCTCCTTTGAATTCTTCCACCAGCATGATATGCTCGTGGGTGTGTTCACACTATGATAGGTACTCCATCCCGTAATTGTTATGCATCTGTCTGACTACAGAATCCTGTGGAAACCAGCAGTTCTAGATCAGGCAGAGCAACAGCCTACAGGAGGACAGGGAAATGCCAAGGGTGTAGCTGAAAGTAAATTTGGCTCTGTGTTTGTCCCTGTGCTGATGTCACTGCATGCCATGCACTGGAAAGAGGAAGGGTAAGCTAGGGACTAAAGACCTTATATGAGTTTTTCTCTGCCATGGTTAAAGGAACTGAGGAGGGGATGTGGTTAAAGCAGATAGCAAGAATCAGACTAAACATATTATATATATATATATATATATATATATATATATATATATATATATATATAAGGATGCCTGTTTCTCTTTTTCATGCTGCACATTTTGTTAGGTTCTGCAGCTTGAGGATATTGATTATGATGCAAAATGCTGACAATGAGATGGGCCAATGTGTAGTTGATATCCAACTGATATTTTCTATGCATTTGGATCAGCTAGCATTTATAGGTACTGATATGAAGGACAGGACACACAGATTAACTTGACAGAGGTGAAAATAGAGTTGCTGGAAGACAGATAAACAGACATCAAGTACAGTGGTAGAAGAAAGAAAAAAGAGATTCACGGTAGTCTTTGTGGCAAGAGGAGGGAAATAACTGTACAGCTTACACGTAGACAAAGATAGCAGAATCGGCTATGATTCTAGAGTCTGACACAGAGACTGAGTTTGCCACACAGACCTTTCATGCCAGAACATCTGTGGTCTAAATGACAATTCCAATACTAGTTAGGTATGAAATATTTCCTGTATGTGAGAAAGTGTTGGTAGTAATCTGGATGCCTGGTAAAGTGATCAAAATAAGTAAAAAAGAACATTTTCTTTTAGAAGGACTTTTCCAGACAAAGAAACAGTAAATGATACCTTATTCAACTTCTATACTTCAGGGTACGCTCAACTGTTAAAAAAAATATGAAATTACATGACCAAGGACTTATCTATGGGAGATCTAAAAAGTGGGTTCATCTGATAATAAGTATTTATACAGAAATAGACTTGGTATGTATATTAGAATATGACTTTACTTTTTTTTTCCTTCTGTTCATTTATTATGAAAAAAAAGCCTATATTTTTATGCATCATACCCCTTTTACTAAATTTCTTCTTTAGCTTCACCTCCTTCCTCCTAAAATATGTACCAGTTATTTTTCCAGAAAGTAAATGGAATAATGGACTATATTAAGTAGCTTTAACTATTTCATACATTAGAAAATGCAAGCATCATTTTGTTATTTCAAAGCAAAATATTTGCCTCATTTTATTTTTTTAAAAGAGGCGCATTTAATAGATGCAAACATTTTGAAACTTATAAATGATGATTTGTTGTAAGGAAAATTCTCATCTTGTTTTTCATGAGGGTCAAAGGCAAGAGATCACAATATTTAGAAAAACTACCCATTTTGAGTTAGAAAAGTTGAAAATAGATTGAGAGAGCAGGTATATTGCTATTTTATGGTACTTAGAAGGAATAATTCTAACTAGTATTAATTTATATATACTCACAAATAAGAAAGCTCAAGTGGGTAAAACTGAGCCAGATACAAGTAGGAGAATGTAGAACAAAAAAAAAAACTGCTCAATGAACCATGCAGAACACTTTTATTGAAGACAACAAGCCAGCAGGCTTTCGCAAATGCTTTTTCAAGTTGTAAGAAACATCAGTGCAACAGCTCTTCATTTAAATGCTTGCAATAATTGTGAAACAATTAATCAATCAATCAAATACACAGTTAAAGTTAACTGCCTAAACTGTTTAATTTCTGAAATGGGTTTAACATTGTCTGCAACATTTAATCCAGGACTTTTATCTGCCCTTAGTTCATTTATCCAGCGGTATTCTGTACATTCAGTTTTGGTTATTATATCATCTCCTCTAAAATGATAGAGTATGTATTGTAATGCCATGAACTGAAAATAATGTGTATCATCATAGTATTAATTTATATACACCCCAGGATAAGTCAGGTTGAGTCTGCAATGATCTTAAGATATTAGATAATCTGAAATTAAGGGATGAATAAAACTGCAAGAAAGACCTAGTCAAGCTAGTTCCATGGCTTTTGAATGCCCATGACATTTTATTTTTAAACTGGTATAGGTACATCCAGGCCAATAAAGCCAAATGCCCCTGGCTGTAGACATGCACGTATCAGCCATTTTATTGATATCATCAATAGAGCATTTTGCTTTTTATAGTGCCGTTTTAGGAATTGTTTTATCTCCTCAAGATTATCTCAGCTTTTCATTAGGCCTCTTCCATTTTTCAGAAAATGAGAGAATTGCAGCTTGATAGATTAACATCACATATTTGGGAATGTAGCAATCTTAATTCCTTTAAGTCAGAGTTACAATAGGGTTGTAATTACCTATGTCATGACCATCAACTTCTTCCTTGTATCTGATTAAACTAGGTACGTTTGGATCTGTCATAAGATATATATTTTTTTAATTTATTAATATCAGTCACAAACAAGGAGTGAGTCACAAGTCAAAGCATAAAATTAGACCTATAAAGGAATATGTTATAAGGATAATAAATGAATTTCAAAAGTTTGGGCAGTCAGTTATTTGTTAGAAAATGAAACAAATATCACTGACCAACTTTATGTTTTTGGGCCCTTCAAATGAAGACATGAACATTTAAATGAAATGTTATCAGAGGAGAGATGCTTAGGGATTATGTGAGAGACACTTTTTCTTGATGCTAAGACTGTAGTAGACTGTGACATATTTTGACTTTTACAACTTAACTGCATGTATTACCAGATAATGAAAGCATTACTTGTAATAATTTATATGTGATATGCAAGAGAAACATTTACAAACTGTGTTTAATGGCTGGAAATCTGGATTGGTGTATTTTTTGTTGTTATAATAACATTATTTAGAGGAACCAATGAACAATAAGTATAAGGCAAATATAATCCAAATGGCAGTAGAATAAGAAGGATGACAACAGAAAAAAAAAAAACAAAGAGATGTACACTCAAAAAAAATATTTAATATCTTTGAAAGAACATACAATGTCTGAATGTGATTACAGGACCATAATTATGATGGATGTTCAATGGTGATGACGAGAGCTAATTTGAATACTGAGAAAAACTTGTTTAATAATCCTTTAGTTGAATACAGGAGAATTGTCCCAGAAAAACAAGTAGAAGAGGCAAAAGTGTTATTAATGATGTAGACAAATTTAAAATGACCCCTGAAAGGTAAAAAAGAAAAGTATGTGATGATGTTAGACTTGTACATAGGTAAATGGGGATGGAAGGAAGGCCTACTGTCATAGGAAATAGCTACACAAATTTGACTGGACCTGCTACTACGTTACAATGCTGAATGTATGTCACATGATATTGGTAATCAATGTGGCCAAGAAGCTGCTGCTGCAGCTGTTAATGGACGTCAGTCAAGTTTTATGCACAGTGACTGTAGACCTTAAATGTCATGAATGCCCAAGACTGAGCTAGAATATTATGTTATTCTCAAACTCAACAAAACCCATCCAATACCATTTGTACTCTGGCCTAAAATGGAGTTATAACTAAAGACAGTTCTGGAATACTGTCTTTGTAGAGTGAATGACATTATGGTCCTAAGTCTTGTAAAAGATGATGCAGGGCATATATCTGTTGAGGTTTAAAAGTTGAGAAAAAAATAGCTCTGTGCATAATACAGTACGTTTTATCATAACTGAACATTGTTGCTTCCCTAAAACAGGAAGTACCTTACAAAGACTGGCTTAGTACAAGCATACAAGCAAATGGCAAAAGATAACTGTCTAGGCAATTTTTGACTATTAAAAGCTATTTAGTCTTTTTTAAACATTACAAGCAAGTCATTGAAGTGGGGTCTAAACTAGTCATGTTACCAATAAATATATCTTTTATTTATACATTTGTCATGGTTTTCATATATATATATATATATATATATATATATTTTTTTTTTTTATGGTGTTATAAATACATGTTTGATCTTATGTTTCATATGTACATTTCCCATATGTATTTTTAATGTGAATTCTCTTGACCACCTATTTTTGTTGGTGGAATTGTGATTATATCATTGTTTTTAAAAATTTAAATATGGTTACTTTGCATTTATATGCATATTCTGATGAATTTCCTTATGGTTGGAACAAAAATGCTTAACAACCTGTCTACTTTTTTTACTGGTATTCATTTAAATAAATATATTTATCAGTGCGACTCTCAGCGTGTTCTGTTTGCAGTTACTTGTCCTTCAGATTCTACATGCTGTTGTGTTTTTTATTGTGGTTCTCTATACCATTCATGTGGTAGAAAGCATTAGGTCTGTTGCTACAGAGAATTTGCTACCACTTGCAAAACTATTTTGATGATATCCCTCTGGCAAAATGAGATATTGTAGACAGCTTAATTAAAGTCTGTATGGTTATAGATAGGCATGCACAGTGTCGACTATGACATAATAGTAACAGGTATGAGATTTCAATAAAAAATTTTCTTACTCCTGGTGTATATTTGAAAAGGTTGACTATACACAACACAAGCGTAATATATTTAATGTTGAGATCACCAAAACTTAGACAGCATCACTGACAAAATATTAAATGGAGCTGCACATTACTATCACTGGCTTCAACCAAAATTCTCAACAGTTTTAGATCCATTTTATTTACTATTACAGGAATTGTCCGCATGGGTCTGATTTGGAATGTGCAAATGAGATTTCTTGGCAACTAAACAGTTGACAGCGATGGATGAGGGGCTAACACAAGTTGATTCTTCCTGGCCTTTTAGTGACCTTAAGGAATATGCACTATCCTATTATATAAGTTTGTAGAATATTGGACATAGCCCCCTATTTTTCTTTCAAGATCATTGACAAAAACTCTACATGAGTCATTCAAAATAATCCCACTCTACTCTTGCCCTCTTCCCTTCCAGAATTAATTCCTTTAATATTTTGTTAATTATAATCCACTACTATACCTGTGAATGATGAAAGTATGCCTGAGCTATGTATAAAAATATTTCCATAGCTTGTACCTTACTGTCCACGTCCATGATCATCAGTCCCCTAGCTCTTATAGGTTCATAGGCTGGTACTAGGCTACAGGCCCTAGGGCCTATACATGCCTAGCCATAGCAATTCCCTGGCTATTTCTTCCAGCAGTATTTATTTTTAACTAATCTTCTGCTTGTTTTGTCTCTCACATCCTTAACTGCCACAACAGAGTCCTTTATAATCCATACGTCTCCATGAATATGTCTATGGCTGAACAAATTTGTAGCTATATCCTTTATTTTACTTTCATTTATTTTACATCACAAATATTTTTGAAACTGTCTTAAAATATCTCATAACACCCACGTGTCAGATTCTGGATTTGTGAAGTACAAGATAATATCTACAGACCAAGGTAGTTTTACTTGGCTGCCTCAACAATTGTATCTCTTGTCTTTTAGCTAAAGGTTCCAAGCTTATAGCAAAGAAGAGAGGAGAAGGAGGACATCCCTGACTGGTCCCTCTACTGGAAGTCTTTATTTTTGCCTCTGATCCATCATATATTCTCCTTATTAACTCAGTTACATAATTTGGGTTTGCAAATGCTAACAATGTGATACTCAGTTTGCTGGCAAACCCAATTAAACACTGTCTGCATCCAAACTAATCAACAATAATGGAGGTTTTTTATATTCTGACTCTCTCTGATTCATAATCATCATCATTCTATTAATGTTATCGTATGTCTGCATCCCTTCCTCAAACCCAAGGGATACTTTAAATTTAATAAAAAATGAATGGCTAAAAATATAAATTTACTTTATTACACAAAAATCCAACTGGTAAGCACTTTGATTCCCTTCATGGAACCTCTTCAGAATTTGTGTTTTTAGCCGTTCGTTTTTTAATATTTTGCCTTTTCACTGCTATTTTATTTGCTTGTTTGGAAGTTTCATGAGGTAGTATACTTCAAATTTACACAGCTGGGACTTATTTATAGTACAGCAGATGGCTATAGATTAAAGTAGAAAAAAAGATAATGTCAGAGTAAAGTAAAAATACAAAGAATGCAGAGAAATTGAGGTTTAGGAATCAACCCCAAAATCACACATATAAAACTACATATATATATGGGTCCCCTTCAGATTGTCGAACGGCCATAACATCGACACTCATATGGCCGAGACGACAACATCATATCTGCAAAACTTCAAATTATTTGCATGGAGATTGCTGTAGGGAAAACTTGCCATTCACTTCAATGTAAGTACAATCCCGGAGTTGGTATATTTAAGTAGCAGGGAGTGTGTTGGGGGGGTTCAGTGGGTCTAGCCCCCCTGTTGTAGCAAAAAAAAAAAAAAGGAAAAAAAATTTTTTTTTTTTTATTTAAGGTCAATGTTTTGCAGCCATGATGTTGTCATGTCGGCCATTTGCATGTTGATGTTATGGCCATTTGACGATCTGAAGTAAACCCATATATATATATATATATATATATATATATATATATATATATATATATATATATATATATATATATATATATATATATATATATATATATATATAATATGATTTCCTAATGAAAAAGTGAAAGCTCACATGACAGAACAAAAACATTGATCTAAAAACATTGAATTGAATTGAAACAATGAAAAAAAAGTATTTTATGTTGGCGGACAACTCTCCTGTGCTCCCCGCACATCTTCTGCTAATTATATATATATCAACTCCAACATCACACAACAGTGGGGAAAGCACAAATTACTAGTTTATGCTGTATTGCAACCTAACACGCAGCAGTTGACATTGAGAGACTTCAGTCTGTTAAGCAAGCAAAATAAGGAACAAATGTGTTAGATTATAAACTGCAACTAGATTGATACATAAATAGATGTATATAGATATACAATGTGGCACAGCAAATTACAAAGACTGAACCAGAGAGGGAGTGGAAAAGGAGATTTTGACAGTAGAATTACATACAACTAAGGGTATAGATAACAGACAAGAGAATGTAGGAAGTAAGATCAAGAAACTAAAAAAGGAGCTAAAATACAGTGAACAAATAAACTGGAAGGAGAAGAGTGACAGTATGGGAAGAAACCAAGCAGGCATTTGACCTCGAGGTAAGAAGTGCTATGAATATCAGGGACAGTTGGCAGAAAACAGAGAAGGGATGAGTATAAAGTGAAATGCCAGCTTTGCCAGGGTCTTTAGTAGAATCAAGAGCAGAAGATGCTTATAACAAAGGGACAATAAAATGTTGTATGGTAGCTAGTAAAAAAAAAAAAGAGAATTTTTCAAAAAGACTAAAAGGGAAGGAGGGTAATTTAAAATCACTGGTGTGCTATGCAGTACAAAAGATTTAGGATACTTGCATGGAAATGTTTATACAGGTATATTTATAATCCAAATCAACTTCCGAGGATTAAAGGATTTTTCCTTGTGTTGAGAGTAGATGTTGTAAATGTGAAGGGAATGAGAGGAAATTGGGATCTCATTTTTAACAATGTATGGAGTTAACTTATAGACATCCTAGAGAATGCACATATTGAAAGAAAACAAAACAAAAAAAGATCTGTAAAAAAGCCTATAATATCACACATCACACATTAGTACCTCAGGTTAAAAATCTTCTAAGAGGTTATAAATAGCAATGAATCACAAATGTAAGTCAGTAAATCATTCTAAGTATTCCAGCCACCTATCACAATAAAGCCTTCCAATATAGATCTAAATTTAAAGCACACAGTGCAATAGTTTTAATATTTAAAATATACATTATTTCTATATTTTACAATAACTTTTTCCTGTAATCAAGAGTATGTCTAGAATTATTTGCAACTGCCTCATTATAAAAAATTCAGATGTTGTACAACTCCATTATGGCATATCCAGAAGTGACTAACCAGATAACTTTTCAAATTCACATTGTAAGAATAATGTACATTTTCCATAATCCTGAACTTTTTTATCATATTGTTTCACCAAAACGAATAAGTAAACATGAACAAGATATTCCATAAATAATATTAGGTAAGGACACAAAATAATATCTAATATAAAAATCACCTGATTGAAATTTCTAACATTGATTAGAAGAAGCAAAATGACAAACGTGACAATGCCTACAAGGATAAGTCTCACTGCAGATGTCCCTATGATAGAGTAAGGTAGCTTAAACAAATGTTGTGACACATCAAACTTGCTATGAACTAATCTCCTACCAATCATCAAATTCACCCTAAACTAAACAGTTGGGTAGAACACAAATTTGTTATTAGATATATTATGTTCCATTAAAACCATCCAAATAGCTTTAGTAATGTCACTCACACAGCCATAAATGCTAGTATACTTAGTAACAAAATAAATTGTCTCACTTTGACCAATATATTCATAGCATGCTTTTCCCCATAGGAGAAATTGTTCTTATCATTTGTGCTAAGTACCAGTTTAAATGATTGCACAATATCACACATTTGACAACCTCTTCTCAAAAAATGTATGCTCAACACTCTCCACTTCTGTCTGGAAAGTAATATTGGTATTACATAACTGTGTTGTTTTTGTGAACTTCCCTTTGGGTAAAAGGTTCATAAAATGTAGTGGATATTGATTAACTGACTATAACAGAATATTCTCTGTGGACTACATAAACTCAGTTAACTCCACACATTCCCAGAGAATATGTTTCCTATGTCCTGTCTCATTCCCTTAACATCTCTAACATTTGTTCTCCATTTGAGGGAAATCCTCTAATGCTCAGAAGTTTACTTTGAGTATAAAATGCCTGTGCAAACATTTCCATGCAAGTATTCTAACTCTGCTTGACTCCATAGCATACCTGGAGGCCTTACAAATCACCTGCTGTTGCTCTTTTGTAATTTGTCATTCTAGTCCTCCCTCACAGTCTTTTTTAAATCTCCTCTTATTGTTTTCCTAATATTTTGTATCATTGTATAGGCCTTACTAATTATCCCTGTTCTAGCAGCATCTTCTATCTTGATCCCACTAAAAACCCTGCTGGCACTGGTATATCACTCTATAGTCTCCTGTCCCTTTCTCTTTGACAGGAAAAGTGAGGTAGAAAGAGGTAGAGAGTACCTTCCATAGCTAGCTGTAAGATTTTATCTTAAGAATGTGATAATTACTTGTCTTGGAGGATGTCCTTTCTAGGGGAGGCCTCACTGAATGGAGTGCACAATCAATGACCACATGCTGTTTTAGTCTCACATTTTGAGGAAAGGCTTCTTGCAGGATGTTAGACAAAGTATCAGAATGAGTACCAGTCTTTAATTCCCATGAGTTTCAGGTTGTTTCTACAAGATCTATTTTTCCAGGTTATCAACCTTTCTTGATAACTGCCCAGTTATTCAATCATGCTCTGTGATTGTTTGCTTGGCTTCACGAATCCGCCTTTATTGGAAGCGACAATCAACTCCAAAAAGTCCACTTTTGAACTGAGTTGTACGTCTTCCTTACTACTGACAACTAGAGTTTTTGACTCAGTGGTATCAGGCAGCACTTGATTTATGAGAAGGGCCAAGCTATCATCTTGCTCTTAAGTGGTGTTGTCAGTTATATACTGCCAACAGGTTTGTCTGACATATTGAGAGTGTATAATACATGCTCTGCCATTCTTAGGAAAGTGATGTAACTGATTCCCACCAAAACAGTGAGAATACTAACTATTAAAACTAGGATTATTGATAGCCTTACAAAGTTTATACATAGAAGGAGAATATGTTATAATTTTTTATGCCCAGGATAAGAGCTCTGAATTTATGCTGCCATCATTCTGAATGTTGTCTCAACCTTCCCAATAAGTCCCTACTAAGGTTAATGGCATTAGCAGCCACAAATTGAAACAAACAAAAGCGGAAATCAATAAATGTAGCACTGCATAATGAGAAGAAATAAAAGACCTAGAGATGGGATCATTAGAAAATGAAATAAATGGTGCATTTGGGAACAATATATACAAAGTAATGCTCAAAAAACACTAAATTAAGTAGGTTGTTAAGATGGTAAACGTATATAAGCACTTTCTAATGAACAAAAATAAAGGAATAGCTCTATGATAGTAGCTGTATGTATAATGTGTGCATACAATAATGAAAAGTGTTATCGTGATACTTTTCATTGCTTTTAATTATGTAAGTTCATGTTATAAAAGCGATGGTGCAGTGGAAGCATTGCTGCCTCTCAGCAAGAGGTTCTCCCGTTCAATTCTCAGCTAGTGTGCATGGAGTGCCTTCTGTGTGGAGTCTGCATGTCCTCCCTGCGGGTCGAGTGGCATTCCGAAAGACATGAATGAATGGGCGTGCCTCCGTTGAAGGTTGGGTGTCGAGCTGGCAACTCGGCACCGTGAAAATCTACTGCCAATCATTAGTGGACCGGAGTTCCACTGTGGTGACCCCTAACCGGGAAAAGCTGAAAGACAACAACAACATGATTAAAGTTGTTTTAAAAAAAAGCTGTATATGCTTATGCCCAGACTGGACAGAACCCTTTGTATGATTTGGGAAGAAAACAGGTTTAATCAATATTTACATTTCAAGAGCCGCAAACTGATAATGGACAATCAGCTACTGATATTTATTGTTTTACAACAGAAAATGAGGTATCTGTCATAGTGGCAGCTTTTTATCCCAACAACATACTCTTATAACATTTAGATGCAGGTCTGTAAAAAACATGGTAATGCTGGTGGTTTGTCACAAGTACAATGTCAGAAAATGCAAGAGTTAATTCATTTGTATCATGATCCTTTGCACAGAGCTTGATCATAGTAAAATGCGTTCCTAGCTAGGGCAATGCACCTCTCACCCAGTGATGAATCTTTTGCACATCCAAAAAACAAACAGCATCAGAAGTACTAGATTAAAAGACCTAAATTTTGCTTGCAGCATAAATAGAACATGTTGGAGAGACAGACGTGTTTCTCATAGAATTCCTGTTCTCTGGAACAGGATCCACATCCATGTGAAGCAGAGTTCTTCCCTATCACTATTTAATGTGCAACATGGATCTATGCATTGGTAATCAGAAGTTCACCCCTGGTCTGGCTCCTATGTCTCTGATGGACAGAGGCAATCAGAAAATCACCCCTATAAATCAAATATAAATCAAATTTGTGGGTCACATTTGGGTTACATGGCTAGGCTTTTAAGGGCCTTAGTGGTCATACATAGTATAAACTTATGAACCAATA